>NC_041224.1:153935416-153969472 GCF_002837175.3 Physeter macrocephalus
GCGTCCGGAGCCTGTGCTCCACAATGGGAGAGGCCGCAGCAGAGGGAGGCCCGCATACCACAAAAAAAAAAAAAAAAAAAAAGAAAAAGGGAAACTCAGCGAGAGCATTAGAATGGGGAAACTGAGGCATAGAGGAGTTGGAGGCAGTGCAGCAGGGAAGGAGGGGAGTGGCATTAGAGGTGGGGCCTGAACACAGTAAGGTGGCTGCCATGTGCATGGAGTCAAAGAAGGGGAGAGGGAAAGAGAGGCCTCAGAAGACTTTTCACTTCTTTAGTTGTTTGTTTGCCTCAGTTAACTTAGAAATTGTAATTTGCAGAGAGGTAATTTTACATTCCCGATATTGTTTGAAAGCCTCAAAATGCCAATTAAAATGGGTGTCCAATTCAGTTTTAAGAAAAGTAAGTAGGACTTCCCTGGTGCCGCAGTGGTTAAGAGTCTGCCTGCCAATGCAGGGGACACGGGTTTGAGCCCTGGTCCGGGCAGATCCCACATGCTGTGGAGCAACTAAGCCCATGCACCTCAACTACTGAGCCTGTGCTCTAGAGCCTGTGAGCCACAGCTACTGAGCCCGTGCACCGCAACTGCTGAAGCCCCGGCACCTAGAGCCCGTGCTCCGCAACAAGAGAGTAGCCACCGCAGTGAGAAGCCCGCGCACCACAACGAAGAGTAGACCCCGCTCACCACAAGGGAAGAAAGCCCGCGTACAGCAATAAAAACCCAACACAGCCAAAAATAAATAAATAAATTTATTTTTAAAAAAAGAAAGAAAAGTAAGTTTGGGGAGCTCAAAATTCCCCATCATGTCGATTGGTGTTCTAAATTATGTTTCTTAGGGCTGTCCATTTAGTTAGAAATGCACATGAGGAGGGACCAAAGTTTTTAAACATAAAACCGTCTGGAGTCCCAGAAGCGGGAGCATCGTCAAAGCATTTTGATGACTGGGATCCCATTTCTTAAAGGTTTTTCTGTAGAGCAAAAAGAAAAATTCCTAAACAGCACAGTTCCAATAGGAACAGCCCAGTTCCTAAAGAAATCAGACCCAAGGCTAAAGGAATAAAGGACAAAGCCTTTTTTTAAAAAAATTGGAGTATAATTGCTTTACAATGCTGTGTTACTTTCTGCTGTACAATGAAGTGAATCAGCTATATGTATACCTATATCCCCTCCCTCTTGGACCTCCCTCCCACCCACCCATCCCACCCATCTAGGTTATCACAGAGCACAGAGCTGAGCTCCCTGTGCTATACAGCAGGTCCCCCCAAGCTACCTATTTTACAAATGGTAGTGTATTTATGTCAAACCTAATCTCCCAATTCATCCCACCCTCTCCTTCCCCCGCCCCATGTCAACATGTCCGTTCTCTACGTCTACATCTCTATTCCTGCCCTGCAAATAGGTTCATCTATACCATTTTTCAAGATTCCACATATATGTGTTAATATACAATATTTGTTTTTCTCTCTGGATTACTTCAGTCTGTATGACAGACTCTAGGTCTATCCACATCTCTACAAATGACCCAGTTTCATTCCTTTTTATGGCTGAGTAATATTCCATTGTATATATGTACCACATCTTCTTTATCCATTCATCTGTCATTAGACATTTAGATTGTTTCCATGTCCTGGCTGTTGTCAATTTACATTCCCACCAACAGTGCAAAAGGCTTCCCTTTTCTCCACACCCTCCCCAGCATTTATTGTTTGTAGATTTTTTGATGATGGCCATTCTGACCTGTGTGAGGTGATACCTCACTGTAGTTTTGATTTGTGTTTCTCTAATAATTAGTGATGTTGAGCTTCTTTTCATGTGCCTCTTGGCCATCTGTATGTCTTCTTTGGTAAAATGTCTATTTAGGTCTTCCACCCATTTTTTAAATTCGGTTGTTTGTTTTTTTGATATTGAGCTTCATGAGCTGTTTGTACATTTTGGAGATTAATCTTTTGCCCGTTGCTTTGTTTGCAAATATTTTCTCCCATTCTGCGGGTTGTCTTTTCATCTTGTTTATGGTTTCCTTTGCTGTGCAAAAGCTTTTAAGTTTAATTAGGTCCCATTTGTTTATTTTTGGTTTTATTTTCATTACGCTAGGAGGTGGGTTAGAAGAGATCTTGCTGTGGTTTATGTCAAAGAGTGTTATTCCTATGTTTTTGCCTAAGAGTTTTATAGTGTCTGGTCTTACATTTAGGTCTTTAATCCATTTTGAGTTTATTTTTGTGTATGGTGTTAGGGAGTGTTCTAATTTCATTCTTTTACATGTAGCTGTCCAGTTTTCCCAGCACCACTTATTGAAGAGGCTGTCTTTTCTCCATTGTGTGTTCTTGCCTCCTTTGTTATAAATTAGGTGACCACATGTGTGTGGGTTTATCTCTGGGTTTTCGATCCTGTACCATTGATCTATATTTCTGTTTTTGTGCCAGTACAATACTGTCTTGATTACTGTAGCTTTGTAGTATAGTTTGGAGTCAGGGAGCCTGATTCCTCCAGCTACATTTTTCTTTCTCAAGATCGCTTTGTCTATTTGGGGTCTTTTGTGTTTCCATACAAATTGTAAAATTTTTTTGTTCTAATTCTGTGAAGAATGCCATTGGTAGTTTGATAGGGATTGCATTGATTCTGTAGATTGCTTTGGGTAGTATAGTCATTTTCACAATATTCATTCTTCCAATCCAAGAACATGGTATATTTCTCCATTTGTTTATGTCATCTTTGATTTCTTTCATCAATATTTTATAGTTTTCTGAGTACAAGTCTTTTGCTCCTTAGTTATGTTTATTCCTAGGTATTTTATTCTTTTTTTGTGGTGGTAAATGGGATTGTTTCCTTAATTTCTCTTTCTGATTTTTCATTGTTAGTGTATAGGAATGCAAGAGATTTCTGTGCATTAATTTTGGATACTGCAACCTTACCAAATTCATTGATTAGATCTAGTAGTTTTCTGGTGGCATCTGTAGGATTTTCTATATATAGTTCATGTCATCTGCAAACAGTGACAGTTTTACTTCTTCTTTTCCAATTTGTTTTCCGTTTATTTCTTTTTCTTCTCTGATTGCCATGGCTAGGACTTCCAAAACTATGTTGAGTAAGAGTGGCGAGAGTGGACATCCTTGTCCTGTTCCTGATCTTAGTGGAAATGCTTTCAGTTTTTCACCATTGAGAATGATGTTTGCTCTGGGTTTGTCATATATGGCCTTTATTATGTTGAGGTATCTTCCCTCTCTGCCCATTTTCTGGAGAGTTTTTATCATAAATGAGTGTTGAATTTTGTCAGAAGCTCTTTCAGCATCTATTGAGATGACCATATGGTTTTTATTCCTTAATTTGTGAATATGGTGTATCACATTGACTGATTTGTGTATATTGAAGAATCCTTGCATCCCTGGGATAAATCCCACTTGATCATGGTGTATGATCCTTTTAATGTGCTGTTGGATTCTGTTTTCTAGTATTATGTTCAGGATTTTTGCATCTATGTTCATCAGTGATATTGGTCTGTAATTTTCTTTTTTTGTGATATCTTTATCTGGTTTTGGTATCAGGGTAATGGTGGCCTTATAGAATGAATTTGGGAGTGTTCCTCCCTCTGCAGTTTTTCGGAAGAGTTTGAGAAGGATAGGTGTTAGCTCTTCTCTAAATGTTTGATAGAATTTGCCTGTGAAGACATCTGGTCCTGGGCTTTTGTTTGTTGGAAGATTTTTAATTACAGTTGCAATTTCATTATTTGTGATAGGTCTGTTTATATTTTCTAGTTCTTCCTGGCTCAGTCTTGGAAAATTGTACCTTTCCAAGAATTTGTCCATTTCTTCCAGGTTGTCCATTTTATTGGCATAGTCTCTTATAATCCTTTGTATTTCTGAGGTGGCAGTTGTGATTTCTCCTTTTTCATTTCTAATTTTATTGATTTGCTTCCTCTCCCTTTTTTTCTTGATGAGTCTAGCTAAAGGTTTATCAATTTTGTTTATCTTCTCAAAGAACCAGCTTTTGGGCTTCCCTGGTGGCGCAGTCGTTGAGAATCTGCCTGCCAATGCAGGGGACACGGGTTCGAGCCCTGGTCTGGGAAGATCCCACATGCCGCGGAGCAACTGGGCCCGTGAGCCACAATTACTGAGCCTGCACATCTGGAGCCTGTGCTCCGCAACAAGAGAGGTCGCGATAGTGAGAGGCCCACGCACCTCAATGAAGAGTGGCCCCCGCTTGCCACAACTAGAGAAAGCCCTCACACAGAAACAGAGCCCCAACACAGCCATAAATAAATAAACAAATAAAAAATAATAATAATAAAAAAAGAACAAGATTTTAGTGTTATTGATCTTTGCTATTGTTTCCTTCATTTCTTTTTCATTTATTTCTGATCTGATCTTTATGATTTCTTTCCTTCTACTGACTTTGGGTTTTCTTTGTTCTTCTTTCTTTGGTTGCTTTAGTTGTAAGGTTAAATTGAGATTTTTCTTGTTTCTTGAGGTGAGATTGAATTACTATAAACTTCCCTTTAGAACTGCTTTTGCTGCGTCCCATAGGTTTTGGGTTGTCGTGTTTTCATTGTCATTTGTTTCTATGTATTTTAAAATTTCTTCTTTGATTTCTTCAGTGATCTCTTGGTTATTTAGTAGAACACTGTTTAGCCTCCATGTATTTGTGTTTTTTACAGTTTTTTTCTTGTAATTGATTTCTAATCTCATAGTGTTGTGGTCAGAAAAGATGCTTGATATAATTTCAGTTTTCTTAAATTTTCCAAGACTTGATTTGTTACCCAAGATGTAATCTATCCTGGAGGATGTTCCATGTGCTCTTGAGAAGAAAATGTATTCTGCCACTTTCAGGTGGAATGTCCTATAAATATCAATTAAATCTATCTGGTCTAGGGACTTCCTAGGTGGCGCAGTGGTTAAGAATCTGCCTGCCAATGCAGGGGACATGGGTTCAACCCCTCATCCGGGAAGGTCCCACATGCCACGGAGCAACTAAGCCTGTGCACCACAACTACTGAGCCTGTGCTCTAGAGCCTGAGAGACACAACTATCGAGCCCATGTGCCACAACTACTGAAGACTGAGCGCCAAGAGCCCGTGGTCCGCAACAAGAGAAGCCACTGCAATGAGAAGCCCACGCACTGCAGTAAAGAGTAGCCCTCACTCGCCGCAACTAGAGAAAGCCCTCACGCAGCAGCGAAGACCCAACGCAGCCAAAAATAAATAAATTAATTTAAAAAAATCTATCTTGTCTATTGTGTCATTTAAAGCTTGTGTTTACTTATTTATTTTCTGTTTGGATGATCTGTCCATTGGTGTAAGAGGGGTGTTAAAGTCCCCTACTCCTATTGTGTTACTGTCGATTTCCCATTTTATGGTTGTTAGCATTTGCCTTATGTATTGAGGGGCTCCTATGTTGGGTGCATAAATATTTATAATTGTTATGTCTTCTTCTTGGATTGATCCCTTGATCATTATGTAGTGTCCTTCCTTATCTCTTGTAACAGTCTTTGTTTTAAAGTCTGTTTTATCTGAAGTGAGTATTGCTATTCCAGCTTTCTTTTGATTTCCATGTGCATGGAATATATTTTTCCATCCCTTCACTTTCAGTCTATATGTGTCCCTAGGCCTGAAGTGGGTCTCTTGTAGCCATCATGTATTTGGGTATTGTTTCTGTATCCATTCAACCAGTCTGTGTTGAGTCTGGTTGGAGCATTTAATTCATTTACATTCAAGGTTATTATCGATATGTATGCTCCTGTTACCATTTTCTTAATTGTTTGGGTTTGTTTTTGTGGGTCTTTTTCTTCTTTTGTGTTTCCCGCCTAGAGAAGTTCCTTTAGCATTTGTTGTAAAGCTGGTTAGATGGTGCTGAATTCTCTTAGCTTTTGCTTGTCTGTAAAGCTTTTGATTTCCCTGTTGAATCTGAGTGAGATCCTTGCTGGGTAATCTTGATTGTAGGTTTTTCTCTTTCATCACTTTAAGTATATCCTGCCACTCCCTTCTGGCCTGTAGAGTTTCTGCTGAAAAATCAGCTGACAATCTTATGGGGATTCCTTTGTATATTATTTGTTGCTTTTCCCTTGCTGCTTTTAAGATTTTTTCTTTGAATTTAATTTTTGTTAGTTTCATTAATATGTGTCTTGGTGTGTTTCTCCTAGGGTTTATCCTGTATGGGACTCTCTGTACTTCCTGGACTTGGGTGACTATTTCCTTTCCCATATTAGGGAAATTTTCCACTATAATGTCTTCGAATATTATCTCAGACCCTTTCTTTTTCTCTTCTTCTTCTGGGACCCCTATAATTTGAATGTTGGTGCGTTTAGTGTTGTCCCAGAGGTCTTCAAGATTGTCTTCAATTCTTTTCAGTCTTTTTTCTTCATTCTCCTAGGCCGTTATTTCCACCATTCTGTCTTCCAGCTCACTTATTCATTCTTCTGCCTCAGTTATTCTGTTATTGATTCCTTCTAGTGTATTTTTCATTTCAGTTTTTGTGTTGTTCATCTATGTTTGTTTGTTTAGTTCTTCTAGATCTTTGTTAAGCATTTCTTGTATTTTCTCAATCTGTGCCTCCATTCTATTTCCAAGACTCTGGATCATCTTTACTATCACTACTCTGAATTCTTTTTCATGTAGGTTGCCTATTTCTTCTTCATTTATTTGGTTTTGTAGGTTTTTACCTTGCTCCTTCACCTGTGACATATTTTTTTGTTGTCTCGTTTTGTTTTTTGGGTTTTTTTTTGGTGGGTGGGATTGTGTTCCTGTCTTACTGGTTGTTTGGATTCTGGATCATTTTTACTATCATTACTCTGAATCCTTTTTCAGGCAGGTTGCCTATTTTCTCTTCATTTATTTGGTCTTTTAGTTTTTCACCTTGCTCTTTCATCTGTGACATATTTTTTTGTTGTCCCACTTTTTTTTTTTTTTTTTCTGATGGGTGGGATTGTGTTCCTGTCTTACTGGTTGTTTGGCCTGAGGCTTTCAGCACTGGAGTTTATAGGCTGTTGTGTAGAGCTGGGTCTTTGTGCTGAGATGAGGACCTCCGGGAGACCTCACTCTGGTGAATATTCCCTGGGGTCTGAGGTTCTCTGTTAGGCCAGTGTTTCGGACTTGGAGCTCCCATCACAGGAGTTCAGGCCAGACCCCCAGCTCATGAACCAAAATCCTGCAAGCTGCGTGGGGTGGCAGAAAAAGAAAAAAAGGAACAGAACAATAACAAAGAGTAAATAATAAAATTAGAAAACTAAAAGATATGTTAGAAAAAAATAAAAATATAGATGAAACAACAACCAGAAGGCAAAACAGAACCGCAATAGCAAAAAAGAGAGAAAAAAAAAAAAGGCCTTGGCTGGGGGAGAGGGGCCGGGTTTAGGCGGGGGATGGGGCCTATGCTTAGGACCCAAAGGGCTGGAAAAGGCCCTGCGGGGGTTGGGGGTAGGGTTTAGGCAGGAGGGGCCCAGCAGTGCCTCTGGACTTGGAGGGTGGAGGACCACGTCCAGGACCCCACAGGCTCCCTGGGCCTGAGTGTGTGTGTGGGGAGGAGTTAGGTGCGTTCCCCCCCCATCCTCCAGTCCCAGAGGGTCCGTCCCCCATTGGCCTCTCTTCTTCTTCCCCCTTCCCTCCCTCTTATGCCCCTAGGACCCACACAGCCAGAGGGGGCCCCGGAAGGCAGGGGACCAGATCCAGAAGCCCAACAGGCTTCCCGGGGCTGAGTGGGTGGGAGAAACGCCTCCGGTGTTTCCCCTGATCCTCTGATCCTGGCTGGATGGCCCCTCCCCACCGTCAGTCTCTCCTCCTCTTCCCCTCTCCTCTCTCCCTCCCACACCCCTAGGACCCACCTGGCCAGAGGGGGCCCCAGAGAAGGAGCACCAGGCTTGGGAGTCCAGCAGGCTTTCCAGGGCCTGAGTGGGCAGGGGAAATGCCCTCTGTGCCTCCCCTGATCCTCCGATCCTGGAGGGCCCTTCCCTGTCTGCCTCCACTCTTCTGTCTCCACCACCCCCCACCCCACCCCCCACCTCCTGTGCCCCTAGGACCCACGTGGCCTGGAGAGGGCCTCGGAGGGTGGAGGACATGGCCTGAGAGCCCAGCAGGCT
This sequence comes from Physeter macrocephalus, assembly GCF_002837175.3. Taxonomy (NCBI): domain Eukaryota; kingdom Metazoa; phylum Chordata; class Mammalia; order Artiodactyla; family Physeteridae; genus Physeter; species Physeter macrocephalus. The sequence continues at coordinate 153,943,475 of NC_041224.1, forward strand.
TCCCAGGGCTGACTGGGCAGGGGAAACACTAGGCTCGCTCCTCCCATCCGAACCCACAAGGATCCCTCCAGGCGTGGGAACCCCTCCCCTCTCCCAGCCACCCCTCAGGGGCGCTGGTCCTGTCGGGGCTCCACTTCTCCTTGCCCCCACTCCCCCACAGTGTCCCAAAGCCTTTAAATATATCCTGAATAAAGCTTGGAGATCTCAAAATGCAGAGAGTGGAGCTTGAAATCCAGGAGAGACTTACCCTCAAACTCCAGGGTCAGCTAGAAGGCAGCAAGCTCAGTGGGCTCTGCGGGTACTGGCACCTGTGTCCTCACCAGCCTGGGAGTTTTGTGGGGTCCTTTTTGGATCCCACTTCTGAACATCAAGTAATGTTGACCTTAAAAATAAAACAGTGGTTTTACCAGCAAAAATGGGTTAATTCTACAATACCAGAGAATTGCAATTCAGGACAAGCAAGCCATAGCAAAAACCATGGGCAAGTCCAACAAAACAAGGAGAGGAATGTTGTTTTATACAGAAAAAGGAATTTGGTAGGGGTTGTTCTTAACAAAAGTCCATTGGAGAAAAGTGACAGTTTAGGGTGATGGTGATTTCTCATTAGCTGAATTGCTGGGGTAGTTCATTTCTTGGAAGGGATGCAATGTACATCTTTTCTTGTTGGGGGCCTGTGATTGATGATTCTTTCCTATTGATGATTCTTCTGTTGGGATCTGTATTTGACAATTCTTCCTAAAAATGATGTGGAGTGGTACTGCTGAGAGCTCCCCTTCTGTCCTCTGGATCCATTGTGAGGTTTCCCTTTATTAATTTCACATCACCAGCAGTGTATGAGGGATCCAGCTGTTCCACATCCTTGCTAGCATTTGGCATTGTTGATTTGGGGGTGGGAGGGTGGGAGAGGGCAATGATTTGCTGTTTTCATTATCTGTAAATTATTATTATTTTTAAAAATAAATTTATTTTTTTTGGCTGCATTGGGTCTTCGATGTTGGGTCTTAGTTGCTGTGCGCGGGCTTTCTCTAGTTGCGGCGAGAGGGGGCTACTCTTCGTTGCTGTGCGTGGGCTTCTCATTGCAGTGGCTTCTCTTGTTGCAGAGCTTGGGCTCTAGGCACGCGGGCTTCAGAAGTTGTGGCACACGGGCTCAGTAGTTGTGGCTCGTGGGCTCTAGAGCGCAGGCTCAAAAGTTGTGGCACATGGGCTTAGTTGCTCAGTGGCATGTGGGATCTTCCAGGACCAGGGCTCAAACCCATGTCGCCTGCATTGGCAGGCAGATTCTCAATCACTGCGCCACCAGGGAAGTCCCTTTAAATTATTTTTAATCACAAAAATAGTACATGCTCTTTGTAAAAATCTGTGGGGCTTTGAGGCCCCAGGTATAGCGGGGAATGTGGGTTTAGCCTATGCCACAGTCTGGATCTTTGAAGACCAGAGCCGTTCAGCATTTCTGCAGTCTGGATCTTTGAAGACCAGAGCCGTTCAGCATTTCTGATTGTCAACAGAAAACTTTGACATCACCAAATAGGTAAAAATGGCTTTTGACGCCACTGCAAAGAGTTTCAAGTAGTTTAGTTTTGTGTTTTGTTTCTCCCCAAGGACCTGCACCCTTTCCTGGGATTGTGGACATTTCTGGAACTGGACGTGGCCTTCCGGAATATCGAGCTAGTCTGCTGGCTGGGAAGGGTTTTGCTGTGATGGCTCTGGCTTATTATAACTATGAAGACCTCCCCAAGAGCATAGAGAACCTCCACCTGGAGTACTTTGAAGAAGCTATGAACTACCTGCTTAATCACCCTCAGGTTAGAACTTCCTCTAATTTTTATGTTCTGCGTATCAGTTCTCCTTCTCTTAAATGCTCTTGGTTTTCACACAACTTGACAAATTCATGACAGCCCTTCCCTGCCCCCAACACACACTACCTTTCATAGTCACTTTTCCCAGACAGTTTCCATGCAATTAGATGTTACCATAATAGATCTCCTGCTAGTAAAGATGTCCTAGTTGGAATTATGGAATTTTAAATGCCAGTATTTTATACTATTTCATTACAAGCCCAAACACATTGAGAACCCTGGGTTTGACACAGGAGGTAGAGGAAAAGGGGAAGGAGATCAGTGTCTCTAGTTTAAATGTTTGTGTTTAACAAACGTCTCCTCCACGTGCCCCTCTGAGAGCAGAGGATTCAGTTTTAAAGAAAAACGTGGTGACAAAGAACCTAGGTAGTACGGAGCGTTTGGAGGGCTCAGGATATCAGAGGATTAGAAGATAGACCTTGCTCAGGGTATCAGAGGATTAGGAGATAAACCTTGCTTATTTTATAATTCAATCAGAGCTCAAGGGGGATGGAAGTGCTGGAGCTCTTAGAAAATGTGATGGGGTGTAGTGGAACCAGCACAATATGTTTGATAGAGAAAAGTTACATTTGAGGTTTGATTTGGCCACTTAACTAGCTTCATGACCTTGGGGTCTCTGTTTCTTCCTCTCAAAAGTTGGGATGACAGTAATATCCCATTCTGAGTATCTTTATGAGAAATAAGTGGCTGAAAACAGTTAAGGGTGCCCTTGTAGAAACCATGACCAAAAAAAAAAAAAGTGCTGTTGAGAGGTCAATAAAAAGGTATTTGTAACAGAAGAGTTTGGTAATTGACAAGAAGAGTCCTTACGGAATAAGGCAAACCCAAATTACCCTGGAGGGGATTGAGTAGAAAATGAAGAAAGAAAATAACTACAAAGTTTCCCACAAGTCTTGCTGTGAAAGGGAGTAGAAAACTGGGGCAGAGTGGATTTAAGCTCAAAGGATTGTTATTAAAATGCAAGCGGTACTAGAGCTTGGGGTACACTGATGAGGGGATGAGCCAGTAGAGAAGAAAGTTATGAAGGAGAGAGAGAAGGAGGAAGTAATTGCAGGAGCAAAGTCCCTGAGGATGAGAATAGATGGGATCCCAAGCACAAGCAGAGGGTGGCCTTGAATTAGAGATACTTTGGAAACAGGAGGGAAGGAGGAGAGCTTGATTCATGTAGAACTAAGTAGGCTTGGAAGGGAAAATTGAGGACAAGTTCCTACCTGATGGATTCTATTTTTAGTGAAGGGGAATAGGGGTTAAAGGGGCTTACAGAGGTAGGAGACAAGGTGGAATGGCCTTTTGGAGAAGTGGAAAGCAAACATCAGGGAAGCAGGATTGAGGGGCAATATGGATGCTTATTTGAAATTTGTGGTCATGACATGAAAGTAAGATCTGTCCGCACGAGCATATATATATTTTTTAAATTAATTAATTTATTTTTGGCTGCGTTGGGTCTTTGTTGCTGCATGCAGGCTTTTTCTAGTTGTGGCAAGTGGGGGCTACTCCGTTGCGGTGCGCAGGCTTCTAATTGCGGTGGCTTCTCTTGTTGAGGTGCATGGGCTCTAGGCACGCGGGCTCAGTAGTTGTGGCTCGCGGGCTCTAGAGCACAGGTTCAGTAGTTGTGGCGCATGGGCTTAGTTGCTTCGCGGCATGTGGGATCTTCCTGGACCAGGGCTCAAATCCGTGTCCCCTGCATTGGCAGGCAGATTCTTAACCACTGCACCACCAGGGAAGCCCAACAAGCATGTATTTTTTTCTCCAGCAGTGTTCATTTGCACAAATGCAGGCCTGGAGGAAGTGAATAGCGGGTGTATTTAACTGAGGTTAGCACTTTTCTAGGCGAGTAGGAACAAAGGGAGAGAGGTATTAAGGGAGTTAGGAGTGTTTGCAGGGGAGCGATAATAACGATGAAGCTTGAAATCTAAGCTGGATGAGGTGGGAAGTGAGAAAATGAGAGAGGTACTGATAGGGAAAAAATGGTAGTCAGGGTTTCAAAGAGGTGGGAGTGGGCAGTACTAGAATTGCTAAACTGGAGGTAAATAAGACGGTGATTAGAGAGTAGAATGCTTGAAGCTGAGATTTTGGAGATGATGTACTTATTGATGACTTGGTTTAGGTTATGACAATGGGAGTATGTGTCTGAGGTCGGGGAGAGAAAAAGATCATGGGAGGTTTGGAGGTTAAGGAACTGAGAGGCCAAAATATTTAGTTGTCATCCACATGGTTGAAGATACCAGGATGGTGATGGAGAAACTGTGGAAAGCAAGGTAGAGAGGAAGGATAAGTCAGTATCCCAAGGCTGCAAACCCTGATAAGTGGGAGAGCCCAGATCCACGCTCAGTTCTAACCGACTCTCAAGTCCAGGCGCTACTCACCACACTGCACTGTTCACAGACTCATTCTCCTTTTCCCTTTGGTCTTTTCTCAGGTAAAGGGCCCAGGGGTAGGGCTGCTTGGGATTTCCAAAGGAGGCGAACTCTGCCTCTCCATGGCCTCGTTCCTGAAGGGCATCACCGCGGCTGTCATAATCAATGGCTCTGTGGCCAGTGTCGGCGGAACCTTACACTACAAGGGTGAGACACTGCCGCCTGTGGGTGTCAGCCGAAGTCGATTCAAGGTGACCAAAGATGGCCTAGCAGACATTTTGGATGTCCTGAACAGCCCTTTGGAAGGACCTGATCAGAAGAGCTTCATTCCTGTGGAAAGGGCTGAGTGTGCCTTCCTGTTCCTTGTGGGTCAGGATGACCACAACTGGAAGAGTGAATTCTATGCTAATGAGGCCTCTAAACGCTTGCAGGCCCATAGTAAGGCGAAGCCCCAGATCATCTGTTACCCAGGGGCGGGACACTACATTGAGCCTCCTTACTTCCCCATGTGCCGGGCTTCCCTGCACACCTTGGTGGGAAGTCCTGTCATCTGGGGAGGGGAGCCCAGGGCTCATGCCAGGGCCCAGGTGGATGCTTGGCAGCAGCTCCAGACTTTCTTCCACAAACACTTGGGTGGGGAAAAGGGGACAATCCCAGGAATGCTGTAATCGTTTATCCTGGGAACAGCTGCCACAATTAGTGTGTATGTGTAGTTTTTTTCTTTTAAATAATTACTTCAGTGTTAAAGTGAACGTACCAAGAAATTTTCAAGATATTTATAAATTACATACTTTTTTAGTTGTTTGGGAGGAGAGTGATTCTACAGAAAACACAACAGATGGAGAAAGCATGCCCTTTAGTGTCTAACAACACATAACTGACAAGGCTTTAGCTCTGAAAGGAAAAGAGTAATACCTGGTACCCAATTGGTGCTCAGTTATTATTTGAATAATTTATTATTGATTTTGTTTAATAATTAATTTATAAATAAATGATTACCTACTGTGGAAGAAAAGCATATAAAATATCAAAAATATTATCAGATCTGAGTTTCTAATTTAAGAATGGAAGTGACCATCTTAGCTGTAAATTACTATACTAGTTATAGAACTACTTAGATGAAAAAAAATTACTAAAAATTTTCAAAGCAAGTATTTTTTAGTTCTTTGATATCTTCTCCTTGAATGAGTAAGGATTCTCCTCATGCAAGTGTATTTTAAGTTATTTTTGTATCTTCACATATGGACCTTTGTGATCTAGTTATTTTGAAAGCTGGTAAAACATTTAGATGAATTTCATAAGTGACTTTAATAATGATTAGCGTGCAAATAAATGATTCAGTTTTGTACCACTTGATATAAATAGTTCCATATTAAACTTACTAAACTTTCTAAAGCTTAATGTGTTTAAAATAAAAAACACCTTAATTTGTGATATGGTGTTCCGGTTCCTCAACTTTTTTCAGTAAAGCAATTCCTGACAGGTGTTTTTTCTCGAAATTCAAAAATAGTACAGAACTGTTTTTGTTTTGCCAGCTGTTTTTTTCCTCTATACCATTGTGAGGCAAGTGTCATCTTCATTTTACAGATGAGGAAACTGAGACTCAGTACCTGCATGGAACCTCTAGAGCTGGGGCCCTGGCTCCCCACATCAAGTTTCTTCTCTCTTGAGCCCATCCATGCCCTGTGCAGGGCAGCAGCCCCAGCCACAGGCAAAAGAAGTGGCTCGTCTTTCTCCTGCCTAAGTTCTCAGGGGAGTTCCTGGACTTGCAGTGGGGCGGTAGGGGTATTTCAGGGCACTGTTGTTGAAAGGGTAGATCTGGAACCGTGTTTAAACCCTTGACATAGTAGTATGGTTTTGCAGGAGCTGACAGGCAACTCAAAATGCCTACACTCCTTCCCTTGATTGTTAACAATGTGTATGTGATTTGCCCTCCTCTTCCTCTTTCCTCTCTTTGTATCTCTCTTTCCGCTACTTTCTGTAAACAGCGTCTTCCGTGACACTTGAAGGAATCGGCGCCATCTATCAAGCTGGAGTGTCAGGCTTCTCTAGATGCTGATCGTGAATGATAAAAGGCAGAAGCAGCAGAAATTTGGGGGCCAATTAATGACGAAGTTAAATTGTAGACCATGTATTTCAAAAGACACAAAGATTATTTCCTCTTTAAATTCTCTTGAGTAGGAGGATCTAAGAAAAGGGGAAATAGAGACACCATAGGCACGTGTTCTGGAGGGGAGAGTGAAACTACATACTATGATGTGAAGATTAGAAAAGAATTCAGAGTGATAGTGGCTTTTGATATGGGTCTTAACTGATAGGATCTCTTTTTCTCTGAATCTAGAGTAATAAAAATTCATAGAAAACTTGGAAAATAGAGAAAATTATTCACTAGAAAAGGAGTTGCATATAATCCATTCACTAGAAACTAGCACACTTAACATTTTAGAATATTTCCATTTTCCTCTAGGCTTGTTGTTGTGTGTATTGTTTTTACTCAATTAAGTGTACATCCGTTTTACCTCAGTATTGTATGATGTTTTTCTTACCATGTTATTATATTCTTCAAATACATGACTTTTTAAAAACATTGATATGTATTCCATTGATTGGTGCTACACCCCTTCATTTAACCAATCCCCTATTGTTAGCCCTTGACATTGTTGATAGTTTTTCTTTATAAAGTCCGTTCCTATGGTGAAGGGACATATACATGTATAAGTCTTTGTGTGTCACTGATTATTTCTTTAAGAGAGATTCTTTGAAAGGAAATTACTGGGTCAAACTTCTGAACAGTATTATGATCCTTTACTATGCATACCAGAAACAATCAACTACACCATCAAAGACACTGTATGAGACAGCCATGTTGTCAATACTGGTGTAATGTGTGTGTATAGGTGTGCGTGTGTCTAATTTTTATAATTTTATAAATTTTATAGGTTGAAAAGAGAATCTCATTGTGCTTTTTTGTTGTGGTGGTGGTGGTTAGTGAGGTTGAATATTTCCCTCTCTTATTGGGAAAATATTTGTATTCCTTTTAATCTACATTTCCCATTCCTTTAGAATGTTCACCTGTTTCTTCATGACCTAGAGCAGCATTTCATTATGTATTTCAGAAGCAGATAATTCTAATATATGTTGGCAACATTATATTACCTTGTTATTTGCCATTTAAACTATGTGTATGTGTGTGAATATATGTGTGTCAGGTTTTGCAAGATGGACTTGTTGATGGAAGGTGGAAATGATAAGAAATATGTGTACTGGTCTCTGCCTGTACCTTTCTCCCAACTTCCAGCACAGAGCTCCTAAACCCTTGTAAATTCCTGAGTGATAAAAGCACTAGTAGCATCTTTTGTTCTATCGAGGCGACTCTGGGTGGGCTCCTGGATGGCTCCTGGATGGGGACTGGTAACCAGAAAGACCAATCCATGATTAGAAGCTTGGAATTTTCAGCCGTCTTGCCCCATTCTCCAGAGGAGAGCGGGGCCAGAAACTGAGTTAATAATTGATCATGCCTATGTGAGGAAGCCGCCAGAAAATCCCAATAGTATGGGGTTGGGAGAGTTACCAGGTTGGCAAACACTACCACACAGGCAGGGTGATGCACCCCAACTCCACAGGGACAGAAGTTCCTGTAGTCGGGACCCTCTCAGACCCCATGCATCTCTTCATGTGGCTGTTCCTCTATATCCTTCGTGATTTCCTTTAATAAGGTAGTTGATGTAAGGGTTTCCCTGAGTTCTGCCAGCTGCTCTAGCAAATTAGCTGAACCTGAGGAGGGGGTTGTGGAAACCTCGGATTTATTGCCAAATCACACAGAAGTTGTGGGTACCCTGGGGACCTATTACTTGCAACTGGCAGCTGAGGAGGGGTGAGAGCAGTTTTGTGGGACTGAGCCTTTAACCTCAGGGAATTGACAGCGTCTCCAGGTAGATAGTGTTAGGACTGAATTAAATTGTAGGACATCCAGATGGTTGTCTCAGAGATTTGCCTGGTGTGGAGAGAAAAACACATGTGGTAACCAGCAGTGTCAGAAGTGCAGTGTTCTGTGTGAGTAGTAAAGGAGACACACAGAAAAGAAAGACACAGGAGGACTGTAGGTTTTTCCTTATATACAGAAGACATTTTAGGAAGTCAAAATAGCAGGCTCAGTGGTGGAAAACTCAAGTGTGTTCAAGTATAGTTGTCCATGTTAGAGTATAGGGTACACATAAAATAGCGGTGTGTAAACACTACAAAAGGAGGAGAATGCTATGTGATAGACAGTCTTAAATGTGTTTAATGGTACAGGCAAAGGGAGACCTTGAAGATTGGTAAGAAAGAGGGTGATATAGTTGCCATTGTACTTTAGAAAAAGAATATGGTATGAAGTACCCACATGGACACTATTGCAATAGTGAAGGATTCTATTGCAATGGCTTATGGGAAGAGTGGACCCTTTCTATCTTACACACTTTATAGGATCTCAAAATTTCTTGATACTTTCTAGTTAAAACTAGAAGCTGTAGGGAGGGAGGAGGACTGTTCCTTTTCCTAAAAGAGGTTTCATTCTGAACAGTACTTGGACACCAATTCTGCATAGACATCGTTTGGGTCTGGAGAAGCCCCAGGGGTAGGAACTAATCAAACCTCATTTTAGGAGAGGACAGTGCTCTTCAGGCTTCTTCATCCATTTAGTGGCCATTGACTGGACCACATCTAGCTAATCAGACTCCCTTGACATCATCTGTTACCTCAACAGCATCCCTTTGTTTGTGCTCTATTTCAATACTTGTTACTATTTGAATATCAACAAAATTTCTACTAGGAATGCATGTGGTTTTACCTTATCTCACCTGTGTAGGGGAGGAAAAATTTTACCTATACTCTTTTGGAGTTTCTGAACAGGCTTGAGAATAAAATTGACATAAGACAGATTAACAAGAGAAAAGAATACTAAGTTTTTTTTTTTTTACATGTACATCAAGGTCTCAACAAGGAAATGAAGAGCCCAAGAAGTGGAAAAACCGAAGTATTTATACAGTAGTTTGAAGAGAGTGCAAACTGTGGAAAAGTAAAATATACAGGGAAACTAAAGGAAGAGAAATTATTGTGACAGTCGTGTGCAGAATTCTCTCAGCCTTGACTCCTATTTCTGGTGATAAGACTGAACTTTCCTCCCGTATAGGGAGGCACCGCTCACAAGGGAGTCTTCTCTTCTGCTTTCAAGGAAAAGATGGGGGATAAGTGCCCTTCTTGCGCCTGCTGTTTTTCAAGTACCGTTAGCTCTAGTCAGTATGCCACAGTGACATATTTTGGGGTGGCATCCGCTGAACCCTTCACCTGAATTGTTTCCACAGTGTCTCTTATCCCCACTTGACTTTGAGAGCTGAAGATAAACTGAGGGAGAATTTTCATCTTGCCGTGAAATACTGTGTGCTTAATTTCTTCATGTTTCCTAACATGTTTTTTTCTAATGGCAAATTCTGAGTTCAAATCTAAAACACGAGTCTTCTAAAAGTTAACCTCTAAATTCCTTAATTGGTCCCACTAATAGTCATAATTCTTATTAGTCCCATATTTTCCTTCTGTAAATTCTAAAAAATTCCTTTCTTGTTCTAACTTCTAGAAAGCCACCAATACCATAATGGGTCTCCTCCACTGCTCTCAGGGATGTTGTCAAGTGCTTACCCAGCAAACATTACCCCTCCTCCTGGTATAAGACTTCTGGATTTTCATTCAGGAATTGGCCATCCTCTGCAGCTATGGGCATCAGGGAAAGCTAACTCCACCCTGATGGCAAAGGGCAATGATGGTCATCCCTGTTGGGTTTAAGTCAATCTCAACATTCCATCCAGGGGAAAGTATGTAATTTAGGTGACATACTTGGAATTCTGGATTTTTTCCCTCCCATTAAACATGAATGAAGAGGCAGGAAGCCCCAGTTATTCCAGCAGTCACCATATGACACTGTGATTGTCAGAGCAGACAGAAGGAAATGGTTCTTGGTGTCATCATTGAGCTATCGGATCAATCAAATATGAAGCCAGACCTATTCCTGACTTTCTATCAAATAAATTTCCTTATATTTTTAAAGACTTTATCTTTTTGAGCATGTTTAGGTTCACACTAAATTGAGAAGGACAGAAATTTCCCATAGACCCCCTTCCCCCTCATATGCACAACCTCCCTCACCATCAACATCCCACACCAGAACGCTACATTTATTACAACTGATGATGCTACATTGACCCATTATTATTACCCAAAGTCCCTAGTTTACATTAGTGTTAACCTCTTGGTGGTGTACATTCTATGGGTTTGGAAAAATATATCATAACATGAATCTACCCTTATTGTACAAAATAGTTTCACTGCCCTAAAAATCCTCTGTGCTTCACCTATTCAACCCTCCCTCCCTCCAACCTCTGGCAACCACTGATCTTTTTACTGTCTCCATGTTTTACCTTTTCTAGAATGTCACAGAGTTGGAATCATACAGAATGCAGCCTTTTTAGATTGGTGTCTTTCACTTAGTAATATGCATTTAAGGCTCCTCCATGTCTTTTCATAGCTTGATAGCTCATTTTCTTTTTATTGCTGAATAATATTCCACTGTCTGGAAGTACCAAAGCTTGTTTATCCATTCACCTACTGAAGGACATCTTGGTTGCACCCAAGTTTCGTCACTCTCCTCACATTTTGAAGCAAGTTACGCACCAGTCTTCATTAGCTCTTATTTGAGCCTTGACTTATGGATCCAGGCTTTTTTCTATGATGTAGCTTTGCCAACTGGAACATCTGCAGTGGCTTCCAAAATTAACATGGAAAGGAAAGAATATAGGGAATCATGTTTTAGGACCAGCCCAGGGGGTATCATTTTTGCCCTCACCCCACTGGTAGAACTTAAGTCATCTAAACCTACAGAACTACAGAGGAGGCTGGGAAATATTATCCTGTTTTCCAGGAAAGAGAAATAAACTGGTAGTGTTAATTAATTTAAAAGTGTATTCAGGATGGTTGTGGCATTGGGAACCAGTCAGACTCTTCTGCAAACACATCCTAACTGAGCTACAGGCCCCTGGGACACTTAGCCCCAGGTAATACTTGAGACCACACTCAATAAAATGTGAAGAATCTGGTTAGGGAAGCTTTCTACTGGTAAGTATATAGGCTTAAAATCTCCACAATAGACAGGATGGGGGGCAGGGGGGGTGGACAGGAGAAAAGGCAGCTCTGACCAGGGAGGGGACTATACTAAATAAATATCTCCAGTTTAAGGAGAAATGAATAAAGTCCTCCTTTTTAAATAGGACAGGGAGGTTGTCCCCAGTGAGTCAGCATGTTCAGTGACCTGAAATTAAGCCTAATAGTGACATTCACATACCCCACACATTTATATAGAACCTACAGTCACTTCCCATTCAGGAGAAGGCTGCTGGGGCAAAAAACGTCTACAACTGCAGAAGAAACATGCAAGCTACGTAAATCAGTGAGTCTAACCCTTCATTTGTGAATATAAATGGACCATGAGGAAAAACCAACAGCATGAACCATAAGGACCACATTGAGCAAACAGAACCACTGACCCAAGAATAAACACAGATTATCCAGGGAACCATATACAACTTAGAAAAAAACTCTCACTGACATCCTCAGATATGATATTTGAGAATATTTTATCAGAAAAGAATAAAAAGTTGCAAGTTTTAAAAATCAGAGAAAATTTATTGGAAATTACAAATATGATTGCTGAGATACCCAATGCAGCAGATGAGCTGAAAAACAAAATGGACACGACTAATAGCCAAATTAGGGATTTGGAAGGAAGACTTAAAATCTCTCACAATTTGCTGAAGCAAGAGGTGGGAAATGTGTGAGAAAAAATTAAGGCATAGAAGATTGTAACACATACTCTGCTCTACTAGCAGCAACGGTCTTGGTTTTGGATTAACAAATATACAAAACAGAATAGGCTTCACCCAGCACCAAGTTTACTTAGATTTAAGAATTCAGAATAAGAGAAGACACAGCCACAGTATAAAGTCATTATGCACTCAGGATGCATGTGGTCACACAAGATGAGGCTGAGTATATGTAGACAACTTCTGGCTTCAGATTAAAAGGTTCTATACAGAAATGAAGAGAAAGCCGTTAAAAATGTCCAGTTGTGTATTGAAGAATTAACACTACCAAACAAGAGGGCTGGTCATTACCCTTGGCTACTAGAAGGTGATCTCTAGGCTTCTGGAATGTTATGCCTGAAAGCAGTATCTTTGCTTGGGGGCCTTGGGTCACACTGGATGATTTAGAGTGGGGGCTGCCCACACCTTAGGGTAGGGACTGGCCACACCAGAAAGACCGATAGTGTGATTTAGAGCGGGGGCTTTGGGTGTCAGTCCACCTGCAGACTGAAGACTGAGATCAACCGTGTGGACAATCAATCAATCATGCCTACGTAATGGAGCCCCAATACAACTGAACAGTGGGGTTCAGGTGAACCTCCTGGTTGTGCAAATTACTGCACATCAAGGCCAGGAGGGTAACACGTCTTGACCTCACGAGAGAAAACAACATAAGCTCCATGTTAGGAACATGCCTGTACTCTGCCCTGTACACATCTTCCCTTGGCTGATTTTCATATGTATCTTTTCTTGTAGTAAGTCATAACCAGGGATATGGTAGCTTTCATTGTGTTCTGTGAGTCCTTCTAGGAAAATTATTGAAACTGTGGGTAGTTTTGGAAACGCTTGCCTCACCCAAACTTACTATTGGTGTCAAAAGTGAGGGTGATCTTTTTAAAGAACTGTTCCCTCTAACTTTGTAGTTCACCCCAAACTCCTTGCACCAATCATAATGAAGTGGATAATTTGTCTTTTCCTTGGCTGCCTAGCATCTGAACCCCTTTTCTAAGTTAGTCCAGTTTCCTTAGTCTTATGAGACTTGCTGGGATACAGAGCCCAACTATCACAACAGAATTTAGAAACAGCATTAAGGCTAGAGATGGTTGGTAGTGACAGAAAATCCACCCAAAAGTGGGTTAAACAAGATAGAATTAATTTCTCCTTCACAAAAATTGCAGGTAAGGGGCACAGGGCAAGGATTATTTTCTACTGTGTCAGGCACCCAAGCAGTGCTGTCCTTACTAAATAGCTTCCACATCATGGTATAAGGAAAGCTAGCTGCTCCAGCTCCAGCTATCATGTACGATTCCAGCCAGCAGGAAGAAGAAAGGGGCAGGGGAAGGGCACACTATCTCCCTTGAGAATACTTTCCCAAACTTTCACATTCTACTTCTGCCTCTATGCTATTGGTCAGAACTTTGTTACATGACCACATCAAGCTGCAAGGGAGGTAGGGAAATATAGTCTTTATTCCTGGTAGTCACGTACTCATAAAATATGCAATCCAGCAAGACGTCAGAATAGTCACAGACATTTATATACCTAACAATATAGTTTTAAATACATAAAGCAAACATTTTAGAAATACGATAAGAAACTTAAAGTTCTACAAAAATCATATACGTATTTAAACTCTCAGAAACTGACAGATGTGAGGTAAGCAATAAGTAAATCTCTCTATATAATATGAACTACATAAATAATAAATTTGATTAGATAAGATAGAGCAAGAAAGAGAGTAGGGAACTTTGCTCCCAACACACAGATAATACATGTTCTTTTCAAATACTATTGGAATATTTATAGAAGTTGACAATGTACAAAACATTTAAAAATTCAACAAAGTCTCAACAGTAGAAATGATGCAGACTTTATTCTCTAAATACTACATAAGGAAATCAGAAATAAACAAAAAGTTACAATCCACTTGAAGCATTAGCACCTTTCTGGGAGAGATGAAAAGTGGAAGTTTAAACACTTGGGAAAACACAGGGGTTGCTAATACCTCTATCTTCTAAAGTCATAGACTTAATTAAAGGTGATGAAACAAGAAATAAAGACTTAAATATATTATTTAAAATTATAAATGAAAACAAAAGAAGAGCCAAAAATACTAATACATTTATCAAAAACTGGGAGGAAGAAGAAAGAGTAAGTAAAATGTTCATGAGACAGTGAACAATTCTAAAATGCAAAAATTAAGAAATAGAGAAAGAGGGCTTCCTTGGTGGGACAGTGGTTAAGAACCCACCTGCCAATGCAAGGAACACGGGTTTGAGCCCTGGCCCGGGAAGATCCCACATGCCACAGAGCAACTAAGCCCATGCGCCACAACTACTGGGCCTGCGATCTAGAGCCCACAAGCCACAACTAGTGAGCCCGCATGCCACAATACTGAAACCCACGTACCTAGAGCCCATGCTCCACAACAAGAGAAGCCGCCCAATGAGAAGCTTACGCACCACAACAAAGAGTAGCCCCCGCTCTCCGCAACCAGAGAAAGCCCGTGCACAGCAACAAAGACCCAATGCAACCATAAATAAATAAATAAATAAATAAATAAATAAATAAATAAATAAATAAATAAATAAAATAGAGAAAGAGGCATAGTGTCTAATATAATGGAGGTAACCATAAAAAGAAGTGCAGGGGGCTTCCCTGGTGGCTACCACAAAAAAAAAAAAAAAAAAAAAAAAAAAAAAAAAAGAAGTGAAAACAGAAAATAGAGATAGTTAAAAGAGATTGCTCAAAGAACATGAGACTTTGTGACAGAGGAGGGGAGGAAAAGAAGACTTCTGATTTGCATTTTTTTTTTTTTTTTTTTTTTTTGTGGTATGCGGGCCCCCCTCTGCTGCGGCCTCTCCCGTTGCGGAGCACAGGCTCCGGACGCGCAGGCTCAGCGGCCATGGCTCACGGGCCCAGCCGCTCCGCGGCACGCGGGATCCTCCCAGACCGGGGCGCGAACCCGGCTCCCCTGCATCGGCAGGCGGACGCGCAACCACTGCGCCACCAGGGAAGCCCTGATTTGCATTTTAAGTTGTTTCCTATGCTTATACTTATTACAATGTGGAAATTACTTCAGAAAATTTTTAAAAATTCAATTTATACAAAAGCTGCTTCTAAATAACTTGAATTCAAAAGGAGCTAAAGGAAGCTAAAAACTATCTTTAAATTATGATGAAACAATAATGAAAATACAGTTAACCCTTGAATATCAAGAGTTTGAACTGCATGGGTCCATTTATACATGGCATTTTTCAATAAACCCACTCTTGGTTGAATCCGTGGATGCAGAACCACAGACAAAGATGGAAAGCTACAAAGTTATACTCAGATTTTTGACTGCATGGGGGGTTGGTACCTCTAAACCCTGAGGTGTTCAAGGGTCAACAGTACTGCATATAAAACCATCACACATGTAGCCATATTGGTGTTCAGAGGAAAAGTATAGCCCTAAATAAACTTATTAGTATATAACAAAAACAAAACAGAAGAACTAATCATTCAACTCAATAAATTTTTAAAAATGTAACCTTATCAATGAAAGAAAGAAGGCACTGATAAAAAATAAAAGCAGACACTAAAGACATAGAAACAGGAAGCAACAATAATATGAAAATTAAAAGGGTGATCAGAGTTAAAGTACAATCAGCCCTCCAAATACATGAGTTCTGCATCTGTGGATTCAACCAACTGCAGATCAAAACTATTCAGGAAAAAAAATTCCAGAAAGTTCCCAAAAGCTAAACTTGAATTTGCCATGTGCAGGCAACTATTTACATAGCTTTCACATTGTATTTACAACTATTTGTATTATATTAAGTATTATAAATAATCTAGAGATGATTTAAACTATATGGGAGAACATTCATAGGTTATGAATAGCAAATACTATTCCATTTTATATAAGGGCTTGATCATCTGCAGATTTGGGTATCCTTGGGGGTCCTGAAACCAACTGGATACTGAGGGACAAGTGTATTCTATAGTCTTTGTCATATTTGAGAGAAAGATAAAGATCCTAACTGTCCACTCTGTTAACATTTCAGGAGTAGTCATTAAAATAAGTTACCTTTTCAGAAATTCAAAAGTAACTACTAAGAGAAAAGAATGTTTAATTTACAAATGAATAGATCAGAACCCAATAAAAAAAAGAAAACCTCGTCAAATCCAAAAGAGGGCAAGAAAGAAATACAAAAGAAGCATAGAGAAAGTACACAATAAAATGGTAGAAATATCTGAATATATCAGTAATCACAATAATTATCTATGGATCAAACTTCCGTGTTAACATAAGTGGATTGTGAGACTGGATTTTTTTAAAAATTAGCTGTGGCCATTACTTGGAGATATACCAACTACTTAAAAATATTTTTTAAAAAATTAAAAAGGGAAAACAGAAAAGGCACATCAGGCAAATACTAACAAAAAATAAAACTTGTGTTGCTGTATTAACATCAGTCCAAATGAGCTCAAAGCAAACAAGTATTATTATAGGTAAAGGAGACCATGATGATTTTTTAAAAGTTCAATTTACCAAAAAGATATAGCAACTCTAAACTTGTTGCACTTAATAAGATCACTTCAAAATATAAAGGATAAAAGTATTTGAAGAAAATACAGGAAATTTATCTTCTAAATCTGAGAGCATTTATGTTTGGGTTTTCTCAAAAGCAGATCCTAAAACTACAAAACATTGCTAAATAAAAATAATGAAGACCTAAGAAATGGAAAGACATCCCATTTCATGGATCAAAAGACTTAATATTAAGTCTGAGTTAACTTAGTCTATGTTAAGATGGCAGTACTCCCTATTATGGGTTGAATTGTGGCTCCCCAAAATTCATATGTTGAAGTTCAAATCCCTACTACCACAGAATGTGACTGTATTTGAAAATAAGGCCTTTAAAGAGGTAATTAAGGTAAATGAGGTCATATGTGTGGGCCATAGTCCAATATGACTGGTGTCCTTATAATAAGAGGAGATGAGGATATAAATATGCATGAGAAAACACCTTGTGCAGACACAAGGAGAGGACGGTCATCCACAAGCCAAGGAGAGAGTCCTGGAACAGACTCTTCCCTCATGGCCCCCAGGAAAAAAGAAAGTGCTGACACCTCGATCTTGATTTCTAGCCTCCAAAATTGTGAGAAAATAAATTTCTGTTGTTACAGCCACCCTATCTGTGGCTGGCAGACCTGGCAAACTAACATGCTCTGCAAATTGATCTACAGATTCAATGCAATCTCCATCAAAATTCCAGCTGGTTTCTTTCCGTAAACTGATAAGTTGATCTTAAAATTCCTATGGAAACTCAAGAAACCCATAATCTTGACAAAAAAGAATAATAATGGAAGACTCATAATTCCCAATTTTAAAAATTACTAGAAAGCAACAGTAATTAAAACAATGTGATACATACATAAGGACAGACAAAAAGATCAATGGAATAGAAATGAGATTCCAGAAATAAATCCTTACATTTACAGTCAGTTGATTTTTGACAAGAAAATTCAGGGAGAAAGAATGGTCTTTTCAACAAATTGTGTTGACACAACAGGATATCCATATGTAAAGAATGAATTTCAATCCTACCTCACAGCAAACACAAAAATTAACTCAAAATGTATCAAAGACATAAATGTAAGAGCTAAAACTACAGAATTCTTAGAAGAAAATATAGAAGTAAATCTCTGTAACCTTGGATTAGATAATGGTTTGACATCAAAGTATAAGCAACAAAAGAAAAAATAAATGAATTGGACATCAAAATTGAAAACCTTTATGCATCAAAGGATACCATTAAAAAATTGAAAAGACAGCTCAAAGAATGGTAAGAAATATTTCCAAATCACATATATGTTAGTGACTTGTATCTAGAATATATAAAGAACTTTTAAAATTCAGTACTAAAAAGCAGAAAGGGAAAAGCAACTAGTAACATACAAGAGAACTCCCATAAAAATGTCAGCTGACTTTTCAGCAGAAATATGCAGACCAGAAGGGAGCAGCATGATATATTTAAAATGATGAAAGGAAAAAACCTACAATCAAGAACACCCAGCAAGGCCATCACTCAGATTTGAAGGAGAGATAGAGTTTTAAAGACAAGAAAAAAGTATAAAAGTTCAGGACCACTAAACTACTTTAGAAAATAATGTTAAAAAAAAGCTTCTCTAGGGCTTCCCTGGTGGCGCAGTGGTTAAGAGTCCGCCTGCTGATGCAGGGGACACGGGTTCGTGCCCCGGTCCGGGGGGATCCCACGTGCCATGGAGCGGCTGGGCCCGTGAGCCATGGCCACTGAGCCTGTGCGTCTGGAGCCTGTGCTCCGCAACGGAAGAGGCCACAATGGTGAGAGGCCTGCGTACCACAAAAAACAAAAAACAAACAAACAAAAAAACTTCTCTAAGTAGAAAAGAATAGGCCACAACTAGAAATGTTAAAAGTATGAAAGAAAAAATGTCATTCATAAAGGCACAGTAAAGGTACAAGTTCAACCACTAATAAAGCAAGGTTAAAAGACAAAGTAGTCAAATCACCTAATATATCCACAATAAGTAGTTAAGATACACACAAAACAAAAGGATATATGTCACAAACAATAAACAGTGGGGTGAAGTGGGGAGAGTAAAAATGCAGAGTGGTTAAAATGTGTCTGAAATTAAGAGATCAGAAACTTAAAATAATCACATATATATGTAGATTTCTATAAATAAACCTCCTGGTCCACACAAACAAAATTCTATAAGAGATACACACACACACAAAAGAAAGGAATCTAAACATAACACTAAATATAGTCATCAAATCACAAGGGGAGAAAGAAGAAACAAAAAACAACTACAAAAACCAACCAGAATACAATTAACAAAATGGCAGTAAGTACACACCTATCAATAATTACTTTAAAGGTAAATGGACTAAATGCTCCAATCAGAATACAAAGAGTGGCTGAATGGGTAAAAAACAAGGATACAAAGGATCATACAAGATAACTACAATTATATGCCAATAAAATGGACAACCTATAAGAACTGGATATATTCCTAGGAAATACAATCTCCCAAGGCTGAATCAGGAAGAAATAGAATATATAAACAGACTGATTACCAATAATGAAATAGAGTCAGTAATAAAAATTTTACCGAATAGAAACAAAAGTTAACACCTATCATTATCAAACTATTCCAAAAAATTGAAAAGTTCAAAGTAAAGGTTTCCAAACACATTCTACAGGCCAGTATCACCCTGTTAAAACCAAAGACACCACCAAAAAAAAGAAAATGACAAGTCATATGGCTGATGAACATAGATGTAAATATCCCAAACAAAATATTAGCAGGCTGAAGTCAATGATACATTAAAAAGATCATACACCACAATCAAGTGGGATTTATCCTAGGGATGCAAGGACAGGTCAGTATCAACAAATCAATCAATGTGATATCCCACATTAATAAATTGAAATAAAAATGACATGATCATCTCAATATATGCAGGAAAACCTTTTCTCTCAACCTCCATTTATGATAAAAACTCTCAACAATGTAGGTATAGAGGGAACATACCTCAGCATAACAAAAACCATATATGACAAGCTGCAGCTAATGCTGCATCATACTCATGTATGATGCAACATCATACTCATGTACAATGCAACATCATACTCATGTATAATGTAACATCATACTCAATGTTCAAAAGGTGAAAGCTTTTCTTCTAAGATCAGGAAAAAGACAAGGATGCCCACTCTTTCCACTTTTATTCAACACAGTATTGGAATTCCTAGTTACAGCAATCAGACAAGAAAAAAAAAAAAAGGCATCCAAACTGGAAAGAAAGAAGTAAAACTCAGTTTGCAGATGACATGATACTATATACAGAAAACTGTAAAGACACCACCAAAAAAACTATTAGAACTTAAAATTAAATTCAGTAAAAAAAGTTTCAGGATACAAAATAATTTGGGGATTGACATGTATACACTGCTGTATTTAAAATAGATAACCAGAACTTCCGTGGTGGCACAGTGGTTAAGAATCCACCTGTCAATGCAGGGGACATGGGTTCAAGCCCTGATCAGGGAAGATCACACATGCCACGGAGCAACTAAGCCCTTGTGCCACAACTACTGAGCCTGTGCTCTACAGCCCACGAGCCACAACTACTGAGCCCGCGTGCCACAACTACTGAAGCCCATGGCCTAGTGTCTGTGCTCCGAAACAAGATAAGCCACCGCAATGAGAAGCCCATGCACCGCAAGAAAGAGCAGCCCCTGCTCACTGCAACTAGAGAAAGCCAACGTGCAGCAAGGAAGACCCAACACAGCTAAAAATAAATAAATAAATAGATAGATGGATAGATAGATAACCAACAAGGACCTACTGTATAGCACAGGGAACTCTGCTCAATATTCTTTAACAACCTAAATGGGAAAACAATTTGAAAAAGAATAGATATATGTATACATATAACTGAATCACTTTGCTGTACACCTGAAACTAACACAACATTGATCAACTATACTCCAATATAAAATAAAAATTTAAAAATTAATATACAGAAATCTGTTGCTGGGCTTCTCTGGTGGCGCAGTGGTTGAGACTCCGCCTGCCAATGCAGGGGACACGCGTTTGATCCCTGGTCCAGGAAGATCCCACATGCTGCGGAGCAACTAAGCCCATGTGCCACACTACGGAGCCTGTGAGCCACAACTACTGAGCCCGCGTGCTGCACACTGCAACAAAGAGTAGCTCCCACTCGCCGCAACTAGAGAAAGCCCGTGCGCAGCAATGAAGACCCAACACAGCCAAAAATAAATTAATTAAATAATTTTTTTTAAAAAAGAAATCTGTTGCTTTTCTATACACTAACAACAAACTATCAGAAAGAGAAATGTAAAAACAATCCCAGTTACAATTGCATCAAAAAGAATAAAATACATGGTAATAAATTTAATCAAAGACATGAAAGACCTATACTCTGAAAACCATAAGACACTGAGGAAATAAATAGAAAATGATAAAAATAAATACAAATACATACAGTGCTCATGGATTGGAAGAATTAATATCTTTATTTTTTAAAATTTTTATTGGAGTACAGTTGATTCACAATGTTGTGTTAGTTTCAGGTACTTTTTAAAAATAATTAATATCCTTAAAATGTCCATACTACCCAAAACAATCTACAGATTCACTGCAATCTATCACAATATCAATGGCATTTTTCACAAAACTAGAACAAATAATCCTAAACTTTTTATGGAAATACAAAAGACCTAAATAGCCATAGCAATGTTGAACAAGTAGAACAAAAGTGGAGGTATCATGCGCCCTGATTTTAAACTAAACTACAAAGCTACAGTCATCAAAACAGCATGGTACTGGCATAAAAATACACACATAGATCAATGAAACAGAAGAGAAAGCCCAGGAATAAACTCATGCTTATGTGGTCAATATACCTATAATAAAGGATGCAAGAATATACAGTGGGAAAAGTCAACCTATTCAATAAATGGTATTGGAAGAACTGGTCAGCTACCTGCAGAAGAATCAAACTGGACTACTTTCTCACACCATATATAATAATAAACTCAAAATGGATTAAAGACTTAAACATAAGACCTGAAACCATAAAACTGGAAGAAAACATAGATAGTATGCTCTTTGTCATTGGTCTCAGCAAATTTTTTTTTAAGTTCACTTTAAAAAAAAAAAATTTTATTTATTTATTTATGGCTGTGTTGGGTCTTCGTTTCTGTGTGTGGGCTTTCTCTAGTTGTGGCAAGTGGGGGCCACCCTTCATCACAGTGCACGGGCCTCTCACTATCGCGGCCTCTCTTGTTGCGGAGCACAGGCTACAGACACGCAGGCTCAGTAATTGTGGCTCACGGGCCCAGTTGCTCCACAGCATGTGGGATCTTCCCAGACCAGGGCTCGAACCCATGTCCGCTGCATTGGCAGGCAGATTCTCAACCACTGCGCCACCAGGGAAGCCCAGGCAAATTTATTTTTATATGTCTCTTCACACAAGGGAAACAGAGCAAAAATAAACAAATGGAACTATATCAAATTAAAAAGCTTTTGCACAGAAAAGGAAGCTATCAACAAAATGAAAAGGCACCCTATTGAATGGGAGAAGATATTTGCACACAATATATCTGATAAGGGGTTAACAGCCAAAATAGACAAAGAACTCATACAACGCAACATGACAAAAACCAACAGCCTGATTAAAAAAAAAAATTGGGCAGAGGACTTGCATAGACATTTTTCCAAAGAAGACATACAGATACCCACCAGGCACATAAAAAAGATGCTCAACATCACTAGCCATCAGGGAAATGAAAATCAAACCAGCAATGAGATATCACCTCACACTTGCAGAATGGCTATTATCAAAAAGACAACAAATAACAAGTGCTGGCTTGAATGTAGAGAAAGTGAATCCTCATGTACCATTGGTGGGAATATAAGTTAGCGCAGCTGGTCTGGAAAACAGTATGGAGGTTCCTTAAAAATAAAAACAGAACACCCATATGATCCAGCAATTCCACTTCTGGGTGTTTTTTCCAAAGAAAACAAAAACACTAATTCAAAAAGATATATGCACCCCGATATTCATTGTAGCAGGATTTATAATAAACAAGATACGGAATCAACCTAAGTGCCCATGAATAGATGAATGGATAAAGAAGATGTGATATATGCATGTACATGTGTATATATATACATATATATATGCATGTATATGTGTATTTATATATATATACACACACACACACACATATTACTGAGCCATAAAAAAGATTGAAATCTTGCTACTTACAATACATGGATGGACCTAGAGGGTATTTTACTAAGTGAAATATACCAGACAGAGAAAGAGAATGGATAAAGAAGATGTGATATATGCATGTATATGTGTATATATATACATATATATATGCATGTATATGTGTATTTATATATATATACACACACACACACACACATATTACTGAGCCATAAAAAAGATTGAAATATTGCTACTTACAATACATGGATGGACCTAGAGGGTATTTTACTAAGTGAAATATATCAGACAGAGAAAGACAAATACCATATTATTTCACTTATATGTGGAATCTAAAAAACAAAACAAAACAAGACAGAAACAGACTCACAGATACAGAGAAGAAACAGGTGGTTGCCAAGGGGGAGGGGGTAGGTGGTTCAGTGAAAGAGGCAAGGGACATTAAGGTACACACTTCCATTACAAAATACCTGAGTCACAGGGATGAAATGTACAGCATGGGGAATATAGTCAATAATATTGTAATAACTTTGTATGGTGAGAGATGATAACTAGACCTATGTACATTTTGTAACATACAGAAATACTGAGTGCCTATGTTGTGCACCTGGCACTAACATAATGTTGTAGGTCAATTATTCTTCAATGTTTAAAAAGTGGGCAAAAGATATGGATACCTCACCAAAGAAGATATACGGATGACAAGCATATGAAAAGATGCTCAAAATCATATGTCATTACAGAAATGCAAGTTAAAGTTAACAATGAGATACGACTACATACCTATTAAAATGACTGAACTCTAAAATACTGACAAAATTAAATGCTGGAGAGAATATGGAGCAAGAGGAACTCTCATTTGTTGCCGGTGAAAATGCAAAATGGTACAGCCACTTTGGAAGACAGTTACCTATTTCTAACAAAGCTAAACATAGCCTCAGCATATGATCCAACAATCACTCTACTGTATAATACATCCATACAATAGGATGTTACTCAGCAATAAAAAGAAATGACATATCAGGCTTCAGAAAAACATGGAAGAGGCTTAGGTGCATATTGCTAAGTGAAAGAAGCTAATATGAAAATGCTACATACTGTATGACTCCAACTATATGATGTTCTGGCAAAACTACACCTAAAAATATCAGTGGTCGCCTGGGGATGGGAGGAGGGGACGAACAGGTGAAGCACACAGAATTTTTAGGTCAATGAAATTATTCTGTATGATACAGTAGTGATGGATACATGACATTATGCATTTGTCAATTTTTACAGGCATACCTCCGAGATATTGCAGGTTTGGTTTCAGACCACTACAATAAAGCAAATCACACAAATTTTTAGGCTTCCCAGTGCATATAAAAGCTATGTCTGGGGCTTCCGTGTGGCACAGTGGTTGATAATCTGCCTGCTAATGCAGGGGACATGGGTTCGAGCCCTGGTATGGGAAGATCCCACATGCCGCGGAGCAACTAGGCCCGTGAGCCACAACTACTGAGCCTGCGCGTCTGGAGCCTGTGCTCCGCAACAACAGAGGCTGCGAGAGTGAGAGGCCCGCACACCGCGATGAAGAGTGGCCCCTGCTTGCCACAACTAGAGAAAGCCCTTGCACAGAAATGAAGACCCAACACAGCCAAAAATAAATACATAAATAAATAAATTTTTTTTAAAAAGCTATGTCTACACTGTACTGTAGTCTATTAAACGTGCAATAGCATTAGGTCTTAAAAAATGTATACACCTTAATTAAAAAATAATGCTGTTGAGAAAATAACGTTGATAGACTTGCCGGATGCTGGGTTGCCACAATCCTTCAATTTGTAAAATACTCAATATCTGCAAAGAGCAATAAAAGGAGGTATGCCTATATAACCTAACTTAGACTTCGGTTAATAATAATGTATCAATATTGGTCCATCCACTGTAACAAATATGCCACACTAATGCAAAATATTAATAATAGGGAAAATTGTGTGGGAAGGGAAAGTGGGGATATGGCAATTCTCTATACTTTCTGTTGAATTTTACTGTAAAGTTAAAACTTTTTCAAAAATAATGCCTATTAGTATTTTAAAAATCAAAATTTATCTTAAACAAGTGGTTGAAGTGGGAAAATAATACAAAGTATATAAGTTTTTTATTGAAAAAAGCAAACAAACAACAACAGAAAGAATAGTACCGTAGCATGTTCACACTCCCATATATGTATGTACTTTAAACATTCTGAATCAAAATCTAGTTGGATGCACTCATCTTTGGGGGAAAGCAGCAAATGAACAGAAAAGACTCTATCATTCACACTGTAAACGTTTCAGTATTGCTTACATCTGCTTTGGAAAATATGTTTTTTCCTTTAAGAAGAATTTAAAAAGCAGGATGCAAACCTATGGCAAATATCTCATGAGAAACAAAATACTGCTTGGGCTCAATCTCTGCCTCTATGAAATCAAACATGACATTTTGCTTCCCAATATTCTTCTAAGACTTTCACATACACTACCACCTTTTATCTCCATATAGGAGACTTTCATCACGTTACACACAAGAACTCTTAAACCCCAAAAGATATAAACTTACTTAAGACTTCAGAACTAGTCAGTGCTGAACTCAGAGGTAGCATTCTAATATATTTCACTGCAGTGCTGCTGCTCACTGTTGAGTTCCACGTTTGGAGTTAAGTCATGGTTCTGACAGTTATGAGAGGCTAATCCTCAGCAGCTTAACATTTTCCAAGCCTCAGGTTCCTCCTTTCCAATATTTGAAAAATACTCCCAGTGTTTTATAAACTTGTTAAATTTTGTACGTACAACAGGTGGAACATTGCTAAAGAGTAGCCATTACTCTACTACATATAAAATGCTGGGCATCCCTGAACATTATACCTATATTGCTTCTAACGTGACATTCAATATCTTGACATTTAGTAACTACTAAGGCCAAACATTCTTCTTTTTTGCGGTACGCGGGCCTTTCACTGTTGTGGCCTCTCCCTTTGCGGAGCACAGGCTCCGGACGCGCAGGCTCAGCGGCCATGGCTCACGGGCCCAGCCGCTCCGCGGCATGTGGGATCTTCCCGGACCGGGGCACGAACCCGC
>NC_041224.1:153970866-153992740 GCF_002837175.3 Physeter macrocephalus
GGCTCCGGACGCGCAGGCTCAGCGGCCATGGCTCACGGGCCCAGCCGCTCCGCGGCATGTGGGATCTTCCCGGACCGGGGCACGAACCCGCGTCCCCTGCATCGGCAGGCAGACTCTCAACCACTGCGCCACCAGGGAAGCCCTTAAGGCCGAACATTCTTATTCTCTATAATACTCCTAGTATTATACTAGGAGTACAGTATCCTAGTATAACACTCCTAATGCAATTCCACTCCTAGGTATTCACTCCACTGAAACGCACATACATGTCCATCAAAATGGACACATGTTCACTGAATGCTCAGAGCACTAATCCTGAGAGTCCTAAACTAAGAACTACCAAATGTCCATAGGCAATAAAATCGTCAAATACATTTACTATCACAAAATGAAATACTGTTTGC
Organism: Physeter macrocephalus; assembly: GCF_002837175.3. Taxonomy (NCBI): domain Eukaryota; kingdom Metazoa; phylum Chordata; class Mammalia; order Artiodactyla; family Physeteridae; genus Physeter; species Physeter macrocephalus. The sequence goes on from NC_041224.1 coordinate 153,971,271, forward strand.
CAGTGATAATGAACAATCTACAACTACACCCAACAAAACGATGAATCTCACGAACGTAATGAATGTTGAGCGAAAGCATACACTAAAAAAGGCACACTGAAGGATTCATCACCATAAAATGCAGAGTTGGGAAAAACTAGCCCGTTTTGTTGGACTCGGATAGAGCATCTTGGGGAAGGGAAAGTGACTGGAGCAGAAATGAGGGTGGCTTCTGGAGAAGTAATGATGTTTCTGGATCCTTGTGCTTGGTTACCCCAAGTATGTTCAGGTTGTGAAATTCATTAAAATACACACTTAGAATTTATGCACTTTTTGTGTGTGTATAACTCATTAAAAGTTAGAAAAAATAAAGGTCCTTTTCCATGGAAAGGCTGGAATTCTTGGTATTCTGCCTAAAGTCATTCAGCTCTGGTTTCACCACGAATCCATACCCAACAAGTTTCACTCCCACGAGGGAGAGGTTTGAGAAAAGGCGTATACGCGGGCGGGTTGGGCGCCACAGCCGTACAGCTGGACATCCCGGTACGCCCCGCCCTGGGCCTAGAGAATGACCCGGCGCTTTTACCTCAGTCGAGTCGGGGCCGCGGCCGTGCGCCGGGGATGGCGGTGACAGTGACGCTGGAGCCTGCGGGCCGCTGCCGCTGGGACGAGCCGGTGCGCATCGCCGTGCGCGGCCTGGCCCCGGGGCAGCCGGTCACGCTGCGCGCGTCCTTGCGCGACGAGAAGGGCGCGCTCTTCCGAGCCCACGCGCGCTACTGCGCCGACGCCCACGGCCAGCTGGACCTAGAGCGCGCGCCCGCGCTGGGCGGCAGCTTCGCGGGGCTCGAGCCCATGGGGCTCCTCTGGGCTCTGGAGCCCGAGAAGCCTTTTTGGCGGTTTCTGAAGCGGGACGTGCAGACGCCCTTCGCCGTGGAGCTGGAGGTGCTCGATGGCCACGACCCTGACGCCCAGCGGCTCCTGGGCCGCGCGGTGCACGAGCGCGACTTCCTGGCGCCCGGGGTGCGGCGCGAGCCCGTGCGCGCGGGCCGGGTGCGCGCCACGCTCTTCCTGCCGCCGGGTAAGGCTGGGGTGCTGGGACCTCGACAGCATGCTCCCTGGGCTGCCTTGGTTTCTGATACCGCATCCCAGGGAGTTTGGCTTGGGAGCACGGTCAGAGAAGCGGATGTTGACTAAATCAGGGACCTGACAGCCACATTGGAGGCTTTTTATATGTTCCGCACTGTGCCACGCGTTTTGCTCGCATTACCTCATTTAATCTCTATACTATCCCGATGAGGTGGATACTGTTATTATGCAGATTAAAAAAAAAAAAAGACTGGATGGGATCGGTGGGTTCACTTTGCTATTAATAACTACGCTACAGATCTCTACAGGCATCAGCTGATCGCTTTTACACTAAATGATGACGGTCAAGGAATCTATTGCCATGTCTCCCTTCTGTAGTGTCCTGGGTGCACTGGGGCCCCTTACCCACTTTTTCATGTTCCTCTCTACCACAGATCACTTTTCAGACTTCACTGCCTTCCTCACCTGAAGCCTCGCCTGGTATTTCTTTTTCTTTCCTCTAAGTAGACATCTGAACCAAAAATAACGCCAAGGGTTGGTGCAACACAATATAAAGCTTTGTTTTGATTCTTAACTCTGTGTCCAATCCTGTAACAGAACACTGCAATTCAACACTGTCTAAAAGGTGAAATTCCTCCTTCCATTATGTAGTCATTAGACTTTGTTACCCTCCCTTACAACTAAAGTTTCTTAGAACCTTGGAGATAATTTGGAATTTGTGTCCCTTGTCAATAATGACTCAGGAAGCCGTTTCTTTTGATTCACGGAAACCCACTAAATACTTTAGAAAGCTCTCTAAAAGGAAAGCAATTTCTCTAAATTATATAATACCTTCTCTTTATAATATTACCTTCTCTAGGACCAGGACCTTTCCCAGGGATCATTGACATCTTTGGTGTTGGAGGAGCGCTGTTGGAATATCGGGCCAGCCTTCTGGCTGGCCATGGCTTTGCCACATTGGCTCTAGCTTATTGTGACTTTGAAGATCTTCCCAAGAAATTCGACACCATACACCTGGACTACTTTGAAGAAGCCCTGTGCTACATGCTTCAACACACCCAGGTTCTCCTAATGTCCTTTATCATTCTCTCTAGAACTACCTCCAGAGAGGGTGTCACTTTGCACTCACCTCTGCCAGGTGCATTGATGCTGCTCTATTCATCTTTCACAGAGATTTCTTCTACTCCACTTTCTCTGTCAGATGGATTAATATTTCAGAATTCACTGTAAAATTCATGTGATATTTTACTTTAGGGAATTATGTAGTAATATTAAAATTTCTTTTGCAAGTGGAGTTTCTAAATTTTTAGCTTTGCATGCTTTTTAATCTTTATTTTTCTGATAGCAGAGTATGTTCTCAGATTTTGATCAAAACTTGTCCACCCATTTCATAAGCTTAGAACCACTCAGTTGGACTCTGAAGTTTTACTTTGTTTCTATAAACTTAATCATTTGTCAGTATATATTTAGATGGGGTCTGATGAAAGATTCACTTCTTGGAACAGAATTTGGTTCCACACAGATGCCCAGGAACATTGATGCTTTAATTCAACCTGAATGAAGCTCTGAAATTGACAGGCTCCAATGACTCAGCATTCTCTAGTGGATGACTCTCTGGAAGTTTGCAACCAATTCCCAAATTTGCCAGTGAGTTTAAGATTTGTTTGCCGTGTGTCCAGCAAGAGAGTCTCTACATGGGAAGAAACTCTGTCAGCTGAGGTTGAGTCTCTTGTGGCCAATTCACAAATTAAAGCTAGCAGCATCTCTAGTTGCATTTAGAAAAACATTTTTCTGTTGGGTAGGTTCTTGACTTTTGACTCTTGTCCCTTCTTTTCTTCCAGGTAAAGGGCCCTGGCATTGGACTTCTGGGCATTTCTTTAGGGGCTGATATTTGTCTCTCCATGGCCTCATTTTTGAAGAACATCTCAGCCACAGTTTCCATCAATGGATCTGGCTTCAATGGAAACAAAGCCATATACTACAAGGAGAATAGCATTCCACCACTGGGCCATGACCTGAGGAGAATGAAGGTAGCTTTTTCAGGCCTCCTGGACATTGTGGATATAAGGAATGATATTGTAGGGGGATGTGAGAACCCCTGCATGATTCCAATAGAGAAGGCCCAGGGGCCCGTCCTCTTCATTGTTGGTCAGGATGACCATAACTGGAGGAGTGAGTTATACGCCCAGATAGCCTCTGAACGGTTACAGGCCCATGGAAAGGAAAAACCCCAGATCATCTCTTACCCTGGGACTGGGCATTACATTGAGCCTCCTTACTTTCCCATGTGCCCAGCTTCCCTACACAAATTATTGGACAAACCTGTGATCTGGGGTGGGGAGCCCAGGGCTCATTCTAAGGCCCAGGTAGATGCTTGGAAGCAAATTCTGACCTTCTTCACCAAACACCTTGGAGCTTGCCCCAAATTGTAATTGGTCTGTTATTGACAGGAGAGATTCAATGTCAGATTTTAGTGTTTAAGAATCTTATGTGAATCACTCGTCCCCTGGATAACATTAAATTCATGTCATTGGTATTAATGCTATATTTTAGGTAACTTTCTTGAGATTAATTTTGTCATTAATTTTTCTAATGTAACACTTGCCTATTGTAGAAGATTCGATTAGAAGTATATAATACTAAATAGTAAAAAGTTATCACCACTATTAAAATTTGTGTTTTCATCTAGATTTTTTTACTTAACACTTTGAGGCACAGATGAAATTTAAAGCTGAACAAATACTGGGCTACTTTTTCCATCACTGGGAGAGAATGGCCATTCAGTGTTTGCTACTGGTTCAACTACTGGTAGCAGGGTAGAATTTTCATTGGCTAAAATATACAGAGAGGTGTTGATAGAAGGAAAGCCAGACTGACCTTTTTCTCATGGAGATTAGAGAAGAATCCTCTGAGAGGTAAGAAGGGGAGCATCTGGCTCTGGATGGTTAAGTCAAAACTCTGTTCCAAAGATGACTGCCTATGAGCTATTTTCCTTTTTGCTTCCTGGCTCTAAGAACAGACTTTGGAAAATCATACTGTGACATTCTTAGAGGCATCATCATCACTTTCTCTGACATCAAGGCTACAAAGTATTGTGTAAGTGTATTTGAAGAGATAATGGCTGAGAATTTTCTAAAGCTGACAAAGACATCAGCCACATATTCCAACAGCACTATGTCTTTGTCAGCTCAGGCTTCTATAACAAAATACCATAGATGGGGTGGCTTAAACAACAGACATTTATTTCTCACAGTTCTGAAGGCTGGGAAGTCCAAGATCAACGTTCTGGCAGATTCAGTTCCTGGTGGCGCCTCTTCCTGGCTTATAGACGGCTGCCTTCTTCCTGTGTCCTTACCTGGCAGGGAGAGAGAGGGAGCTCCAGTTTCTCTTCCTCATTTCATAAGGACACTAATCCCCTCATGGGGGCTTCACTCTCATGACCTCATTTAAACCTAACAACCTCCCAAAGGTTCTACCTTCAAATACCATCACATTGGGGTTTCGGATTTCAACATATGAGTTTTGAGGGGACACATTCAGTTCATAACAACCATAAACCTCAAGCAAGTTAACCATATTTAACACATCACAGAAAAATTGTTTGTGGCAGTTTTATAACATAGAATTTATAACATAAATTCTTTTTTTTTTTTTTTTTTTTTTTTTTGTGGTACGCGGGCCTCTCACTTTTGTGGCCCCTCCCGTTGCGGAGCACAGGCTCCGGATGCGCAGGCCCAGCGGCCATGGCTCACGGGCCCAGCCGCTCCGCGGCATGTGGGATCCTCCCAGACCAGGGCACGAACCCGTGTCTCCTGCATCGGCAGGCGGACTCTCAACCACTGCGCCACCAGGGAAGCCCCAACATAAATTCTTTGACATTTCTGCCACCAAGAGGTGGGAGATCTATGTCCCCTCCCCTCAAATCTGGATGGGTTTCTGACTGCCTTAGTTAGTAGAGTACAGTAGAATTGATGCTTTATGATTTCAGAAGGTAGGTCATAAAGGCCATGAAGGTGATCCCACCTTGTTTGCTGGGAACACCTGCTCTTGGAGCCCTGAGTCACCCTAAGAAGTTTTACAACTTTGAGGCTGTGATGCTGTGAGGAAGCCCCAAATATACGGGGAGGCCAACTGTAAGCTCTTCCTGTAATAGTCCCAAATGAGCTCAACCTTTGAGTCATCTCAGCCCAAGTACAGGGATGTGACTGAAAAAACCTCAAGATGATTCTAGCCCCCAGCCATTTGAGTCTTCCCAGTGAAGGCTTTAGATATCCTGAAGCAGAGAAGAGTTGTACCAGTCAAGCACTGTCCAAATTGTAGATCTGTGAACAAAATATTGTCTTATGTGACTGTGTTTTGGGGGGCGTTTCAGTTATCTATTGCTTTGTAACAAACCACCCCAAAACACAGTGGCTTAAAACATTAACCATTCTCGGACTTCCCTGGTGGCACAGTGGTTAAGAATCCTCCTGCCAATGCAGGGGACACGGGTTCAAGCCCTGGTCCGGGAAGATCCCACATGCCGTGGAGCAACTAAGCCCGTGCGCCACAACTACTGAGCCTGCGCGCCACAACTACTGAAACCCACGCCTAGAGCCCGTGCTCCACAACGAGAAGCTACCACATTGAGAAGCCTGCACACCACAACAAAGAGTAGCCCCTGCTCTCTGCAACTAGAGAAAAGCCCACGCACAGCAAAGAAGACCCAATGCAGCCTAAAATAAATAAATAAATTTATTTTTTAAAAAACATTCACCATTCATTTTTCTCACTCACATGACAGGCAAGTTGGTATTGGCTGTCAGCTAAGATCTCAGGCAGGGCTGTGGTTCACAGGGTCTCAGTTCTCTCCATGTGGGCCTTGACAATGGCTAATTGGGCTGGGTTCCAAGAGTGAGCATCCCAATGTAGCAAAGCTGAATTGTATCGCATGTTTTTGACCTAGTCTTGGAAGCTACATAGCATCACTCTTGCTGTACACTACTGGTCAAGGCAATCACAAAGACCCACCAAGTTCAAGGAGAACATAGAGTCCACCTCTCAAAAGGAGAGTGGAAAGATTCTAGAAGAGCCGGTGGAATGGGAAACATTGTAACCACCTTTGGAAAATCTGCCTTCTAGTCACAGTTGTTCACATTCCTCCCACCTGTAAAATATGGTCATCCCTCCTTTAAAGCCCGCCTCCGCCCAAAGTCTCATTCCATTATAGCATCATGCTCAGGCTCAAAGTCTAAGATTGTATCATTTATATCAGGTCCAGGTGCAGATGAAGTTCCTCAGGTATAATTCCTTGGGTATAGCTCCTTGAGTATCTTTATTCTCAATCTGAAGATCTGTGAACTAAAGAGACAAGTTAGCTGTCCACACACACAGACATCCAGAATACGATGGTAGGCAGGTATAAGATAATTCTTACAGATATTTCTGTTCAATAACGGGTAATATGGGAGGCACATGACACTCACTGGCCCCTAGCCATTCTGAAATCCAGCTGAGAACATGTTGCCAATTCTTCCATTGGTGCTCAGTTTACTCTGAGTTGTTCTCTGTAGCTCTTGGTTTCACCCTCTGAGTTGAAACCTATATTTCCCATAAGAAAACTAAATTAGCAAAAAAGCCTCCTGGATCTGCTTCCTGGATGAAAAAGATGAGGCATCCAAAGATCTCTTTTTATTTTGCACCATCTCTATCTCTTTTAGTTCAAACTCATTGTGCTTCCACCAGAACCATTCTCTTAAGAATTATGTAGGTTTTCTAAAAAATATCAGTGGGGTTCACTTCCTTAGACAATACACCACTACAAATCTGTTTGAGATAGGAACTTTTCTATCTGGGGCTCCTTGGGAGAATGCTGCGGGCAAACATCCTTAAGAGTCCCATAAATTCTGTTATTTAATAGACAGGATCTGTTAGGTACACCTTAAAATCTTTAGAGGACCTTTGTCATTCTGAAATGTTCTATGAAGCACTACCTTGAATCTTTGAGGTCTTTACAAAGTCTCTCCCACAGACCTACCCTAGGTTTGACTTTGCTCTGAGGTCCTGTCTTAATTACAGAATAATTTACCATCTGGAGAAGCTGGAAAGGAGAAACAGTATTATTGTCAAGCTTGGCAAGTCCTGGTTGCTTCCTATTTAGCAGTTCATTCTTAGCTCACCTCTTCCTCTCGTATATTTTGTCATAGGCAGCAAGCAGAAGCCAGGCGGCACTGTCAGTACTCTGCTGGGAAATCACTTTAGCTAGATCAATGAATTCATTAGGTATATTTACCCTTTTTCACATTACTGCAGGTGTCAGTGTTGTCTCTAGCTTCCAATAAATTTATTTTACTTTCCTTTAGGTCATCAATAATGGCCTTCATGAGTCCCTTTAGGCTTTCACTAATAGTCTCCCTGGAGCCCTTCCAATTTCTACCTGCCACCTAGTCCTAAAGCCAGTTGTGATTCCTGTGCATATGAATTTCTCCACAGGCTGCTTGAGCTTCCTCACAGCATGATATCTGGGTTTCAAAAATGAATGGTCCAAGAGAGGAAGGCAGAAATACATGGCCTTTTTATGACTTAGCTTTGGAAGTCACATATCATTGCTTCAGCTGTACTCTACTGGTTGAGGCAGACACAGAGACATTAGGTGCAAGGAAAATGTGTATAGACTATCTCCTGATAGGGGAATGGCAAGTTTCTAGAAGGGCATGTGAGATGGGAGTTATTTGTCATAATCATCTTTGGAAAATGCAATCTGTCCACAGAATTGTTTGTTACGTAGCAAAAGGCAATGGAACACTGCAGAAAAGAAAGACAAAGATTAAAAAATCTTACCAGCAACCACAGAAAAAAGTCAACCTTCAAAGAAGCAGCAGTAAGTCTAACAACTGACTTCTCCACAGCTATGATGGAAATCAGGAACCATTGAAAAACGTTTAAAGTGTCGAAAGAAAACATATGACAACCTTGAATCCTATTCTAGCAAAATAGATTCTTAAATATGAAAGTATGTATTGTTCATAAAATTGACTGAAAAAATTTAACAATCAAAAGTCATTTTCAGAAAAATAGAAATTGAGAGAATTAATATAGCATACCTGCAATAAAGGAAAAACTAGGGTGTTCTTCAAGCAGAATGAAGATGACTCAAGGAAATCAAGGAGAACATAGAGTCCACCTCTCAAAAGGAGAGTGGAAAGATTCTAGAAGAGCCGGTGGAATGGGAAACATTGTAACCACCTTTGGAAAATCTGCCTTCTAGTCACAGTTGTTCACATTCCTCCCACCTGTAAAATATGGTCATCCCTCCTTTAAAGCCCGCCTCCGCCCAAAGTCTCATTCCATTATAGCATCATGCTCAGGCTCAAAGTCTAAGATTGTATCATTTATATCAGGTCCAGGTGCAGATGAAGTTCCTCAGGTATAATTCTTTGGGTATAGCTCCTTGAGTATCTTTATTCTCAATCTGAAGATCTGTGAACTAAAGAGACAAGTTAGCTGTCCACACACACAGACATCCAGAATACGATGGTAGGCAGGTATAAGATAATTCTTACAGATATTTCTGTTCAATAACGGGTAATATGGGAGGCACATGACACTCACTGGCCCCTAGCCATTCTGAAATCCAGCTGAGAACATGTTGCCAATTCTTCCATTGGTGCTCAGTTTACTCTGAGTTGTTCTCTGTAGCTCTTGGTTTCACCCTCTGAGTTGAAACCTATATTTCCCATAAGAAAACTAAATTAGCAAAAAAGCCTCCTGGATCTGCTTCCTGGATGAAAAAGATGAGGCATCCAAAGATCTCTTTTTATTTTGCACCATCTCTATCTCTTTTAGTTCAAACTCATTGTGCTTCCACCAGAACCATTCTCTTAAGAATTATGTAGGTTTTCTAAAAAATATCAGTGGGGTTCACTTCCTTAGACAATACACCACTACAAATCTGTTTGAGATAGGAACTTTTCTATCTGGGGCTCCTTGGGAGAATGCTGCGGGCAAACATCCTTAAGAGTCCCATAAATTCTGTTATTTAATAGACAGGATCTGTTAGGTACACCTTAAAATCTTTAGAGGACCTTTGTCATTCTGAAATGTTCTATGAAGCACTACCTTGAATCTTTGAGGTCTTTACAAAGTCTCTCCCACAGACCTACCCTAGGTTTGACTTTGCTCTGAGGTCCTGTCTTAATTACAGAATAATTTACCATCTGGAGAAGCTGGAAAGGAGAAACAGTATTATTGTCAAGCTTGGCAAGTCCTGGTTGCTTCCTATTTAGCAGTTCATTCTTAGCTCACCTCTTCCTCTCGTATATTTTGTCATAGGCAGCAAGCAGAAGCCAGGCGGCACTGTCAGTACTCTGCTGGGAAATCACTTTAGCTAGATCAATGAATTCATTAGGTATATTTACCCTTTTTCACATTACTGCAGGTGTCAGTGTTGTCTCTAGCTTCCAATAAATTTATTTTACTTTCCTTTAGGTCATCAATAATGGCCTTCATGAGTCCCTTTAGGCTTTCACTAATAGTCTCCCTGGAGCCCTTCCAATTTCTACCTGCCACCTAGTCCTAAAGCCAGTTGTGATTCCTGTGCATATGAATTTCTCCACAGGCTGCTTGAGCTTCCTCACAGCATGATATCTGGGTTTCAAAAATGAATGGTCCAAGAGAGGAAGGCAGAAATACATGGCCTTTTTATGACTTAGCTTTGGAAGTCACATATCATTGCTTCAGCTGTACTCTACTGGTTGAGGCAGACACAGAGACATTAGGTGCAAGGAAAATGTGTATAGACTATCTCCTGATAGGGGAATGGCAAGTTTCTAGAAGGGCATGTGAGATGGGAGTTATTTGTCATAATCATCTTTGGAAAATGCAATCTGTCCACAGAATTGTTTGTTACGTAGCAAAAGGCAATGGAACACTGCAGAAAAGAAAGACAAAGATTAAAAAATCTTACCAGCAACCACAGAAAAAAGTCAACCTTCAAAGAAGCAGCAGTAAGTCTAACAACTGACTTCTCCACAGCTATGATGGAAATCAGGAACCATTGAAAAACGTTTAAAGTGTCGAAAGAAAACATATGACAACCTTGAATCCTATTCTAGCAAAATAGATTCTTAAATATGAAAGTATGTATTGTTCATAAAATTGACTGAAAAAATTTAACAATCAAAAGTCATTTTCAGAAAAATAGAAATTGAGAGAATTAATATAGCATACCTGCAATAAAGGAAAAACTAGGGTGTTCTTCAAGCAGAATGAAGATGACTCAAGGAAATATGGAAATGAAGGAAGAAATGGAATATAATGAAAAAGGTTAAATATGCATGTAAATATAAATATTTACAAATAACATATTGCGGGGTTTAAAATACACATAGAAAAAATGCTTGATATAATCTCTGTCCTCTTAAATTTGTTGAGACTTGTTTTCTGGCCTAGCATGTGACCTATCCTGGAGAATGTTCTGTGTGCACTTGAAAAGAATGTGTACTGTGCTGTTTTGGGGTGTAATATCCTATCTATTAGGTCCAACAGGTCCATTGTCTCTTGGACCCCATGGCTTGTGAAATCCCAGTTCCCCGACCAGGGATTAAACCCGGGCACCCAGCAGTGAAAGCGCTGAGTCCTGGACCATCAGGGAATTCCCCCATTGTCTCATTTAAGATCACTGTTGCCTTATTGATTTTCTATCTGGATGATCTGTCCATTGATGTAAGTGGAGTGGTAAAGTCCCCAACTATTATAATATTATTGTAAATTTCTCTCTTTATATCTGTTAATATAGCTTTGTATATTTAAGTACCCCTGTATTGGTTGCATATACATTAACAAGTGTAATATCCTCTTCTTGTATTGATCCCTTTATCTTTGTCTTTTGTTACAGCCTTTATTTTCAGGTCTAGTTGGTGTGGTATGTGTATCACTACCCCAACTTTCTGGTCGTTTCCATTTGCATTTGCATGAAATATCTTTTTCCATCCTTTTACCCTCAGTCTGTGTGTGTCTTTAGTTCTGAAGTGAGTCTCTTGTAGACAGCATATAGATGGGTCTTGTTTTTTTTTAATCCAATCAACTATGTCTTAGGAGCATTTAGTCAATTGACATTTAAAGTAACTATTGATAGGTATGTACTTATTGTCATTTTGTTTCTTGTTTTCCAGTTGTTTTTGTATTTCTTCTCTGTTTATTTCTTCTCCTTTTTCTTTCTTTCCTTGTGGTTTGATGATTTTCTTTAGTAGTGTGCTTGTGTTCCTTTCTCTTTAGTTTGCGTGTATCTATTGTAGGTTTCTCTTAATATATATTTTTAAATTTATTTATTTTATTCATTTTTTCATTGCTGTGTGCAGGCTTTCTCTAGTTGAGGTGAGCAGGGTCTACTCTTCATTGCAGTGCCCAGTCTTCTCACTGCAGTGTCTTCTCTTGTTGCAGTTGCTAAGCATGGGCTACAGGCACGCAGGCTTCAGTAGTTGTGGTGTGTGGGCTCAGTAGTTGTGGCTCGCGGGCTCTAGAGTGCAGACTCAGTAGTTGTGGCGCGTGGGGTTAGTTGCTCTGTGGCATGTGGGATCTTCCCAGACCAGGGCTCGAACCCATGTCCCCTTTATTGGCAGGCGATTCCCAACCACTGTGCTACCAGGGAAGCCCCTCTATTGTAGGTTTTTCATTTGTGTTTACCATAGGTTTCATATATGATGAACTATATCTAAATCTACTTGTTTTGAACTGGCAGTCATTTAAGTTCAAATACATTCTAAAAGATCTACATTTTTTATTCCCCTCACCCATATTTTGTGTTTTTGATGTCATGTTTTACATTTTCATGTTTATCCCTTAACTGTTCGTTGTAGTTATAGTTGATTTTACAGTTTATTGTCTTTGAATCTTCATACTAGCTTCTTTAAGTAAGTGGTTAATCTTCAGCTCTTACTTCATATTTTCCTTTCCTAGTGGGATTTTCCCTTTCCTATGGAATCTTACTTCTTTTCTACTTAGAGAGGACCCTTTAACACTTCTTTTAGGGTAGGTTTATTATTGATGAACTCTTTTTCTTTTTGCTTTTCTGAAAAGTTCTTTATTTCTCTAATTCTAAACAATAATCTTGCTGGGTAGAGTATCCTAGGATGAAGATTTTTCCCTTCTGGCATTTTAAATATATCATGTCAATCTCTTCTGGCCTGCAGAAAAAATCAGCTGATGGCCTTATGCAGTTTCCCATATATATGACTCTTTGTTTTTTTTCTTGCTGACTTTAGAATTCTCTCTTTAAGTTTTTCCATTTTAATTATGATACGTCTTAGTGTGGGTCTGTTTAGGTTCATCCCTCTGTGCTTCCTTTACCTGAATATCTGTTTCCTTCTTCAGGTTTGGGGATTTTTCAGCAATAATTTCATTAAATACATTCTAGATCCCCTTCTCTCTCTCTCTCTCTTCTCCTTCTGGAACACCTATAATGCACATTTTGGTATGCTTGATGTTATCCCAAAGATCTCTTAAACTATTTTCATTTTTTTAATTGTTGTTTTTTTTTAAATGATAGAGCTGGGATTTTATTTTATTTTGGCCACACCGCATGGCTTGCGGGATCTCAGTTCCCTGACCAGGGGTTGAACCTGGGCCATGGCAGTGAAAGCCCAGAATCCTAACCACTAGGCCACCAGGAAACACCCATTAAATTTGTTTTTCTATTTGCTGTTCTTCTTTGGTGATTTCCATTATTCTGTCTTCTCAATCACTTATGTGTTTTCTGTATCACTTAATCTGTTATTCATTCCTTCTTGTGTGTTTTTTATTCCAGTTAATGAACTCTTCATTTCTGATTGGGTCTTTTTTATATATTCTAGTTCCTTGTTAAAATTCTCATTGTGTTCATCTATCCTTTTCCCTAATTCAGTTAGAATTTTTATTTGACTTTGACTTTTTTATCTGGTAAACACAACTTTCCAAAATCTATGGGATTCAGCAAAAGCAGTTCTAGGAGGGAAGTCTATAGTGATACAGGCCTTCCTGGAGAAACATGAAAAATCTAAAATAAACAACCTAATGTAAAGGAATTAGAAAAAGAACAAACACAGCCCACAGTCAGCAGAAGGAATAAAATGATGAAGATCACAGAGAAAATAAATAAAATAGAGAACAAAAAAATTAGAAAAGATCAATGAAATGAACCAAGAGCTGTTTTTTTGAAAAGATAAACAATATTAATAATCCTTTAGCCAGGCTCATCAAGAAGAAAAGAGAGAGGATCCAAATAAACAAAATAAGAAATGAAAGAGGAGAAATAACAACCAATAACCACAAGACAATACCATAAACGGTTATAAGCCAACAAACAGAACAACCTAGAAGGAATGGACAAATGTCTAGAAACGTACACTATGCCAAGACTGAATCAGGAAGAAAAAGACAACTTGAAAAGACCAATCACTAGTAGTGAAATTGAATTTGTAATTTTAAAAACTCCCAGCAAACAAAAGTCCAGTACCAGATGGCTTCACAAGGGACTTCTATCAAACATATAAAGAACAGTTTATACCTATCCTTCTCAAACCATTCCAAATAATTGACGAGGACAAAACACTCCCAAAATCATTCTACAGGGCCACCATTACCCTGATTCCAAAACCAGACAATGACAGTACAAAAAAAGGAGAATTACAGGCCAATATCTTAGATGAATATAGATGCAAAAATCCTCAGTGAAATGTTAGCAAATTGAATCCAACAATATATAAAAGGATCATATATCCCAGTAAGTAAGTGGGATTTATTTTAGGAATGCCAGGATTGTTAAATATTGGCAAATCATCAATGTGATATACTACATTAACAATAAGAAGGATAAAAATCATATGATCATCACAATAGATGCAGAAAAATCATTTGACAAAATTCAATATCCATTCATGACAAAAACTCTCATCAGTGTTGGTATAGAAGGAACATTTCAGAAAATAATAAAGACCATTTATGACAAACCCACAGCTATCGTCATACACAACAGTGAAAATCTGAAAGCCTTTCTTCTAAATTCAGGAACAAGACAAGGATGCCCACTCTCGCCACTTCTATTTAACATTATATTGGAAGTCCTAGCCACAGCATCAAAAAAGAAAGAGAAATAAAAGCATCCAAATTGGAAGGGAAGAAGTAAAACTGTCACTATTTGCAGATGACATGATGCTATATATAGAAAACTCTTAAAACTACTGAAAATTATTAGAATTAATAAATGAATTCAGTAAAGTTTCAGGATACAAGATTAATATACAGAAATATGTTGCTTTTCTATACTCTAATAATGAACAATCAGAAAGAGAAACAAAAAAACAACCCTGCTTAAAATTACATTGAAAAGAATAAATTGCCTAGGAATAAACTTAACCAAGAAGGTGAAGGACCTATACACTAAAAACTATGAAACATTGATGAAGAAAACTGAAGATGATACAAAGAAATGGAAAGATATCTTGTGTTCTTGAACTGAAAGAATTAATAGTTAAAATGGCCATACTCCCCAAAGCAATCTACGGGTTTAATGCAATCCCTATCAAAATACCCAAGATATTTTTCACAGAAGTAGAATACTCCTAAAATTTATATGGAAAAGCAAAAGGTCCTGAATTGCCAAAACAATCTTGAGAAAAAAGAACAAACTTGGAGGTATCATGCTCCCCGTCTTCATACTATACTATCAAGGTACAGTCATCAAAACAGCATGGTACTGGCACAAAAACAGATATATAGATCAATGGAACTGAATAGGGAGCCCAGAAATAAACCTACACACCTATGGCCAATTAACCTATGACAAAGGAAGCAAAAATATACAATGACAAAAAGATAGTCTCTTCAATAAGCAGTGCTGGGAAAATTGGACAGCTACATGTAAAACAATGGAATTAGAACATTTCCTCACACAATATTAAAAAAAACCCTGAAAATAGATTAAAGACTGAAATATAAGACCTGAAACCATAAAACTACTAGAAGAAAACACAGGCAGAACACTCTTTGACATAAATCATAGCAATATTTTTTTGGATCTGGTCCCTAAGGGAAAAGAAATAAGAGCAAAAAGAAGCAAATGGGACCTACCTAAACTTAAAAGGGTTTGCACAGCAAAGGAAACCATCAACAAAACAAAAAGGCAACCTACTGAATGGAAGAATATATTTGCAAATGATATGACCAACAAGGGGGTTATATCCAAAATACATAAACAACTCATACAACTTAATATCAAAAAGAACAAAACAACCCAATTAAAAAATGGTCAGAAGAACTGAATAGACATTTTTCCAAAGATGATGTATAGATGGCTAACAGGCATATGAAAAGATGCTCAACATTGCTAATCACCAGAGAAATGCAAATCAAAACCACAATGAGATATCACCTCACACTTGTCAGAATGGCCATCATAAAAAGACTACCAATAGGAAATGTTTGTGAGGATGTGGAGGAAAGGGGACCCCTGTACACTGTTGGTGGGAATGTAAATTGGTGCAGCCACTATGGAAAACAGTATGGAGATTCCTCAAAAAATTAAAAATAGTTCTATCAGATGATCCAGCAATTCCACTCCGGGGTATATATCCAGAAAATACGAAAAAACTGTGGTCCAGGGTCTATGTTGCATGTCAGTCCAATCTAAAGTCAGATGAGTTGGACTTGCATTTGAAATTGTGACCACTCACAACACCCAGACTGCCTGAGGTTGGAGGGTTTTACATTACTTTCATTTAAAGGTGAAAATTAGATACTATGGCATTAATATTAATGAGATACATTACTAAGAATCTTTGGAGCATGCTGAGAGTTATAACTGTGGTTTTCTGGTTTTATGGTTTGATTTTCTTTTTCCTCAGAGTAACATCAAAGCCAAGAAAGATAGTTTTACCTGTATGATACAATGTAAATATGTATCTAGACTGATTTTAAATGTGTTTCTTCATGATTGCTTCATTTGGACCCAGAAAGTCTGTGTTACCTGTATAAGTTGGTATTATTTGGGCACTTTATATTTTTCTAAGAACATGTTTTGGATCCTGTACACTAATCATAAGTTTCTGTTTAAAAAAATTATTTAAAAAAATCAAAACACTAATTTGAAAAGATACATGCACCCCAATGTTCATAGCAGCATTTTTAAAAATAAATTTATTTTATTTATTTATTTATTTTTGGCTGCATTGGGTCTTCGTTGCTGCATGTGGGCTTTCTCTAGTTGTGGCAAGCGGGGGCCACTCTTCATTGCGGTGGCTTCCCTTGTTGCGAAGCATGGGCTCTAGGCGTGTGGGCTTCAGTAGTTGTGGCTTGCAGGCTCTAGAGCTCAGGATCAGCAGTTGTGGCGCACGGGCTTAGTTGCTCCACGGCATGTGGGATCTTCCTGGAACAGGGCTCGAAACCATGTCCCCTGCATTGGCAGGTGTATTCTTAACCACTGCACCACCAGGGAAGCTCCATAGCAGCATTTTTACAATAGCCAAGATATGGAATCAACCCTGGAATCAACCCAAGTGTCCATGAACAGATGAATGGTTAAAGAAGGGGTGGTATATGTATACAATGGGATACTACTCAGTCATAAAAAAGAATGAAGTTCTGCCACTGGAGCAATGTGGATGTACCTAGAGAATGTTATGCTTAATGAAATAAGTCAGACAAAGACCAATACTGTATGTTATCACATATCTGTGGAATCTAAAAAATAAAACAAATAAATGTATATAGCAAGACAGAAACAGACTCACAGATACAGAGAAAAAATTAGTAGTTACCACTGGGGAGAGGAAAGGAGGGAGACGCAAGATAGGGGCATGGAATTAAGAGATACAAACTACTATGTATAAAATAGATAAGCAACAAGGATATATTGTACAGCACAGGGAATTATAGCCATTCTCTTGTAATAACTTTAAATGGAGTATAATCTATAAAGAAATTGAATCACTATGCTGTAAACCCCTGAAACTAATGTAACATTGTAAATCAACTACATTTCAAAATAGATAGATAGATAAATAAATAAATAAAACACATAGAATAAATAACATATGTAAGAGGGCACAAATGGATCTGAAGTGTTCCAAGATCATTGCATTTTTCAGAACGTGGTAAAAATACTGATTTATATTAGATATTAATAAACCAACAGAGACATATTACAATAAGCTAATAGACAAGGCAAATGGGATATCTTTTTTTAATCCAAAGGAAGAGAAAAAATCATACAGAACAAGCAGGATGGAAAATAAACAATAAAGTTGTATATTTAAACTCAAGTAGATCAGTAATTACATGAAATGTAAATGGACTGTATACTCCAAAAAAGGACAATACAAAAGGTTGATTATCCTGGGATGTTTAATTCTGTGCTCTTAAAAAAAGTTATTAGGACTTCCCTGGTGGCGCAGTGGTTAAGAACCTGCCTGCCAATGCAGGGGACGCTGGTTCAAGCCCTGGTCCGGGAAGATCCCACATGCCGCGGAGCAACTAAGCCCATGTGCCACAACTACTGAGCCTGTGCTCTAGAGCCTGCGTGCCACAGCTACTGAGCCCCCGTGCCACAACTACTGAAGCCCATGCGCCTAGAGCCCGTGCTCCACAACAAGAGAAGCCACTGCAATGAGAAGCCCGCGCACCACAATGAAGAGTAGCCCCAACTCGCCACAACTAGAGAAAGCCCACGTGCAGCAATGAAGACCCAACGTAGCCAAAACTAAATGATAATTTAAAAAATAAAAAAAATCTTAAAAAACAGAAAAAAGGTATTAGATCATGTATAGTATTGATTTCCTGTCAGAAAATTAAAAATGGACACCTTAACCTCAAGTGGCAGCAGGGACCATACCATGCAGGATATAAAGTAAAAGTATAAGATAAAAGAATTATTATGCTTAAACCTTGTTCTAAGATTTTATCATGGATAAATAATGAAATCCAATCTCATTGAAAATTAGTCAGTTTAACCAATCTGTTTAAGCTCTGTATCTCCTATGTATATTCAACATTGATTTATATTAGGTATTAATAATATAGCATTCACTTTGTCAAGGTGAAACAAATTTGCTGAGTACCTTGTTGAAAAGAACTCCAAGGTAAGAGAAAGCTTTTATTCTCTATTTCCTTTCCCGGTGTTGCCTTCAGCCATCCAACTTCATTCAAATATTTATTGAAAGCCTACTATGTGGCAGGCAGAGGTCTAAGCTCATGGTAGAGATGAACAAAGATAACAAAGTCTTTGCTGTCACGAGTATTTATCCTGGTTTGGCAGTCAGAAAATAAAATGATAAATGCTATGAAGAATAAAAAGCAGAAAAAGAATACAGCATGATGAGGGAGGTAATATTTTAAATAAACTGGTCAAGGAAGGCATATATGAATAGGTCATCTTTGAGCAGAAACCTGATTGAGGATGAGGGAGAGAGTCGAGCTTCAGGCTGAAGGAATGGTGGAGGCAAAGACCACAGTGGAAGCATGTGCTTGGTCTTAAGCCACGCGGGTGAGGGAAGGAGGAGTAGAAAAATGAGGTCAGAGAAGTAGTCAGGGGATCCCTCTGATTATGGGAAGACACGGGGGAACTGAAAATAGCAAATTGGCAAGATCTAAATTAACCTTTAAAAACACCATTCTGGCTTCTCTATGGAGAAACTGTAGGCAGTGTTAGCACTGAAGTAGTGAGGCCAATTGGGAGGCTACTGTAGTCATCCAGATGAGAGATAATCATTTTGGAGTAGGGTGCTAGCAGTGCAAGTGATGAAAAGTGGTCAGATGCAGGATACATTCTAAAGTACAGCAGCAGAGTTTGCTGATGGGTGGAATAGGGGATGGAAAAAGAGAACGCAAGAATGACTCCAAGTTTTTGTTTTTGTTTTTTTAAATTCCTTAAACTAATGGATGAATAGTGATGCCATTTACTGAAACAGAGAACCCTGGGGAAAGAGCAGTCTGGGGAGAAAAAAGTCAAGATTTCTATTTCTGTCATGTTAAATTTTCCTATTGGACATCCAAGTGAAGAGGCCAAATAGGAAGTTAGACCTACAAGTCTGAATCTCAAAGGAGACATGAGAGCTGGAAATACAAATGTGGGAATCAACAATCAGGAAACTGGAAGATGAGTGATAACAAAAATCTGGGATGTAAGAGGATCAATGTTGATTTTACATTAAAATCCACCATGAATTCTGGCTAACAAAAATACATTAAATACTGACATATAAAAATGTATGGGCTTTTTTTTTTCCATGTGAGGTACCTGAATCAATTCTCCCACTGTAAACAACTAATACTCCTGGATAAAATATCTTCTAAAAGCATTTGTCAACCTGCCAAGAAAGAAAAGTTCTCAGATCAGGGACTGAGTAAAGATGGGAATGCTAATGTAAGCAGAACAAGGCAACTTGTTTCCTGAGAGCATTTGCTGAATCCCAAATTGATGTATTAATACATTTCATTATACAATATCAAAAAAAATCACATTAGTGATTACACACTACTGATCTCATTTTTTTAAAAAGTCTAATGGGCTTCCCTGGTGGCGCGGTGGTTGGGAGTCCGCCTGCCGATGCAGGGGACGTGGGTTCGTGCCCTGGTCCGGGAAGATCCCACATGCCGCGGAGCGGCTGGGCCCATGAGCCATGGCCGCTGAGCCTGCGCGTCCGGAGCCTGTGCTCCGCAACGGGAGAGGCCACAACAGTGAGAGGCCCGCGTACCGCAAAAAAAATAATAAAAATAATAAATAAATAAATAAATAAGTCTAAGTATCAGGAAGCTATCAAGCTCACAGTGGTTGATAGGCAGGTTTTCCTAAATTCTCATTTTCTCTCGAAAAGTCAAATTTCATCATTAATGACAAAGTTGTTTTCTTTGAAGCAGCAGGCTAAGTTCACTTTTGGAAAAACGTCTGCCAAACACTCAAGGCTTACTGACAATAGTTCGTCAATCATTCTTTCAAGTAAGTTGGTGTTCTGTGAAAAAAGTGGCTAGTTCAGCTCACAACTCAATCACATAGGTGCTTTTACTTAAGATAACTGTCATATTCCTGTTGCAGCAGAAGTGCTTTATGTGTACTTCTCAATTTGTCAAACAATATTTTAAAAACATGTATTTAAGGTAAAGATTTAATAAAACTTTATTAAAGATTTATTAAAACTTTATTAAAGATTTATTTAAAAGATTTATTAAAACTTTATTAAAGATTTAAAAGATCTAATAAATTTTACAGCTTCATCAAGGAATTCCTAATTGTAACTGGCTTTTTTCTTTTCCTTTTCCTGCTAGTGCATGGTGGTGAGGAATGCATGACTACCGGTACTGTTTGTTATACTGCCTTTATTAATGCTAAAGCAGCAGCAATTTTACCTGTCATTGCTTTTGCAACATCATTACAAATGTTAACACAGTGAAAAAGGCACATGTCATCTTAGTATTATTATAAAATAGTTTTGATCCGTACCCTGGGGTCTCCAGACCAACTTTGAGAATATTTATCCTAGAGAAGCTCTTTGTTTATGTACCAGGAAACAAAAAGAATATTCCTAGCAGTACTGTTTGTACTAGCAAAAAACTGTAAACTATCAAAATGTCTATTAACAATAGAATGGATAAATAAATGGACTATTCATAAGATGTAATATGATGAAGCAGTGAAAATTAATGAACCGCAGTGACCCAACACATAAAATAGATGCGTCTCAGGAAAAATATTGCATAAAAAAAGCAAATCGCAGAAAAATAAATTTTTTTTTTAACTATGACACCAAAAGCACAAGCAAAACACTAAATAAGTTGGGTATCTTTAAGATAAAAAACGTTTGCACTTCAAAGGACACTGTCAACAAAGTGAAAGATAACTCACAAAATGGCAAAAATATTTGTAAATTCTATATCTGATAAGGGACGTGTATCTAAAATATACAAAGAGGGACTTCCCTGGTGGTCCAGTGGCTAAGACTCCACAGTCCCAATGCAGGAGGCCTGGGTTCAATCCCTGGTCAGGGAACTAGATCCCACATGCTGCAACTAAGAGTTTGCATGCCGCAACTAAAGATCCAGCATGCCACAACTAAGACCTGGCACAGCCAAATAAATAAATATTTTAAAAATAAATAAATAAAATATACAAAGGACTCTTACAACTGAATAATAAAAAGACACATAACCTAATAGGCAATGGTTCTTTTTTTTTTTAACACCTTAGTTGGAGTATAATTGCTTTACAACGGTGTGTTAGTTTCTGCTTTATAACAAAGTGAATCAGCTATACATATACATATATCCCCATATCTCTTCCCTCTTGCATCTCCCTCCCTCCCACCCTCCCTATTCCACCCCTCTAGGTGGTCACAAAGCACCAGCTGATCTCCCTGTGCTATGCGGCTGCTTCCCACTAGCTATCGGTTTTACATTTGGTAGTG
>NC_041224.1:153992808-153997513 GCF_002837175.3 Physeter macrocephalus
ATATGTGCCACATCTTCTTTATCCATTCATCTGTCGATGGACACTTAGGTTGCTTCCATGTCCTGGCTATTGTAAATAGAGCTGCAGTGAACATTGTGGTACATGACTCTTTTTGAATTATGGTTTTCTCAGGGAATATGCCCAGTAGTGGGATTGCTGCGTCATATGGTAGTTCTATTTTTAGTTTTTTAAGGAACCTCCATACTGTTCTCCATAGTGGCTGTATCAATTTACCTTCCCACCAACAGTGCAAGAGGGTTCCCTTTTCTGTAGGCAATGGCTCTGAATAGACATTTCCCCAGAGAAGATATACAAATGGCCAATAAGCACATGAAAAGATGAACAATATCATTAGGCTTCAGGAAAATGCAAATTTAGCCAGAGTGAGATACCACTTTATACTCACTAGAATGGCTACAATAAAAAAAAAGAAGAAAAAGTGCTGGTGAGGGGGTGATGAAATTGGAACCCTCATACACTGTTGGTGGGATTGTAAAATGGCACAGCCACTTTGGAAGCCTTGCTTTGCCTCAAAAATTAAACACAGAATTGCAATATGACCCAGCAATCCCATTTCTAGTTATATATCCAAAACAAATGAGAACTGCAAAACACACAAAAACTTAAAGTACATGACTGTTCACAGATGCAATATTCCTAGTAGCCAAGAAGTGGATACAACTCAAATGTCCATCAGTTGATGAATGGATAATTGAAATTTGGCATATCAATATAATGGACTATTTAGCAATAAAGAGGGAAGGAGGTACTGATACATGCTGTGACGTGGATGAAACTTGACAGCATTACATGTAAAAGAAGCTAGTCACAAAAGACCACATATTTATGATTTCATTTATTAGAACTACCCAGAATAAACAAATCTACAGAGACAGAAAGTAGATTAGTGATTACCCAGGACTGGAAATAAAGACGGTTGTGGGGAAATGGAGATGACTACTAATAGGTACTGGGATTCTTTGGGGGATGATGAAAATGTTCTGGAATTAAGTAGTGGTGATGGTTGTACCACCTTGTGAATATACTAAAAACACTGAACTGTACACTTTAAGTAAATGAGTTTTATGGAATATAAATCATACCACATAAAGATGTTATTTTTTTAAGTAGAATGCACTCATAAGATTTGCATACAGCTAAATAAAAATTAACTTTGACCAAGTGAAAATAATGTTTTCATTTATGTAAGATTCAAAAGTTGGCAAAACAAAACAACATTGTTTAAAGATACAAATGTGAGTCAGAGCAGTCCAAGACGCCATAGGAAAACTCTGAAATCACCTCCTACCATGGACATACCAAATTTACAGCTACAATTGGAATACTTTTCCTCTGAAAAGGACCTGAGAACATGCACCTCCAAAACAAAAGACAAAGTTACATCAAAAATGGTAGAAGAGGCACAGACGTGGCCTTACCTGGAACCTCACCCTAGATGCCGTGACCCCACAA
Organism: Physeter macrocephalus; assembly: GCF_002837175.3. Taxonomy (NCBI): domain Eukaryota; kingdom Metazoa; phylum Chordata; class Mammalia; order Artiodactyla; family Physeteridae; genus Physeter; species Physeter macrocephalus. Next base: position 153,994,282 of record NC_041224.1, read on the forward strand.
TAAGGAGGGATCCCATAAATACAGAATTCTCCCTCAAGGTGTGAATGGACTGTGCCCCACATCAAGCACCCTGACCCTGGGGGCCAGCACTGGAAAGACGACCCCCACCCCCGAAAAAAATCTGATTTTGAAACTCAATTGGTACTAAGACCAGGAGAATCATAGAACCATAGGGAACAGAGATCCCACTCTTAGAGGACTCTCGTACAAACCCACTGGCCCTGAGATCCAGCGCAAAAGCAACAGATTGAAAAGCGCCTAGACCATAAGTGAGGTAGACCCACTTACTAACTTTAAAGTGGCTGATAGCAAGACAAGAACCTGCAGCGTCTTTATCTGGGGACGGAAGCACTAGCGGACACCATATTTGCAACCTCTATCTAAGTTGCTGGTGACAAGCCTACAGGCGCCATTTTTGGTGCCCTTCCTCTAGCCTGCTAGCACGGGAGGGCATGCTCTGCCCACCTTGCACTATAACCAGGCTGGGCGAGCACCCCATCCTGTGCAGAACCCCAGGTGCAATGCAACCTGGCAATTGTCCTGCCCTCCCCACACAGCAGCTGAGCCACAACTGGCCTGGGAGGCACCCTGCCCTGAGCCCCACCCAACCCGCACAGAGACGGAGCTGCAACCCTCTCTGCAGAGTAGCTGAGCCAAAACTGGACCAGGCAGAACCCCAAGCCCTGCTCACCCCAGGCAGCAGACAAGTCACAACTGGGCCAGCAAGTGTCCACCTTCCCCTGACAGCAGCTGAGCTGTCATCAGCCTGAACAGGCACCCCAAGTTCCATCCACCGCATGCTGCAGCTCAGACGCAACTGAATTGGGCAAGTGACTTGAACCCTGCTCTCCCTGCACACTGGCTGAGCCACAGTTGGCTAGGTGAGAGCTCCCAGACCTGCCCTATGCAATGCTGTCACAGCCATCAGACTCAAGCAACCCACACAGGTGATGCCCATAGAGTGCCTGGCTCTGGTGGTCAGGGGAGACTGTGCTTCTGGACCACACAGAATAGCTCCTACCCAGGACCACTCTTTCAAGAGTGAGGGCGCTAGGCATTTCGTCTAATTACATGTAACACTGAGAGGCAAAATGAGGAGACAGGAATTTGTTCCAAACCAAAGAACAAGGCAAATACCCAGAAAAAGACCTTAATGAAGTTGAGATTAAAAACACTGACCTGATAAATAGTTTAAAATAATGGCCATAGGCAGGGGCACAACACCCCTTTATTTACAGGTGCAAACATCACCAGCCATCAGAACTGGCACCGAGAACAGGAGCGAGGCCGAGTCGTGGCAGCTCGGCTGCGGGGGCAGCACCGTGCATGTCCGTGCGGCACGTTTCCACGGGGCAAGGCCTGGTCCCGGGCTTGTGCTCCCCCCGCGGGTCACCAGCCCACCCCACTCCAGCGATCCCCAGCCTGGTCAGGGGCAATTAAGAATCTGCCTGCCAATGCAGGGGACATGGGTTCAATCCTTGGTCTGGGAAGATTCCACATGCTGCAGAGCAACTAAGCCCATGTGCCATGACTACTGAGCCCACGGGCCGCAAATACTGAATCCAGGTGCTGCAACTACTGAAGCCCGGGTACCTAGAGTCCATGCTCTGCAACAAGAGAAGCCACTGCAATGAGAAGCCTGCGCACTGCAATGAAGAGTAGCTGCAGCTCACTGCAACTAGAGAAAGCCCGTGCGCAGCAATTAAGACCCAATGCAGCCAAATATTAAATAAATAAATAAATAAAAGCAAAAATAATGGTCATAAAGATGCTCACCAATCTCAGGAGAATAGATGAACACAGGAGAACTTTAACAAAGAGAGAGAGAAAATATAAAAAGTACCAATCAAAGGTTATAACTGAAAAATACACTAGAGAGGTTCAACAGCAGAATGGATGAAATAGGAGCACGAATCAATGAGATGGAAGACAAAGCAATGGAAAACACGCAGAGGAGAAAAATGAGAAAAAGAATTAAAAGAAGCAGGGATAACTTAAGGCATCTCTGGGACAACATCAAGCAGAATAACATTTGCATTACAGGGGTCCCAGAGGGAGAGGAGAGAGAGAAAGGGCCAGAAAAAGTATTTGAAGAAATAATGGCTGAAAACTTCCTCATCTGGGAAGGAAAGAGACAACCAGGTCCAGGAAGCCTAGAGAATTCCAAGTAAGATGACCCCAAAGAGAATCACACCAAGATACATTATAATTAAAATGATAAAAGTTAAAGAGAAAGAGAGAATCTTAAAAGCAGCAAGAGAAAAGCAACCTATTATGTACAAAGGGAACACCATAGGTCTATGAACAGACTTTTCAGCAGAAACTTTATAGGCCAGAAGAGAGTAGCATGATATACTCAAAGGGCTGAAAGGAAAAAACTGGCAACTGAAAATTCTCTGCCCAGCAAGGTTATCATTCAGAATTGAAGGACACATTAAGAGTATTCCAGGTAAGCAAAAGTAAAGGAGTTCATCACCACTAAACTGGCCTTTCAGCAAATGCAGCAAATGTTAAAGGAACTCCCCTAAGCTAAAAAGAAGAGGCACTAATTAATAAAAAGAAAACATATATAAGTAAAAATCTCACTGGAATATGTAAATAAATAATAAAGGTAGTAGATCAATTACATGTAAAGGGCAAAAGACACAAGTATTAAAATTAATGAAAATACCATAGTTGAGGGATACATTAAAAGATGTAAAATGTATCATCAAAAATATAAAGCATAGGGGGGAGTAAAAATATAAAGCTTTGGAATGTGTTCAAAATTAAGTTACTACCAAATAAAGACTGTTATATACATATGGTGTTATATGTGAACTTCATGGTAACCATGAAGAGAAAACTTATAGTAAATACATAAAGGAAAATGAGAAAGGAATCTAAACATAACACTAAGAAAACAGTCAAACCACAAGGGAAGAGAGAAAGAGAAAAAAGGAACAGAGAGGAACTACAAAAAGAACGAGAAGACAGTTAACAAAATGACAGTAAGTGTGTAACTATCAATAATTACTTTAAATGTAATGTATATTTGCCAATCAAAAGATATAAGGTGGGGCTTCCCTGGTGGCGCAGTGGTTGAGAATCCGCTTGCCGATGCAGGGGACACGGGCTCGTGCCCCGGTCCGGAAAGATCCCACATGCCGCGGAGGGGCTGGGCCCGTGAGCCATGGCCGCTGAGCCTGCGCGTCCGGAGCCTGTGCTCCGCAACGGGAGAGGCCACAGCAGT
>NC_041224.1:153997616-154015169 GCF_002837175.3 Physeter macrocephalus
GCGCCTGAGCCTGCGCGTCCAGAGCCTGTGCTCCGCAACGGGAGAGGCCACAACAGTCAGAGGCCCGCGTACCACAAAAAAAAAAAAAAAAAAAGACCCTTCTATATTCTGCCTACAAGTGACTCACTTCAAACACAAAGACACTTACAGACTGATAGTGAAGGGATGTAAAAAGATGCAATGGAAAAGAAAAGAAAGCTGGGGTGGCAATAATTATATCACACAAAAGAGACTTTAAAACAAAGACTGTAACAAAACAAAGAACAGTATATGATAATAAAAGTGTCAATCCAAAAAGAGGACATAACATCTGTAAATATTTATGTACCCAAAATAGGAGCAAGTTTTGTACTGGGTTAGCCAAAAAGTTTGTTCGTTTTTTCCCATAAGATGACTCTAGTAGTGCTTACTCGTCTTTAACTTCATTTGAAACAATTCTGTTAGATTGTATTATGACAGCTGACATATCAGCATGAATTTTAAAAAAATTTATCAAAACTAGTGAATTTTTGTGTAGCCATTTTAATATTGAAGATGGAAGAAAAACATTTTTAGCATATTATGCTTTATTATTTCAAGAAAGGTAAAAACGCAACTGAAACACACAAAAAAGATTTGTGCAGTGTATGGAGAAGGTGCCGTGGCTGACTGAACATGTCAAAAATGGTTTGTCAAGTTTTGTGCTGGAGATTTCTTGCTGGATGATGCTTCACAGTCGGGTAGACCAGTTGAAGTTGATAGCAATCACATCGAGACATTAATTGAGAACAATCAACGTTATATTACACGGGAGATAGCCAACATACTCAAAATATCCAAATCAAGCGTTGAAAATCATTTGCTCCAGCTTGGTTATGTGACTCACTTTGATGTTTGGGGTCCACATAAATTAAGCGAAAAAACCCTTCTTGACCGTATTTCCACATGCAGTTCTCTACTTAAACGTAACAAAAACATTCCGTTTTTAGAACAAATTGTGATGGGTGATGAAAAGTGGATACTGTATGAGAATGTGGAATGGAAGAGATGGTGGGGCAAGTGAAATGAACCACCACCAACCACACCAAAGGCCGGTCTTCATCCAAAGAAGGTGATGTTGTGTATACGGTGGGATTGGAAGAGAGTCCTCTATTATGAGCTCCTTCTGGAAAACCAAATGATTAATTCCAACAAGTACTGCTCTCAATTAGACCAAATGAAAGCAGCACTTGAAGAAAAGTGTCCGGAATTAGTCAACAGAATACGCATAATCCTCCATCAGGATAATGCAAGACCACATGTTTCTTCGAGGACCAGGCAAAAACTGTTACAACCTGGCTGGGAAGTTCTGATTCACCCACTGTATTCACCAGACATTGCACCTTCAGAATTCCATTTATTTCAGTCTTCACAAAATTCTTTTAATGGAAAAAATTTCAATTCCCTGGAAAACTGTAAAAGGCACCTGGAACAGTTCTTTGCTCAAAAAGATAAAAAGTTTTGGGAAGATGGAATCATGAAGTTGCCTGAAAAATGGCAGAAGGTAGTGGAACAAAAGGGTGAATATGTTGTTCAATAAAGTTTTTGGTGAAAATAAAAAATGTGTCTTTTTTTTTTTTTTTTTTTTTGCGGTACGCGGGCCTCTCACTGTTGCGGCCTCTCCCGTTGCAGAGTACAGGCTCCGGACGCGCAGGCTCAGCGGCCATGGCTCACGGGCCCAGCCGCTCCGCGGCATGTGGGATCCTCCCGGACCGGGGCACGAACCCGTGTCCCCTGCAATGGCAGACGGACTCTCAACCACTGCGCCACCAGGGCAGCCCCGTGTCTTTTATTTTTACTTAAAAACCGAAGGCCCAGGATTTTGGATACAGGATCAGACATAATGCAAATTCCTGGAAACTTCAATCAAATGGGAAAGACTAAGTGTTCAAGGATATGGAAGAGCAAGGATCTGACTGAGGTGGGCAGGTTTTACTAACCCTACAAGTTGGACGCAGAGGACCAAAGGAATCCTCTAGGGTGGTTTTATCACTCCCTGGTATTTTAACTTTTTATTTTGCAATAATTTTAGACTTACAAAAATGTTGCAAAAATAGCCCAGCTATACTCTTCATCTTGATTTCCCTTAATGTTAACTTCTTACATAACCATAGTACAAATATCAAAATCAGGAAGTTAACATTGATACAGTACTATTAACCATGAAATGATTATTGAAATTAAGTTATTGCAATCTTGGAGAAAGAACATACTCAAATGGATAGATACTGGCTGCTAAAAACAGAAACGTGGAGCTCTCTTGTCCTACCAAATGGTAATAGGAAATAGTACCTGGCCCAGGATCATCAGTGAAACCACACCTATGATACTGGAATAACTGGGAGTCTGTTCCCACTTCCTGCCTCTTTCCCCTTTAACTCTCACTTGGAGTTATCAGAAAAGCAGATGGATCTGGGTGTTGACTGAGAATTACAGAAAACAATGAATTTTGTGTTAACTATGGCTGACATTGTTTCTCTATAGGAAGAGCTTTCTAAATCACCCCTGAACTGAAATCCTTTTATTGATTTTACAAGCATTGTTTTCAATCCCAATACGTTTTAAATATCAATAGCAGTTTGCTCTCACTCGGCAGCCAGCGATCTACCTTTACAGTCTTGCCTCCAAGATATTTCAATTCTCTAACATTTGTCATAATCTGTGAAGGTGGGATTTAAACAGGAGTCCTAAACCTGATTCAGATAGTAAAATTACTCATTATATTGATGGCATATTGGTCAGGGTGACTCAGAAGCAATTGTTTCTGAAACTCAGCCTTTCCATACTGAATTTATAACTGAAAGGCAGTGTGCTATTAAACACAGAAAAGTTCAGGAGCCCTCTCAGAGAGGAACCTTTTTGGGAGTGTACTTATCTGGGATAACCACAGAAATTCTACCCTAGATCAAGCAAAAGCTTTCATCCGTGCATGAAGTCCCTACCCCTAAAATAGAGGCACAGAAATTAATTTTTATGTTTAATACTGAAGATAGCATGTCACATATCTGGATATTAAGCTACAGCCACTTCATCAAGTCACTAGACAAGCACTGGAATTTGTAAGAAGCCACTCCTCTCTTATGAAAGCAAAGTGTATTCCTTTTTTTTAAAATTAATTTATTTATTTTTGGCTGTTTTGGGTCTTCATTGCTGTGCGCAGGCTTTCCCTAGTTGCAGCGAGCGCGGGCTACTCTTCACTGCGGTGCGTGGGCTTCTCATTGCGGTGGCTTCTCTTGTTGCAGAGCACAGGCTCTAGGTGTGCAGGCTTCAGTAGTTGTGGCACGTGGGCTTAGTAGTTGTGGCTCACGGGCTCTAGAGTGCAGGCTCAGTAGTTGCGGCGCATGGGCTTCGTTGCTCTGTGGCATGTGGGATCTTCCCGGACCAGGGCTTGAACCCGTGTTGTCTGCACTGGCAAACAGATTCTTAACCACCGCGCCACCAGGGAAGCCGCAAAGTATATCCTTATAGAAGCTGATTCTTTTGCAGATTATGGGTATCCCCTGGTGGTTAGCCTCCATAGTACCTACTTCTTCCATGGAGTTCCTATGGAATTCCCCAAAGTAGGGCAGTTTTGAATGGCCCAGATTAGGCCTCCTCCTTAGCTGCTTTTCCCTCATGTGCCTGGGAGCCATTTCTGTCCTCTTCACAGCAACCTGGGCATCAGGGAAGGTGAAGGAAGAAGCCATCTTTCTCCCTGCCTTTCTGAAATCTGAGGGCAATTGTGCTGGTGGGTGTAGCAGCCCAGGTCAATTTTTGTAAGCTGAGTGTTCCTAGATTGAGGAAAGTCTGTAACACTTGAAACCACAGGTATTTAAAATATGCTGCCATAGTTACTTCAGGAGATGGAATGGGGAAAATTCATGGAACTCTGTGATCTGGGGCCTAGTCTGATGTCTTTTTCTTCAGTTTATTAGTATTTATTGAGCTTCCATTTCCCGGACATCCTCTACGTGCTCCATCCACTCCCCTCTGTACACAGGTAGGCTGAGCTGAATGGCTGTGTTCGGCCAAAGACAGGCACTCGCAAGACACTGAAGGGCCAGAGGAGAGTGAGGTCAGGTGTTTATTCCTCCCAATCTTGCCACCTCACCACAGGTTGCCTGCCTCCCTCCATGAAGGCTACAGCTCCTGCAGGCAGCCCTCTCTCCTTCAGCCTTCAGGCCCAAGGTTCTGCACCAAACCGTGCTGCATTTTGTTTTGTTTATCCTTGCCTATGCCTTTGCAAATAGTCCCTTTATGAAACTCTGTTCCAATTACCCAGTTTGAAAGTGCCACTTGTTTCCTGCCAGAACCCCAATGCAACTCAACACTGACACTGGGACTTCCCTGGTGGCACAGTGGTTAAGAATCTGCCTGCCAATGCACGGGAAACGGGTTCAAGCCCTGGTCCGAGAAGATCCCACATGCCGCAGAGGAGGTAAGCCCGCGCGCCACAACTACTGAGCCCGCGCTCTAGAGCTCGCGAGCCACAACTACTGACCCCGCGTGCCTAGAGCCTGTGCTCCGCAACAAGAGAAGGCACCCCAATGAGAAGCCCGCACACCGCGACAAAGAGTAGCCCCTGATCGCCGCAACTAGAGAAAGCCCACACGCTGCAACGAAGACCCAACGCAGCCAAAAGTAAATTAATTAATTTTAAAAAGAAGAAAACAAAACAAAAAAAACACTGACACTGCCAGTGACAAGATTTGTGAGTTGAAGAACAAAACTCTTACTGAGCACCTACTACAGTATCAGTGCAGTGTCAGGCCATATGTTTGCCCATTTAACCATCACAATAAATCCTTTACAGATAAGGAAACTGGATTCAGAAGCTTAATTAGTACCTTGCTAAGGATCACCACGCTATTAAGGAGCAGGATTAGACTGGAACCCAGTTCTCTCTCCAGAAACATCTCCCTGCTCTGGAAGCCATTGTAGGTATCCTTAGCTCTAGGAAAAAGGCTCAGTAAAGGATTGAGGGTTAAGGGTAGGATTAGGACTATGTTTCCAGTGATCCCCTGAATTACAATCACTTGGGATGCTTTTTAATACTGATAAATCAAATATTTATAAATCGAATGGAATGTTTATAAATGGACTATTTCCTGCCATATCAATAAACAAAGGATGTCACAGTCATCAACGACTGCAACCCTCCAACGTGAGCCGGTGAGCCCTGAGGAAACTCAGGGCTGAAAAGAATACCTGCCATCTAGCAGCCATCAGACTGCAGCCACTTCCTGCAATGAGCCCTGAGGAAAGTCAGGATGTGAAAATACAGGGTACTGGCCCCAGATAGCTGAGGTGCATATCAAAGGAATGATTTCAGTGAGCCCAGACTCTTGCATCTTCCCATACATAGAAAAGCACTAAATTCCTTAACTTGAGATATCTGGTTTTCTTTAATTAACAATAATCTTTTGACTTCCTGACTACCTTCCCTTGGTTGCAAACTCATATATCCTGGCTCCTCACCCACCCACCCCCGCCTCCTTGGAGCAGTTTCCAGAGTTATCTGAAATGCTGTCTCCCCGGCTGCAGTCCTCATTTTGCCCCAAATAAACCCCAAATAAAACTTAACTCATAACTCTTCACGCTGTGCATTTTTTTAAGTCAACAATACTCAAGCTTCTTGGAACTGCCCGGTATCTTTCCCAATCCTTTAGCTGTCAGCAACCTTTGTACTTCTATTTCGACACTCGCCAAATTGGACCGCAGGATTAATAATTACCATAAAACTCTTATTTTAGCAAATACTCTTCCAGGCAGGCAGTAGTGGATTGCACAAACTCCAGGAGACCTCACAAAACGGTTTAGCAAGTGTCCCTTCGGCCGCCCAACGGGAGTAGCGCAAACGTTCCAATTGCGACTGCCTCCCAGGGAGGTGGAGAGACGCCAGGCCCTGCCCTTGACTCCGCCGGGCCGCCCCTTCTCCGCTGGGATCCGGATGGCGGCGACGGTGACGCTGGAGCCTGCGGGCCGCTGCCGCTGGGACGAGCCGGTGCGCATCGCCGTGCGCGGCCTGGCCCCGGGGCAGCCGGTCACGCTGAGCGCGTCCCTGCGCGACGAGAAGGGCGCGCTCTTCCGAGCCCACGCGCGCTACTGCGCCGACGCCCACGGCCAGCTGGACCTAGAGCGCGCGCCCGCGCTGGGCGGCAGCTTCACAGGGCTCGAGCCCATGGGGCTCCTTTGGGCTCTGGAGCCCGAGAAGCCCTTGCTGCGGCTGGTGAAGCGGGACGTGCAGACGCCCTTCGCCGTGGAGCTGGAGGTGATCGATGGCCACGACCCGGAGGCCGGAGGGCTCTTGGGCCGGGCGGTGCACGAGCGCGACTTCCTGGCGCCGGGGGTGCGGCGCGAGCCAGTGCGCATGGGCCGGGTGCGCGCCACGCTCTTCCTGCCGGCAGGTGAGCAGCCCACTTTCCAGGCTGTTGTGGAAAGCCAGGTAGAGTCCTGAGACCCTGGGCGGCCCCTTGCCTGGCTAGGGAACCCCGTGGTTGTGGAACTTCCCTAAATTCGTCCCCAAGCTCCAAAGTCTGTCATGAATTCTGGGTGGAAGTTTCTCCTCTAAATTTCAGGGCACTTCCTGGAGGTACTGCCATTCCCTTAGCTGTATGCTGAAAGTTCATTCAGAGTACTCAAAAAGTGTATTTATGCTGCTATGTGCCAGCCATGCAACTGTGTCTCAGATACTGATATTAGGCAGTGACTTCTGCTGGTGTGCAGGAGTGATTTTGGCCTTCTTTCACATCAAACTTCTAAGGAAACTGAAACCCAGAGATAGAGGCAGTGCCCCATAATACTAAAAAACAAACAAAAAACTCCCTGAAGGTCCCCTCCCCCATAATAAACAGTCTGTCAGTGGTTCTCAACCTGGGATGATTCTCCCCCACTCCAGGGGCATTTGGTAATATCTGGAGACATTTTTGATTGTCACAACTGGAGAGGGTGCTATTGGCATCTAGTGGGTAGGTGCTGAACATCCACAATCCACGAGACAGCCCCACAACAAAGAAGTATCTTACTCAAAATGTCTATAGTGCTAACGTTGAGAAACCCTCGTCTAAGTAAAAACAAGGTGCTTGGTAGGTAAAAGTGGTCTGTAAACAAGACAACTGACCCCCCCTTCCAACCAAATTCCTGACTGAGACCCCTGCTATATAGAAATGCTGGAGTTGCCACTGCTCACAGAATTCCTAAACTGAATTCTGTGATTATTCTCCAAAACAGGAGGCCCTGCTTTATTCTTACAGCTCTTCAGCAATTCACAGCCTTAACTAGAACTGCCCACTCAACTGTGAACTCCTGGGTCTGGAATTGGGACTTATACATCTCCATATCTCTGTATGCCTAGAGGCTTACACAGGGATATAATAAGAGCTCAATAAATCATACTGACTGATTCAATAAGAATCTCCTAAAGACTTTTTTTTTTTTTTTTTTTTTTTTTTTGCGGTATGCGGGCCTCTCACTGCAGTGGCCTCTCCCGCCGGAGAGCACAGGCTCCGGACGCGCAGACCCAGCGGCCATGGCTCACGGGCCCAGCCCCTCCGCGGCATGCGGGATCCTCCCGGACCGGGGCACGAACCCGTGTCCCCTGCATCGACAGGCGGACTCCCAACCACTGCGCCACCAGGGAAGCCCAAGACTTTAATTTTTCAAAAAATCTTTCAAAAAAAAAAAAACATCTTTCACTGCCCAGTTGCGATATTTCAATCAAGTCAGTTGTTAACTATTTTAGTATCTACTCTGTGGCCCATTTAAAATTTGTTTTCTAACTCAAAGGCTTTTTGTAAATAATGCAGAAAAGTTCAATTATTTAACAAATATGTGTTAAATCAAGGACTTTGCTACATACAGTAGCTAGCAAATTCAGACATGGGCCTCACTGTACCTACTGCCTAATAGAGGATACCGGCAACTATACTTGGATCTGTAAGTGTGGTAAGTGCTATGATAGGGGAGGTACAGGCCCAGGGTGCTGGTGGGAACATATAAAAGGCTATGTAATTCAACTCAGCCTTGGAGGGCATCTGGGAAGTCTTCCAGGAAGGGAGATCTAAACTTAGATTTGAAGACTGATGAGTCAACCAGTTCAGAAATGGTGGAGAGGGGAGGAGAATAGTGTACACCATTTTCAGGGCCAAAGAGAGCATAGCACATTTAGGAAAGGCGTTCTTGAAGGCTGGAGCAGAGGGTGTTAAAGGAGGTGGGGAGTATATTCTAATAATCCCCTGTATATGTAGAGCGCTTTACAGCTGTCAAAGCATTCTCAGTTTTTTGGGGGTTTTTCTGAGGAAAATTTGGTGGAAAATGTACATTTCATCTTATGTTATTTCTAATTTGGTTTATATTATCATTGTTGTTTTTTGCAAATATGTGAAAACTTATGGAGAAAATAAGGCATTTTGTTCCCCCTCCCTTCTCCCCAAAGTTTATTTAAAAAAAAAAAAAGACAAAGTAAAAAGGGTCCTTTTCCACCAAACTCCCACCCACACCCTTCCTTGCTTTAAAACCTTCTCTTTGCTGACTGCCAAAATCTGAAACCCAAGAATGTCTTTTGTGTCTAAAACTCCTTATGATTTGTGGTGCTCTCCAGGCACAGGACCATTCCCTGGAATCCTTGATCTTTTTGGAAGTGGTGGTGGCCTTTGTGAATACAGGGCCAGCCTCCTGGCTGGACATGGTTTTGCTGTGCTTGCTCTGGCTTATTTCAGATTTGAAGACCTCCCGGAATATTTGAATAACATGTGCCTGGAGTACTTTGAAGAAGCTGTGGACTTCATGCTGCAACATCCAAAGGTGGGTTCTGGTGCTCACCTGAATGCAGAGGAGAGGGGGTAGAGCAGACACAGGGCTGGATCCAAAAGCTCTACCAGGACACCCAGGGCTGGAAATATGCCATGAGACACAAAGGCTCCTTCAAAAGTTGTTAGGATTATTATTTTCATTTCTGCCCATCTCTCTCCAATCCCTTCAGACTCAACTGTTTAGTTCCCTTTAGTTCTTGACCAGAATTCAAAGAGCTAGACTAAAAAGTTACTAACCTTAAGTTCTGGTTCTGTATCTACCACCAAGTGGCATTATAATCCTGAATAAGGCAGTTTCCCTCTCTGGAATTCAGTTTCTCTCATTTGTAAGATTAAGGTAGGGACTTCCCTGGTAGTGCAGTGGTTAAGACTCCACGCTTCCGCTGCAGAAGATGGGGTTTGATCCCTGGTTGGGGAACTAAGATCCCGCATGCTGTGCAGCACGGCCCCCCCCACCAAAAAAAGATTAAGGTAAATGTATAGAGAAAAAAGTTTGACTGTAAAGAGATTTTTGAGACAATTGGTGACATTTGAATAAGGGTTGTGTATTCGATGATATTAAGGAACCATTAATTTTGTTAAGTGTGTTAATGGTATTGTGGTTTTGTAGAGAAAGTTCTTATATGAGACTGGAAAAATTAATTAAAACATTTTGGTATGATTATCAATGGAATACATAGTCTTTGCTACTATCTAGACTTAAAGAAACCCAAACATTCTAATGTTAAGGAGTAAGATGTACTGCAAGGTCTAACTCTGTTAGAATTCAGGGACTGGTCTCAGTAGAGCTGCTAAAACCTAGATGATCATGAACTGTGATGACTGGTTTGTTTATGGGATATAAGCCCCCAGGAACAAGAGGAGACCAATATATATGCTATCAGTTCTGCCCTTAGACCTAGGCAAGAGGGGCTTTTGATCTGGACCTTTTGTTTTAGATGACCACTCTCTGGCCTTCCTTTGGCTGCATCCCTGACCACAGGGTGCAGAGTTTGAGGGACCAAGGGAATGTGTCTACCTGGAACCCATGTGCCCCTCACACCATGCCCTTTGGATCTGGAACCCCAGAATTATCTGCCAACCAGCTCCGCTCCTGCTTCCAAGCCCTGTGCCTCTTCTCTGGTCCATTAATGTGAATACACCTAGGCCTTAAACATATAGGCTGGGGTGTCCAAACGCATGTGTGAGAGGGCCCTTATGGTACATGATGGAGCCAGGCAGTGATGGGAAGAGAAAGAGAGTTGGCCAAGGACCAGGGACTAGGGCCAGGGGCTGGCGCTCCCCCCATGCCATGTTCTAGTACAGAACTCCAGGAAGTTCCAAGATATAAAATTTGAACCTGACCTTATAAGTTGTTATGGAGGTATATTTATCAAGGTAGCAGAAAAGAATATATTTTATTTAATTTTCAAATATTTGTAACTTTTAAGTATTTAGGTATAGGGTATTTGGGTCTCTGTGTGTACTCTTGACCTAGTCGCCATAAATGTTAGTGGAGGGCCTGTGTACCAGGAAATTAATTGATTTGTTTGGGACTTCCATGTCAGTCCAGTGGTTAAGATTCCGTGCTCCCAATGGAGGGGACACGGGTTCAATCCCTGGTCAGGGAACTAAGATCCCGCATGCCGTGCCAGCGCAGCCAAAAAAAAAAATTGATTTGCTTGTTAGAAGATACATTTGAACTTTGTGGATTGTTGCATAAGAAAGGAAAGCAAATGACATTTGAGAAAGCTGCCTAGACAACGTAAAATCACAGTTTAAGTTCTCCATTTATGAATTCTAGACTTGTTCTCTCTCTCTTTCTTTCTCTTTTCTCATCAGGTGAAAGGCCCTAGTGTTGGGCTTCTTGGCTTCTCCAAAGGAGGTGACCTGTGTCTCTCAATGGCCTCTTTCTTGAAGGGCATCACAGCTACTGTAGTTATTAATGCCTGTGTGGCCAACACAATAGCTCCTCTGCATTACAAGGATATGATTATTCCTAATCTCAGCAGTGACCCAGGAAAATATAAAATCACTGAGTCAGGCCTTTTGAATTTGGTGGATATTTGGAACGACCCAATGGAGAAACCCAACCACCGAAGTCTTATTCCATTGGAAAAGGCCCAGGGACCCTTCCTGTTTATCGTTGGCATGGATGATCATAACTGGAAGAGTGAATTCTATGCTCAGATAGCTTCTGAACGGTTACAAGCCCATGGGAAAGACAGACCCCAGATAATCTACTACCCAGGAACTGGCCATTGTATTGATCCGCCTTATTTTCCTCTTTGTAGAGCCTCTGTGCATGCAGTCTTGGACCAACCAGTATTCTATGGAGGTGAGCCAAAGGCTCACTCAAGGGCACAGGTAGATGCCTGGCAGCAAATCCAAACTTTCTTCCATAAACACCTCAATGGTAAAAAATCTGTCAAGCCCAGCAAATTGTAACATTGTAATCATAGACCATATACTATTAATAAAAATCCTAGTCATACAACATGTATTAGGTTTTCCAGAGCACCTAGGAACCTTTTTGTAACAAAGCAACCATCTCAGCTTCCTTGTCAGGTCCTACTGGATTCTGAGCCTTAGCAACACTACTCTCTTCACTGCTGGGTCCATCCCTTTCTCCCCTGAACTTTTCCTAGTGTATAGGCTTAACTCTAATCTAATCTGTAGGACCAATCTTAACCTTAAGCAGGAAAAATGTAAGAAGTGCCTGCCCAAGTCTCAATTGCTGGCCTAGATTTGGCCTTGTGTTCTGGTTCTGAGGACTGAGCTTTTGTACTGCTAAGAGTCCCATATACTCTTTGGGTCCTAACTGACCATGTCTGAACCTTGGGAACCTGTGCACTTGAGTCCCTTAAGGAATGGACTCTGCTTCATTCTTGTTTCTGAACCCCACTCTGAAGACTGGGGGCATTGACATACTTAGTATCCTAAGCTTTGCTTTTATTTTATGAATGAGGCCCTAGACTTCGATTTCTTCCTTATTGATAAAGTATCCTTTACAAGTTTTGAATTTAAAATTCAAAGGATACTTTACAAAGTAAAATTGAATCCTTTACCAAAAAAATTGCTGTAAGCAAAACAGTTTATTGATATATACTGTTGTTATACTTCCTCTGTATTTACCGTCTGAATTCTCAGTCTCGGTACTTGGCTACCTAGAGGAATGCCTTGATGCCAATAGATTTTCAGGACTTAATCTTTGGATGTCAGGTTATACCTGACAAATTAGACTTCCTTCTGGCACCACCTGTTCCTATTACCTTCCTACTGGGAAGGACTGGGATCAGTCTATCTCAATCCATTGCCTTATACTGGGCACTATCTAGAGTCATGAGACCAGAGCAGAGGGTCTTCCCTGAGTGCAAGAATATTTTTCTGAGACACATCGCTTGGCTTGCTGGGCACATACTGTCTTTTACCAATTTGAGTCTATTCAAGCAAATGCCCATTAGATCTTAATCTAATGAGGAGAAGTGTTCCTTAGAGGTAACTTAATTTTGACCAATTGTTAAAAATACGTGTTGAGTGTATTTATTCACTATGAGTATAATTTTCTGTGATTTGAATCCTTAGAGCCTGTGCTTTAACTCACTCCGAGGTGGTCCTGCTACTCTAGAGATGCCTTTGGGATGGGGTATCATAGGAAGAAGTTATAAGGAAAATGGCTGGGAGGGTGAGAGAAGTGAGGGGCTGAAAGGTAACACCAGAAGCTTAAACATGAGGGTGATGACTAAACATATCTGTGTACTAAAGCACTAGGTGTAGGGATGGCCCTACATCCTAATTTCTTCCTTACTAATAAAGTAGCCTTGGAATGCCCTATACTGACTAAGATATTTGGTCACTTTCCCCTCAGAGTTGATTATATATGGCCCCCTGTCTCTAAGATTTCAAAAAGAATTTCAGGTTGTTACAAAGCTACCTAAAATATGGTAAATGTGAATTAAAAGGAAGAAAGAGAAAAGGTATCCATAAAATGGAGCCAGAAATGAGGACAATACAATAGTGCTTATTATGAGGCCTATATACTTGCCTTGACTGGGCCACTCGTTCAGTCATTTGTTTTCTAGTGGTTTATGCAGAGAAGGAAACCTAATCAGTTACACAAAATTTACAGCCTTCATAAAATAAAATCAAAGCTTAGAAATCAGTTTCTCCCAAAGGCTGTCTTACTAAGAAACATTAAATGATGTAAAGGGTAGTACCCTCAAGGTTGCCTCTACAGTAGATATAAATCCTAGGCTCCATCGCTTACTGTGTGACCTTGGGTAAGTTATTAACCTCTCTAAGCCTCGATTTCCTCATCTATAAGGTGGGGATAATTATAGTGATAATAATAGAAACTACTTCATTGGGCTGTTGTGATTAAATTAGGTCATCCAAGTAAAGCACGTAACATATTTAAACTCTCAAATATTAGCTCTTATTATTTCAGATGAGGAAATTGAGACCCAGGAGGGTTAAGAAATATATCTGGTTGATGGGACAACTGGGCCAGTCCAACTCCAAAGTCCATGGCCTTCATCGACCATTTGGCTCTACAGCCTTCCAACCTGAGGAGATAAGCTCAGATAGTGCAGAGCTGACTGATGAGGATTACTTAACTGGAAAGTCAAGGGTAAGTTAGGGTCACATAATGGAGGCTCCGTAAGCCAAATTGGAGAGTTCAGATTTATGTATTTATTTTGGAAACCACCATTTTATTGAGCTCTCCTCACCCGCAGAGACCTATTCCAGCAGAGTCTTTTTGCCAGAGGCATCACAGACACCGGGGTGTGACCGGCGCTCCCCCAACTGCCCACTATTTGACCCACCCATGAGAGGGAGATGGAGAGTTCAGACTTAAAATAAGAAATAAGGAACCATTTTTTAACATACTGATTTTTGTTTTTCAATAACAGTCGTAATTTTTCCTTGATGCTTAGTGGCTCAAAGAAGTTGAAGCCTAAAAGAAACTTAGTTGGAGACACTTAAAAACAACAACAGCAACAAAAAACAAATCAGGGGCTTCCCTGGTGGCGCAGTGGTTGAGAATCTGCCTGCCAATGCAGGGGACACGGGTTCGAGCCCTGGTCTGGGAAGATCCCACATGCTGTGGAGCAACTAGGCCCGTGTGCCACAACTACTGAGCCTGCGTGTCTGGAGCTTGTGCTCCACAACAAGAGAGGCCACGACAGTGAGAGGCCCACGCACTGCGATGAAGAGTGGCCCCCGCTCGCCGCAACTAGAGAAAGCCCACGCACAGAAATGAAGACCCAACACAGCCAAAAATAAATAAATAAATAAAATTAAAAAAAAAAATTGGATCATATATTTTTTTAAAAAATCAGAAAATATGGGCTTCCCTGGTGGCGCAGTGGTTGAGAGTCTGCCTGCCGATGCAGGGGACACGGGTTCGTGCCCCAGTCCGGGGAGATCCCACATGCTGCGGAGCGGCTGGGCCCGTGAGCCATGGCCGCTGAGGCTGCGCGTCCGGAGCCTGTGCTCCACAACGGAAGAGGCCACAACAGTGAGAGGCCCGCATACCGCAAAAAAAAAAAAAAAAAAAAAAATCAGAAAATATAACCAACTTCAGCCCATTGTTCTGCTTTTGTTTGTACACCTAATGCCCTTGAATGTACTTCCATTAGGATGAGAAAGGCCAATGAACCATTTTGAAAGCAAATATTGATACATGTTTTTGTCAACCACTGATCCTTTAAGAAATATTTGTATAAACCTGTTACAAATTTCAGCAAACTGAAAACCACAAACACTTCTTAATTCTTTCAGAGTATCATGGTTAAGCTATTGTGTACATTCATTTTAAATGGTCTTTGCACACTGGGAAGATAAAAGCTTGTGGAAAGTATGCTGTTTTTTCAGGTGGTACATGCAGAGATGCACAAAATCCAATATTCATGGCCACTATAATGATGGATGTGGGGGGCAGAAGTCAAAATTATTTGAGTTAGGGACTTCCCTGGTGGCGCAGTGGTTAAGAATCCGCCTGCCAGTGGAGGGGACACGGGTTCAAGCCCTGGTCCGGGAAGATCCCACATGCCGCGGAGCAACTAAGCCCGTGAGCCACAACTAGTGAGCCCACGTGCTGCAACTACTAAAGCCGGCGTGCCTAGAGCCCGTGCTACGCAACAAGAGAAGCCACTGCGATGAGAAGCCCACACATCACAATGAAGAGTAGCCCCGGCTCGCCGCAACTAGAGGAAGTGCTCGTGCAGCAACGAAGACCCAAAGCAGCCACAAATAAATAAATAAATTTATACTTTAAAAAATTACTTGAGTTTTCTAAAACTGGGAGTCAGCCATGTATTCTCCAAAGACAGACTTTAAACAAGTACTTTTCAGAAAGACAGGGTTGTTGATCCAGTAACCATGTGCTTTCACTGGCAAATATTTTCCATCCATAAATCAGAATACATGATAATTACAGTCTTATTTATGGGGTAAGAGGGATAAGGTATATATCTGAAAATGAGATTGTTCCAAAGGGAATTCAAGATTACATATCCACACATCTTACTTGACACAGCAGTTTAATAGAATGGTCTTACCTGGGTTAATTAACCTCATTTTACATGTACATTTTAAGATGGAATTCTATACTGGAAAACAAATTTTAAATTACGTATATAAGTACATTCTTCATTGTAAAAGATTCAAGTAATACAGATAAAATTTAAAAACCTTTTAACTCATTACTCAATCGCAGTCTTCTCCCAGAGGTTTTTACTGTTACCAACTTGAAGTGTAGCCTTCCAGAACCATTTTGTATACATGGACGGTTTTATTTTGTGAGTTCTACGCCTTTTTCTTTAAAAAAACAAATCATAAATGTCATATAATGTAAGTTTTTTTCCCTGCATGTAAAAATATACATTTTTAATAATTATGCCAGGCCACAGGACAATATAGATTATTTCCACAGTGTATACATGTGTACTCTGCCTCATCTGAAACGTTTAAACTTTAATCTCGACAGTACTTTTTTCTTTTTTTCTTTTTTAACAGTCTTTATTAATCCAGGCAAAAATAACCTCAAGCAAGAAAAGGAATTTGGCGGGAGCCTAGTACTTGTAGCCTCCGACTAAGTTTAGGGAACAGTGTCCCCTGATGGCCAGAGAGGGATTTTGGAGAAGGCGACCGGAGGCATTTTCTGTCAGAAATCATTAATTTCTCATTCTCGACACGTCGACGGGTAGGCTAGGGATAAGCTCCTGCCTCTTCCTGACGGTCCCACTTTGGGATCTCCAAAAGCACAACCGACCCCGGGCCCTCCTAAGTCGCCCCTTTTTGCAGCTCTTTACTGAGTGACGCCCCAGGAACCAGCCCAGGTCCTCTTGCGCCCCGGCCTGCTTTCTCCCAGCCGGGCCGCGCCCCTCCGGGCCACGCCCCTCCCGCTGCACTCCGGCAGGCCCCGCCCCTGCTCCTCCCGGCCCCGCCCCTCCTACTGAGCCCGGTTCCCCTTGCGCCCAAGCCATGTCTGTGTGCCTGTGCTCAAAGCCGCGAAGATCCCCGCACCCAGTGACTGGCGGCCCAGGCCGTGCTCCGAACTCCCGGGACTCCCGTCCAGCTTCGGAAGTCTGTGTCCACATCATCCCTTTCCTCCCAAAAGGCCGCGACCCTGGCCGTCAAGCCCTAGACTGGACTAACCAATAAGCTCCTGGGTATTAAAGTGGAAGGCTTAGGCCCCAGGGAGCGGGGCCCTTTGGGGGTCAGTGATCGAGGCCGCCTCTTCCTCTCTCCTGCCGACAATGAGGCGGACGGTAGTGGGGCGGGAGGTGTTGGACCCGGCCAGGGACCGATCTCCGACCTCTGGGCGGCGACTTCAGGGGCGTGGAGACCATGGGGCTCCTGTGGAGCCTAACGCCGGTCGGCTCGGAGGATGCCTCCTCCGCAGGATGCCGAGGGGAGTGATGAAAACCCCCTCAAAGTGGAGGTGACCGTCCACCACGCGCCGTGTCGGCTGGCGGTGCAGCTGAGCCCGACGCCCGCCTCCGCCCCCGTTCTCTACGCGCCGAGCTCGGCAGCGAGCTGGCCGCCTGCGCGGCTTCCTGCTGCCCCCTGGTGCGTGAGGCCTTTTATGCAGAGGGCCTTGCAGTGGATTTAGGGACTGGACTTAAGAAACTGGCTTGCTTTGCTAGTTAATTTGTCGTCTGAGAATAACGCGAGTGTCTTTTTTTTTTTTAAACACATGATACCGTTTATTCTGGAAGCATTTCCCCCTAAAAAGACACCGTATTTTAAAGAAAATTAGCTTTTCATAGGCACTTGTATTTCAATAATCTGGTGAAGTTTTGCATGGTTTTCTATCACATGAGAGTTATTTCTCTGAAGTGCCAGTTATGTTGTTCAATAAGATACTATTTTTTTTGAATTTTATTTTATTTATATTTTTATACAGCAAGCTCTTATTAGTTATCCATTTTATACATATTACTATATATGTCAATCCCAATCTCCCAATTCATCACACCACCCCCCCACGACCACCCCGCGCCTCTTTCCCCCCTTGGTGTCCATATGTTTGTTCTCTACATCTGTGTCTCAGTTTTTGCCCTGCAAACTGGTTCATCTATACCATTTTTCCACGTTCCACATATATGCGTTAATATACGATATTTGTTTTTCTCTTTCTGACTTACTTCACTCTGTATGACAGTCTCTGGATTCATCCACGTCTCTACAAATGACCCAATTTCGTTCCTTTTTATGGCTGAGTAATATTCCATTGTATATATGTACCACATCTTCTTTA
>NC_041224.1:154015263-154017725 GCF_002837175.3 Physeter macrocephalus
TTTTAGATTTTCTGATGATGCCCATTCTAACTGGTGTGAGGTGATACCTCATTGCAGTTTTGATTTGCATTTCTCTAATAATTAGTGATGTTGAGCAGCTTTTCATGTGCTTCTTGGCCATCCGTATGTCTTCTTTGGAGAAATGTCTATTTAGGTCTTCTGCCCATTTTTGGATTCGGTTTTTTTTTTTTAATATTGAGCTGCATGAGCTGTTTATATATTTTGGAGATTAATCCTTTGTCCATTGATTCGTTTGGAAATATTTTCTCCCATTCTAAGGTTTGTCTTTTCGTCTTGTTTGTAGTTTCCTTTGCTTTGCAAAAGCTTTTAAGTTTCATTAGGTCCCATTTGTTTTCCATTACTCTAGGAGGTGGATCAAAAAAGATCTTGCTGTGATATATGTCAAAGAGTGTTCTTCCTATGTTTTCCTACAAGAGTTTTATAGTGTCTGGTCTTACATTTAGGTCTCTAATCCATTTTGAGTTTATTTTTGTATGGTGTTAGGGAGTGTTCTAATTTCATTCTTTTACATGTAGCTGTCCAGTTTTCCCAGCACCACTTATTGAAGAGACTGTCTTTTCTCCATTGTATATCCTTGCCTCCTTTGTCATAGATTAGTTGACCATAGGTGCGTGGGTTTGTCTCTGGGCTTTCTATCCTGTTCCATTTATCTATATTTCTGTTTTTGTGCCAGTACCATATTGTCTTGATTAGTGTAGCTTTGTAGTATAGTCTGAAGTCAGGGACTCTGATTTCTCCAGCTCCGTTTTTTATCCTCAAGACTGCTTGGGCTATTCGGGGTCTTTTGTGTCTCCATACAAATTTTAAGATTTTTTGGTTCTAGTTCTGTAAAAAATGCCATTGGTAATTTGATAGGAATTGCATTGAATCTGTAGATTGCTTTGGGTAGTATAGTCATTTTCACAATATTGATTCTTCCAATCCAAGAACATGGTATATCTCTCCATCTATTTGTGTCATCTTTATTTTCTTTCATCAGTGTCTTATAGTTTTCTGCATACAGATCTTTTGTCTCCCTAGGTAGGTTTATTCCTAGGTATTTTATTCTTTTTGTTGCAATGGTAAATTGGAGTGTTTCCTTAATTTCTCTTTCAGATTTTTCATCATTAGTGTATAGGAAAGCAAGAGATTTATGTGCATTAATTTTGTAACCTGAAACTTTACCAAATTCACTGATTAGCTCTAGTAGTTTCCTGGTGGCGTCTTTAGGAGCCTCTATGTATAGTATCATGTCATCTGCAAACAGTGATAGTTTTGCTTCTTCTTTTCCAATTTGTATTCCTTTTATTTCTCTTTCTTCTCTGATTGCCATGGCTAGGACTTCCAAAACTATGTTGAATAATAGTGGTGAGAGTGGACAACCTTGTCTTGTTCCTGATCTTAGAGGAAATGCTTTCAGTTTTTCACCATTGAGAATGATGTTTGCTGTGGGTTTGTCATATATGGCCTTTATTATGTTGAGGTAGGTTCCCTCTATGCCCACTTTCTGGAGAGTTTTTATCATAAATGGATGTTGAATTTTGTCAAAAGCTTTTTTTGCATCTATTGAGATGATCATATGGTTTTTATTCTTCAATTTGTTAATATGTTGTATCACATTGGTTGATTTGCATATATTAACATATTGAAGAATAAAAACCATATGATCATCTCAATAGATGCAGAAAAAGCTTTTGACAAAATTCAACACCCATGTATGATAAAAACTCTCCAGAAAGTGGGCATAGAGGGAAACTGCCTCAACATAATAAAGGCCATATTCGACAAACCCAAAGCCAACATCATTCTCAATGGTGAAAAACTGAAAGCACTTCCTCTAAGATCAGGAACAAGACAAGGATGTCCACCCTCACCACTATTATTCAACAGAGTTTTGGAAGTCCTAGCCACGGCAATCAGAGAAGAAAAAGAAATAAAAGGAATACAAATTGGAAAAGAAGAAGTAAAACTGTCACTGTTTGCAGATGACATGATACTATACATAGAGAATCCTAAAGATGCCACCAGAAAACTACTAGAGCTAATCAATGAATTTGGTAAAGTAGCAGGATACAAAATTAATGCACAGAAATCTCTGGCATTCTTATACACTAATGATGAAAAATCTGAGAGTGAAATTAAGAAAACACTCCCATTTACCATTGCAACAAAAAGAATAAAATATCTAGGAATAAACCTACCTAAGGAGACAAAAGACTTGTATGCAGAAAACTATAAGACACTGATGAAAGAAATTAAAGATGATACAAATAGGTGGAGAAATATACCATGTTCTTGGATTGGAAGAATCAACATTGTGAAAATGACTCTACTACCCAAAGCAATCTACAGATTCAATGCAATCCCTATCAAACTACCACTAGCATTTTTTACAGAACTAGAAAAAAAAATTTCACAATTTGTATGGAAACACAAAAGACCCCAAATAGCAAAAGCAATCT
>NC_041224.1:154018426-154023952 GCF_002837175.3 Physeter macrocephalus
CCATAGGTTTTGGATCATCGTGTTTTCATTGTCATTTGTCTCTAGGTATTTTTTGATTTCCTCTTTGATTTCTTCAGTGATCTCTTGGTTATTTAGTAACATATTGTTTAGCCTCCATGTGTTTGTGTTTTTTATGTTTTTTTCCCTGTAATTGATTTCTAGTCTCATAGAGTTGTGGTCAGAAAAGATGCTTTAGGGCTTCCCTGGTGGCGCAGTGGTTGGGGGTCCGCCTGCCGATGCAGGGGACACAGGTTCGTGCCCAGGTCCGGGAGGATCCCGCGTGCCACGGAGCGGCTGGGCCCGTGAGCCATGGCCACTGGGCCTGCGCGTCCGGAGCCTGTGCTCCGCAATGGGAGGGGCCGCAGCAGTGAGAAGCCCGCATACCGCAAAAAAAAAAAAAAGAAAGAAAAGATGCTTTATATGATTTCAATTTTCTTACTTAAATTTACTGAGGCTTGATTTGTGACCCAATATGTGATCTATCCTGGAGAATGTTCTGTGTGCACTTGAGAAGAAAGTGTAATCTTATTTGTCATTTTTCCCTTGCTGCCTTCAATAATTTTTCTTTGTCTTTAATTTTTGCCAATTTGATTACTATGTGTCTTGGTGTGTTTCTCCTTGGGTTTATCCTGTATGGGACTCTCTGTACTTCCTGGACTTGGGTGGCTATTTCCTTTCCCATGTTAGGGAAGTTTTTGACTATAATCTCTTTAAATATCTTCACGGGTCCTTTCTCTTTCTTTTCTCCTTCTGGGACCCCTATAATGCGAATGTTGTTGCGTTTAATGTTGTCCCAGAGGTCTCTTATGGTGGTGGGTAGAGCTAGCTGTTGCTCTGGTGGGCAGAGCTCAGTAAAACTTTAATCCACTTGACTGTTGATGGGTGGGGCTGGGTTCCCTTCCTGTTGGTTGTTTGGCCTGAGGCGACCTAACACTGGAGCCTACACAGGCTCTTTGGTGGGGCTAATGGCAGACTCTGGAAGGGCTCACGCCAAGGAGTACTTCCCAGAACTTCTGCTGCCAGTGTGCTTGCCCACACGGTGAGACACAGCCACCCCCCACCTCTGCAGGAGACCCTCCAACACTTGCAGGTAGGTCTGATTCAGTCTACTATGGGGTCATTGCTCCTTCCCATGGGTTCTGATGCACACACTACTTTGTGTGTGCCCTCCAAGAGTGGAGTCTCTGTTTTCCCCAGTCCTGTCGAAGTCCTGTAATCAAATCCCACTAGCCTTCAACGTCTGATTCTCTAAGAATTCCCCCTCCCGTTGCCAGACCCCCAGGTTGGGAACCCTGATGTGGGGCTCAGAACCTTCACTCCAGTGAGTGGACTTCTGTGGTATAAGTGTTCTCCAGTCTGTGAGTCACCCACCCAGCAGTTATGGGATTTGATATTATTGTGATTGAGCCCCTCCTACCATCTCATTGTGGCTTCTCCTTTGTATTTGGATATGGGGTATCTTTTTTGGTGAGTTCCAGTGTCTTCCTGCTGATGATTGTTCAGCAGTTAGTTGTGATTCCAGTGCTCTCACAAGAGGGAGTGAGAGCATGTCCTTCTACTCCGCCATCTTGAACCAATCGCACATGAGTGTCTTAATTCTTTTATTTTGTCTCCTAGACATCAAGTGGGACATTCATTCCCCTAAGTGGTGGCCGGGATTTAAATTTAATCTGCTTGCATACCTCTCTTCTGCCAGCTGCCTATCCTAACTCCTAGTGCTGCAGAAGCTATTCCTCGAGAGCATACACTTTGCAAGTTTGCTCTTACTAAGCCTACAATTGCTGTACAGTTTCTAGCATTACATGCTTGTTTGCCTACCTCTGCTAGGCAGAGCTTTGTGTTAATTTTTCTCGTTATCAATTCTTGTTAAAAAATGGCGAGAGTAGTGGATACAAACCTTATCTGTCATTGGTATCTGTCCAAGCCTCAAAGTGACTGAAGGCACACTATATTTTGCTCACTCTTTTACACTGCCTTCATGTTAAGGTAAAGATGACCTTTTTGTTGTTATCTGACATATTCTAATACCTTGGAGACCTCCACCATGATGAGAAAACTGTTGTGTTGCTCATTTCATAGATCAAAGAACAGTTTCTTTATAATATAAATGAGGAAACCAAGGACCAAAGTGTTTTAACCAAATCACACAGCTAGGTGATGCTAAAATCAGGGTGCAGTCAACTCTTTGAGCTCTAACTCTGACCTTTATAAACACAGGCTGAATGAGTGAATCAGTGAGTGAAATAATTGGGTTTTTAAAAGCCCAGTCTGGCTTATCCTCCACTCTCACCCTCAGGATCCTCAGGAACAACTAACTAATCTTTTATTTTTTTCTTTTCTTTTTTTAGTATTTTTGCTGCGCCTTGCAGCTTGCGGGATCTCAGTTCCCCAACCAGGGATCAAACCCAGGCCACGACAGTGACAGCACTGAATCCTAACCACTTAGGCCACCGGGGAACTCCCTAAGAATCTTTTAAATGAGAGATTTAACATTTTCGTGGCTGGAGTTTGGGGGCAAGTAGGTAAGATTTTTTGGAAATAGCCTATAAGGTCCTAGCAAATTTTCATACTGGGGATTAAATTAATGAATTGAAACAAAATAAACAAAATTCTGAGTTATTTTAAACAGGGTCCGGACGCGCAGGCTCAGTGGCCATGGCTCACGGGCCCAGCCGCTTCGCGGCATGTGGGATCTTCCCAGACCGGGGCACGAACCCGTGTCCCCTGCATCGGCAGGCGGCTTCTCAACCACTGCGCCACCAGGGAAGCCCTAGCATGTTAGTATTTTGAAGCCTATGGTTGGAAAACTCTATTGCCAGAATGATTTGAGGGTCTGTACATTCTGTCTTTTTCATGGTTTGCTTTAGGCTTTCTGGAACTAATCTTGAATCTAGAAATGCTTGAGATTTATCTAATTTTAAAAAGAGCAGTTCAAGATATGCTGAGATATCTAAATGTTAAGAAAACCACCTTGTAAAGATCACTACCTTAATATGTATACCCTAGATTACATTTTGGTAGCTAGATATGCCTAACTTGTTTCTAGATATGAGAACTTAGAAATGGCCTCTGGCACAGGAATTTTAGGCCTCTTAGTTTGGTTTCTATCCTCATGTTCTTGCCTCTTCTTCTGTACTTATATAGATTTATCTAGCACTTTTAATTGGAATAACACAGAGGTATACATCAGAAAAATACTAGGAGGCAATTGGCTGGGAAATTCCTCACTTGGAGTGGTGAATGAATAACATAATCTCCAGTAGAGTTTTTTTTTTAATTAATTAATTTATTTATTTTTGGCTGTGTTGGGTCTTCGTTGCTGCGTGCAGGCTTTTCTCTAGTTGTGGCGAGTGGGGGCTACTCTTCGTTGCAGTGCTCGGGCTTCTCATTGCGGTGGCTTCTCTTATTGAGGAGCACAGGCTCTAGGCACGTGGGCTTCAGTAGTTGTGGCTTATGGGCTCTAGAGTGCAGGCTCAGTAGTTGTGGCACACAGGCTTAGTTGCTCCGCGGCATGTGGGATCTTCCCGGACCAGGGCTCGAAACTGTGTCCCCTGCATTGGCAGGCGGATTCTCAACCACTGCGCCACCAGGGAAGCCCTAGTAGGGGTGTTGAGAGAGAAATAACAGACCAATGTTAGGGGGACTATTAGTTTGACATTTTACTACCTTTCCACACATACTGTTCACTTTATATTACACCTTTGTTAGACCTTTAAAATAGTTTAAACCTTGTTTAATTACAGATTTTGGTCACTCTGTTTCTTGTTTGTTGAGAAGTCAAAGGGCCTTTTAAAGCTGGATTTTTTTAAATGAGTTATTATATTTTCGTAACTCAAAGTCTGCAGAATTATTTACTTAGATTTACCAGGACTTACACTTCAAACCAAAACACTTTCCATTTCTTTGGTGCTAATTTTCATAATTTTTTCCATTTCCCAGTGATTTTCTCATGGGGGAAAAATATAAAACCATTTGTACATTTACAGCTTCAAAATAGTCTATTTGTCTATTTCAACCACAACAATAATCCTATTTCAACCAAAACGGATGTTTTCTTTTCCAAGCAGATAGGCAAATATTTAAAAAAGAAAAAGAAAAGAATACATCATACAACTAGACTCTGATTTAGAAAATGTTAGCTGGGTATCATAGTTCATTAAATGTTCTGTCATCTAATCCAAGATTAAACTCCTTTCCTGGTTTATAGGAGATGGTCCTTTTCCTGGTTTGATTGACATGGTTGGTGATGGAGGGTTAAATGAATCTTAAGCGAGTCTCCTGGCTTGTCAAGGATTTGCCGTGTTTTGGTTATAAAGATCTACCTCCAATCATGAAAGATTTAAATTTAGATTACTTTGAGGAGGTAGCTACATTTGTGCAAAGTCACCCAAAGGTGAGTGGAATGGTGGAGAGAAATGTGTTTAAAATGAACTCATTAGGCAAATCAAAACCATCTCACACCTGTCGGAATGGCTGTCATCAAAAAGATAAGAAACATTAAGTGTTGTCGAGAATGTGGAGAAAAGGGAACCCTCATGCTCTTTTGGTGGGAATGTAAATTGGTACAGCCACTATGGAAAGCAGTATAGAGGTTCCTTAAAAAACTGAAAATAGAACTACCATACGATCCAGCAACTTCACTTCTATATATTTTTCTGAAGAAAATAAAAACACTAATTTGAAAAAATATATGGACAACTATGTTCATTGCAACACTGTTTACAATAGACAAGAAGCAGAAGTGACCATTTATCCATCCATCAATAGATGAATGGATAAAGAAGATGTGGTATAAATATACAGTGGAATATTAACTATAAAAAAGAATGAAATTGTGGGACTTCCCTGGTGGTCCAGTGGTTAAGACTCCATGCTCCCAATGCAGGAAGCCCAGGTTCGATCCCTGGTCAGGGACCTAGATCCTGCATACCGCAACTAAGGGTCCACGTGCTGCAGCAAAAAGATCCCACATGTCACAACTAAAGATCCCACAGGCCACAACAAAGATCCCGCACGCGGCAAAGAAGATCCCACGTGATGCAACTAAGACCTGGCGCAGTCAAATAATAAATAAATATATTTTTAAAAAGAATGAAATTACCATTTTTAACGACATGGATGGACCTAGAGGGTATTATGCTAAATGAAATAAATCAGAGAAAGACAAATACTGTGTGATTTCACTTATACATGGAATCTAAAAAAGAAAACAAATGAACAAACATAACAAAACAGAAACACAGTCATAGATACAGAGAACAAATAGGTGGTTGCCAAAAGGAAGAGGTGTTGGGGTAGGAGAGAAATAGGTGAGGAAGATTAAAAGGTAAAAATTTCCAGTTGCAAAATAAATGAGTCACAGTTGTGAAATGTACAGTGTGGGAAATATAGTCAATAATTACACCTTTTGGGCTTCCCTGGAGGCGCAGCGGTTGCGCGTCCGCCTGCCGATGCAGGGGAACTGGGTTCGCGCCCCGGTCTGGGAGGATCCCACATGCCGCGGAGCGGCTGGGCCCGTGAGCCATG
>NC_041224.1:154024281-154079914 GCF_002837175.3 Physeter macrocephalus
TGCCGCGGAGCGGCTGGGCCCGTGAGCCATGGCCGCTGAGCCTGCGCGTCCGGAGCCTGTCCTCCGCAACGGGAGAGGCCGCAGCAGAGGGAGGCCCGCATACCACACACACAAAAATAATAATAATAATAATTACACCTTTGTATGATGACATATCATAACTAGACTTATGTGATGAACATTTTGAAATGTCTGGAAATATTGAATCAGTATGATGTGTAACAGGAACTAGCATAGTGTTGTAGGTAAACTATACTTCAAAAACAAACAAACTCATAGAAAAGGAGATCAGATTTTTGGTTACCAGAGGCAGGGAGTGGGGTGGAGGAGAATTGGATGAAGGTGGTCGATAGGTACAAACTTGCAGTTGTAAGATAAGTAAGTACTAGGGATGTAATGTACAACATGATAAATATAATGAACACTGCTGAATGTTATATATGAAAGTTAAGACAGTAAATCCTAAGAGTTTTCATCACAGGAAAAATTTTTTTTGTTTAATTTTGTATATATATGAGATGATAGATGTTCACTAAACTTATTGTGATAATCATTTCATGATGTATGTAAGTCAAACCATTATGCTGTAAACCTTAAACTTATACAGTGCTGTATGTCAGTTATATCTCATTAAAACTGGAAGAAAAAAAAAACAGAAACAGGCTCATAGATACAGAGAACAAACTGGTAGTTGCCAGAGGGGAGAGGGGACAGGGGACAGGTGAAATGAGGGAAGCAGATTAAGAGGTACAAACTTTCAGTTATAAAATAACCAAGTCATGGGGATGTAATGTACAGCATAAGGAAAGTAGTCAATAATATCGTAATAACTCTGTATGGTGATCATTTCATAATATATAAAAATATCAAATCACTGTGTTATATATCTGAAGCTAATATTATATTTCACTTATAATTCATTCAAACATTCTTAATAAAATAAAATGAACTCATTAGGGTTCTGTTTTATATACAGTAGTGTGTATATGTTAATCCCATGCTCCTAATTTATCCCTCTCCCCCTTTCCCCTTTGGTGAACATAAGTTTGTTTTCTAAGTCTGTGAGTCTATTTGTTTTGTAAATAAGTTCATATGTATCTTTTTTTAGATTCCACATATGTGATATTATATGATATTTGTCTTTGACTTACTTCATTTAGTATGATAAATAATCTTTAGGTCCATCCATGTTGCTGAAAATGGCACTATTTCATTCTTTTTATGGCTGAGTAATATTCCATTGTATGTATGTATCACATCTTTATCCACTCATCTGGCAATGGACATTTACGTTGCTTCCATGTCTTGGCTATTGTAAATAGTGCTGCTATGAACATTGGGGTGCATGTATCTTTTTGATTTAGAGCTTTTGTCTT
Organism: Physeter macrocephalus; assembly: GCF_002837175.3. Lineage (NCBI taxonomy): Eukaryota > Metazoa > Chordata > Mammalia > Artiodactyla > Physeteridae > Physeter > Physeter macrocephalus. Next base: position 154,025,658 of record NC_041224.1, read on the forward strand.
TTCCAGATATATGCCCAGGAGTGGGATTGCAAGACCATATAGTAACTCTATTTTTGGTTTCTTTAGGAACCTCCATACTGTTCTCCATAGTGGCTGCACCAATTTACATTCCCACCAACAGTAGAGGAGGGGTCCCTTTTCTCCAGAGATTTTCTGAATTTGGGGAAATGGTTTCAATAAGATTTTTAAACTTTCTCTCAACTTTCTTTTACCTAGGCCTGCAACAAGAGCAAGTGGACCCAAAGCTACATTCTCTGGTGAATAGCTTTCTGAATCTATTTTGTCATTTTGCAGGATTTAAAAAAACAAAGGAAGGATCCCAGTTACATAATTCTTTTTTCTTGTGTGACTGTTTTTTTTTGTTGTTTTTTTTTTGTGGTATGCGGGCCTTCCTCTGCTGTGGCTTCTCCCGTTGCGGGGCACAGGCTCCGGACGCGCAGGCTCAGCGGCCATGGCTCACGGGCCCAGCCGCTCCGCGGCATGTGGGATCTTCCCAGACCGGGGCGCGAACCCGGTTCTCCTGCATCGGCAGGCGGACGCGCAACCACTGCGCCACCAGGGAAGCCCTGTGTGACTGTTTTTAACCTTTGAGTATCTGAAACTCAAAATGTACTTGATGGGAAATGTATCAAGATATTGCGAGTCCATTTGCAGAGACAAGCAGATTTCTGTTTATATAGTGGTAAATAGTTTATATGGTGTTAAATAAAACATATTTATGTTCAAAGTTTACCGCTGCAATGACAAAAAGGTAGTAGAAGTAATGGTCTGAGCAAGCATGAAGATAAAATTGATTCATTAATGATATTTCATTATTAATACCAACTCCTTATGGTATAGTCCATAGTTTTGAGTAAAAGGACTACTCTGCTGGGTTATGAGATATGTTTAAGGATTAGATGGCCATTACAGTCACATCAGCAAAACTGGTAGAGACTGTGGCAGGTGAAGAAGAATCCTAGTTTGCAGAGCTGTGGAGATCTGAAAAAAAAAACCGAAAAAAACCTACAAGAACAAAAGTTGGATATGTTATGAATATACATTTTTTTCTTCAGTAAAATTTTACTTTTTCTTATTTTTAGGAATTGATTAAATTACCTTTTTCAAAGTGAAATTTATTTATTTCAAAATTTAAAACAGGCACATTACAGAACAATCAGAAAACAGACAAGCAAAATGAACCTTGTGTTAGTCGGCTCAGGTTGCAAGTAATAAAATACCATAGACTGGGTGCTTAACAGAAGTTTGTTTTCTCACAGTTCTGGAGGCTGGAAATCCAAGATCAAGGAGCAGACAGGGTTGGTTTTTGGTGAGGCCTCTGTTCTTGGCTTGCAGATGACCACTTTCTCACTGTGTCCTCACATGGCCTTTCCTTTCTGCACACCAGTCCTGGTGTCTGTTCCTATAGGACACCAGTCCCATTGGGTTAGGGCCCCCCTCTTATGGCCTCATTTAACCTTAATTACCTCCTTGAAGGCCCTGTCTCCAAATACAGTCACACTGGGGCTTAGGGCTTCAACATATGAATTTTGAGGGGACACAATTCAGTCCATAACAAACATTAAAACCTCCTAATATCCTTTTTTTTTAAATTGCATGTAACTTTTATATATTTATTTATTATAAATTTGTATATTTATTTCTGGCTGCGTTGGGTCTTGGTTGCTGCATGCGGGCTCTCTCTAGTTGCAGCGAGTGGGGGCTACTTTCTGTTGCGGTGCACGGGCTTCTCATTGTGGTGGCTTCTCATTGCGGAGCACGGGCTCTAGGCGCATGGGCTCAGTAGTTGTGGCTCGCGGGCTCTAGAGCTCAGGTTCGGTAGTTGTAGCGCGCGGGCTTAGTTGCTCTGCGGCATGTGGGATCTTCCCAGACCAGGGCTCGAACCACTGCACCACCAGGGAACCCCCTCATAATATCCTTAATATTACCAATTCTCTGTTGTTGACATTTGGGTTTTCATATCGCTGTTAAAACTTTGAACATATATCTCTGTGCATTTGCCTGATTATTTCTTCAGGATGAAGTCCTAGAAGTGGAACTGCTGGGTCACAGAGGTGCAAACGTTTTTAAAGCTTTAAAAACATTGCCAACAGCCTGCGGAAAGGCTGTATCAATTACAAACAGCAGTGTATGTATGCGTCCCCACTTCTCCATACCCCTAGCTACTCTGGACATTTTTACAGTTTTTGGCTAATTTGGTAGTTGGGGGTTATGTAAAACAGCATTTCATGCTTCAGCCGCCTCAGGCTGCCTGAAGGGTTTGGGAGAAGCTAACTGAAGAAATGCAGCCGTTTCTGGGTATCCTCAGTCGGACAACTAGGTAAATTACAGCAGGGAGTCAAGAGAACAGGAAGGGCAATCTGCAAAGGAAGGGAATTTTTAAAGTTCCTTTATGGGGTGTGGCAGTTGTTACAGGGAGGTTTCAAAGTTTTAAACTTTAAGCCCGTACGTCACCCCAGATTAGCTAAAATTACTTTCACAAGGGAAAAAGACATCTCCCAACCACTCCGCGAGGTTATGCTCTCGACCCCTCTGCGCCGCCCGTTGCCGCGCTTGCAGTCCCTGGGTAGCTAGCGACCGCGGAGCGGCAGGACCCCGGCGTACGCCGTACGGTCCCACAATGCCCTGCTTGCGCCACACTGAGGGCGGAGAGAAAAGACCGCTGCCGGGGTAGGGATCCAAGGAGAGGTCCAAGAGGTGCGCATGCGCACTGACCCCGGCGGGCCCTAGCAACCAGAGCAGTGACAGTAGCAACCGCCGGAATGGTGAGTACCCTCCAGGCCTCGTAGCCAAAGCTGAGAGAAGATTGGAAGTGGAAAAGGGTAACTGAAGGGTTGAGGATGAAGGAGGTCCTCAAACAGCGGAAGGGAGCCGGTAGCGGATGCTGGCTCGGTAGATTCTGAGGCCTGAGGCGAAAGAGAAGCCCTGGCACCGGGTGGTCTGGGGCTGATTGGAGGTTGGGTTAATCTCTGCCAGAGACTCTGGCAGAGAAAAGGGAGGGCAAAGAGCAGAGGGCAAAAAGCAAAGAGCGGAGTAGAGTGGGAAAGGTGATGGAAGGGGAGTGTGAATAAGGATATCTTTTTACATGGAAGTAATCCTCCCCCCCCTGCCCCGGCGAGATAGAGGGTGGGGTTGGTTATGAGAGGAATGTGTGTAACACTGATTGCTGCAGTTTTTGTAACCTGTGATACGCCCAGGTTGCCCTCTGAATGACTGTCAGTTCAGTTATTAGTAACATTGTAACATTATAAAACCCTCTCTAACACAGCATATTAGGGTAGTGTTTCTCAAATTTCAGTATGCATGAGTATGATTTTGGCCTAAGTTGGAGTGCAGATTATGAATGTTTAATTGGGGGGTGGGATTCAGGAATGTGCATTTCAAGTGATTCTAAAATTGGAGGGCTCCCACAACACTTTGAGAAATACTGCTATCTTAGACTTGAAATCTGTCGGCGGGCTATCTAATCAAAGCTCTTTATGAAGTAATGGTTTTACCTAGTGATGCTCCTCAACTCCTACGTAAAGTGAGCACTCTCTTGCTTACATACTTGGTAGATCCAACTAGTAGTTGAAAAAGGGATGTTGTTGGTTAGTTACAGACCCAGCCAAAGCTATTTAGCAAATATGTGATTGTCCTTCCTGATGGAAATATTTATAAAGAATAAGTTTAACTAGTTTTCTTCTTTTTGTGATTCCATTGCTATATAAGTGGGCAGAAATTGAGCCCAGGAAATTGAAATGATGAGGAAATCATGCCTGACCTCAACCACGAGATTAAATGCTACTCTTTTTTTTTTTTTTTAATAAATTTGTTTTATAGTTTTTCTCTAGTTGTGGGGAGCGGGAGCTTTCTCTTCCTTACGGTGTGTAGGCTTCTCATTGCGGTGGCTTCTCTTGTTGTGGAACATGGGCTCTAGGCGCGCGGGCTTCAGTAGTTGTGGCTCGCTGGCTCAGTAGTGGTGGCGCATGGGGTGTTTTATAGTTTTTCTCTAGTTGTGGGGAGCGGGAGCTTTCTCTTCCTTACGGTGTGTAGGCTTCTCATTGCGGTGGCTTCTCTTGTTGTGGAACATGGGCTCTAGGCGCGCGGGCTTCAGTAGTTGTGGCTCGCTGGCTCAGTAGTTGTGGCGCATGGGCTTTGTTGCTCTGCGGCATGTGGGATCTTCCTGGACCAGGGCTCAAACCCATGACCCCTGCATTGGCACGGATTCTTAACCACTGTGCCACCAGGGAAGTCCCTAAATCCTACTCTTTTAAAAGCAGTTTTCCCCTCTGCCTTCCTTACTTTATTCCACAGGCACTTAGCTGAAAACCAAGGAAAGTAAAAAATTCTTGAACCTAAATTTATATTTAGGTGAAGAAATAACTAGCCCTAAATAATTCTGAAAGTATGAACCATGAGAGTTATTGAAAATCTTCAAATAGAGAATCAGAACTAGTAATTAGATGAAGCTAGCTGAGGCTGCAAACTCGTAGTTCTGGGGCCTTCTAGAAATACAGTCCCACACTTTTTTTTTTTTTTTGGCTGTGTTGGGTCTTCATTTCTGTGCGAGGGCTTTCTCTAATTGTGGCAAGCGGGGGCCACTCTTCATCGCGGTGCGCGGGCCTCTCACTGTCACGGCCTCTCTTGTTGTGGAGCACAGGCTCGAGACACGCAGGCTCCGTAGTTGTGGCTCACGGGCCTAGTTGCTCCGCGGCATGTGGGATCTTCCCAGACCAGGGCTCGAACCCGTGTCCCCTGCATTGGCAGGCAGATTCTCAACCACTGAGCGACCAGGGAAGCCCCCCCACATAGTTTTTTAACTTAAAAAAATTAGCTTCCAGTGTCTTAAAAATGATCATATTTTACATCAAAACGCAGATTTCTGGCTTCTCTGAAAAATCAGAAATACCATATTTCACTATTGGACACATCTTTTTCATATTTTTGTACTACTGAAATATGATGGTGTGATATAATTGGCAGCATCTTTTCTTTCTTAGTGGTACATAAAATAAGGGTGTTACTTTCAATTAACAGAGTTTTCATATTTGGAGAAATGTGATATTAGGGTAACTCTTGTCCCAAGTCCACCTGCCAACGGTTTTCTAGAACCAAGTAGAGGTTATCCTCTTTACATGGCCAGCTTTACACATTAATGATGTCTATTGGTCCTTTAGGCATTTCAGGTTTTGACTCCCACTATCTGTAGGGGAACTAGTGACCTTATAAACCAATTTATAGATAACTAGATTGCTTCCAACTTGAAAGTGTTCTTATAGGTGTCTTTTTTTGGACCCATGCAAGGATTTCTCTGGGAAGTATACCCAGGAATGACACTGAGGGGTCCTAGAGTCTATGCGTACTTAATTTCTCTAGGCACTGTCAGATTGCTTTCCAGAATGGCTATACTAGTTCTTACTTACTTCAGTAATGCATGAGAGTTCCTATTTCTCTACATTCTCACTAACTTTCTAACTTTTGCCAATTTGAGGATGTATTTTAGTATCCCATTGTTTTACTCTGCATTTCTCTGATTTTCATTGAGTTCAAATACCTCACTATTAGTCATCTGGCTTTCAGTTTCTGTGAATTTTCTGTTTACATTTTTTACCAACTTTTCCCTTTTTTGGTTGTCTGGTTTTGAATTTTAGGAGTTCCTTGTATATTCTAGATAGTAGTCCTTTGTTGGTTTTACATTGAAAATATCATCTCTTAATTTTTCTAACTTGTCAACAGAGTTCTTCATTTGCTATACTCTATCTGTTCTAGTATTTGTTAGTTTATTCTATTGTGTTTTCTACACAGATGATCATCTGCACATAGTGAGTTTTATTTCCTCCTTTAATCATTCCAATTTGTACTTCTTTTTATTGTAATATTGATAAAGATCTCTTGTACTATGTTAAACAGTAGCAGTGATAGTAGATAGGCATCCTTGATGTGTTTGGGATCTTAGAGAGAATACTTTTTTCTTTTTTATTGAAGTATAGTTGATTTACAATGTTGTGTTTTCTGGTGTATAGCAAAGTGATTCAGTTATACATATTTAAATATATATATTCTTTTTCATATTCTTTTCCATTATAGCTTATTACAAAATATTGAATATAGTTCCCTGTGCTATACAGTAGGACCTTGTTGTTTATCTATTTTTTTTTGCTATTTGAATTATCCATTTTTAAAAATTTATTTATTTATTTATTTATTTATTTTTTAAACTTTTTTTTTTTAACCGTACGCAGGCCTCTCACTGTTGTGGCCTCTTCTGTTGCGGAGCACAGGCTCCGGACACGCAGGCTCAGCGGCCATGGCTCACGGGCCCAGCTGCTCCGTGGCATGTGGGATCTTCCCGGACCGGGGCACGAACCCGTGTCCCCTGCATCGGCAGGCGGACTCTCAACCACTGCGCCACCAGGGAAGCCCCTAAAATTTATTTTTTTATTGAAGTATAATTGATTCACAATGTTGGGTTGGTTTCAGGTGTACAGCAAAGTGAGTCAGTCATATATATATATTTATATTCTTGTTCATATTCTTTCCCATTATAGCTTATTACAAAATATTGAATATAGTTCCCTGTGCTATACAGTAGGTCTTTGTTGTTTATCTGTTTTATATGTAGTAGTATATATATGTTACTCCCAAATTCCTAATTTATTCCTCCTTCCACCTTTCCCCTTTGGTAACCATAAGTTTGTTTTCTATGTCTGTGAGTCTGCCTCTGTTTTGTAAATAAGTTCATTTGTATCATTTTTTTAGATTCCACATATAAGTGATATCATATGATATTTGTCTTTCCCTCTCTGGCTTACTTCACTTAGTATGATAATCTCTAGGTCCATCCATGTTGCTGCAAATGGCAGTATTTCTTGTTTATGGCTGAGTAGTATTCCATTGTGTATAGGTACCACATCTTCTTTATCCATTCATCTGTCATTGGGCATTTAGGTTGCTTCCATGTCTTGGCTATTGTAAATAGTGCTGCAATGAACATTGGGGTGCATGTATCTTTTCAAATTATGTTTTTTTCCAGATATATGCCCAGGAGTGGGATTCCTGCATCATATGCTAATTCTATTTTTAGTTTTTTAAGGAACTTCCATACTGTTTTCCATACTGGCTGCACCAATTTACATTCTCACCAACAGTGTAGGAGGGTTCTCTTTTCTCCACACCCTCTCCAGGATTTATTATTCATAGACTTAAAAAAATTTTTTTATTGGAGTATAGTTGATTTACAATGTTGTATTAGTTTTAGGTGTACAGCAAAGTGAATCAGTGTAGACTTTTTTTTCTTTTTTGGTTGCCACACTTGGCATGCGGGATCTTCCCTGACCAGGGATCGAACCTGTGCCTCTTGCACTGGGAGTGTGGAGTCTGAACCCCTGGACCGCCAGGGAAGTCCCAATGTAGACTTTTTAGTGATGGCCGTTCTGACCAGTGTGAGGTGATACCTCATTGTAGTTTTGATTTGCATTTTTCTAATAATTAGTGATGTTGAGCATCTTTCATGTGTCTATAGGCCATCTGCATGTCTTCTTTGGAGAAATGTCTGTTTAGGTCTTCTGCCCATTTTTTGATTGTGTTGTTTGGGTTTTTTTGTTTGTTTGTTTTGTTTTGTTTTGTTTGTTACTGAGTTGTATGAGCTATTTGTATATTTTGGAAATTAGCCCTTGTCAGTCACATCATTTACAAATATTTTCTCCCAGTCCATAGGTTGTCTTTTCATTTTATTTATGGTTTCCTTTGCTGTGCAAAGCTTTTAAGTTTGATTAGGTCCCTGTTGTTTATTTTTGCTTTCATTTCTATTGCCTTGGGAGACTGACCTAAGAAAACATTGCTACAATTCATGTCAGAGAATGCTTTGCCTATGTTCTCTTCTAGGAGTTTGAGAATGCTTTTCATGTTACAGTCCCAGTTTGGCCCACGTTGACCACATTTTTTAAAATAAATCCTCCATACACATATACACACATCCTGATACTCTACCAAGCTCAATTTTTTCTTTTTCCTTAGTAATTGTCACCTTCTAATATACTATATGATTTATTATATTATTTACCATCTGTCTCCTGCCAATAGATGTAAATTCCATGAAGGAAGGGATCTTTGTTTTGTTCACTGATATATCCTCAGCAAGTGAAAGAATGTTTGGTACATAGGAGGTAATCAATAAATATTTGCTGAAATGAATGAATTGCTCCCTTAAGTGTGGTGTTTGTTGAAGCTTTTTTTTTTTTTTTTTTTTTTTTGTGGTACGCGGGCCTCTCACTGTTGTGGCCTCTCCCGTTGCGGAGCACAGGCTCAGTGGCCATGGCTCACGGGTCCAGCTGCTCCACGGTGTGTGGGATCTTCCCGGACTGGGGCACGAACCCGTGTCCCCTGCATTGGCAGGCGGATTCTCAACCACTGCGCCACCAGGGAAGCCCTGTTGAAGCTTTTTGATGTGTAGCTTTTATCAAATAAGAAATTTCACTTTAACCCTTAGTTGAGAGCTTTTAATATCATCTGTAGAACTTTATCAACTGCTCTTTCTGCACTTACTGAAATAAATGTGATTTTCCCCCTTTAATCCATTACTAAATGATTTATATTTATAGACTTTTCTGTTGTTAAACAATCCTTGTGATCCTGGCATAAGCCATTTTTGATCATGATCGTTATATACCATTGGCTTTGGAGGTCTAATGTTGTATCTAGGATTTTCAAATCTGTTTTGAAAAGTAAAGAGGGCTCCTTATCTGGTTATGGCATCAAGGTTATTCTGACCTCATAAAATAAGTTGGAAACTTTCCCTCTTTTTTCTGATTTCTGAAACAACTTGTATAACAAGGAATATCTGTTCCCTGAAAGCTTGGTAGAACTTGTAATTTATATAGGCTTGGGGTTTTAGGGGAGGAGGGTGAGGGTAAATCTCTCATTATCTTTTTAATGTTTTAAATAGTAATTAGTCTATTCAAATTTTATGATTCTTCTTGGGAGTTTTGGCACTTTTGTTTTTTCTAGAAATGCATACTTTGCCTACGTTTTCAAACTTATGACCATATATTTGCTTATAATATTTTATTTTTAAAATCTCTGTGATGGGACTTCCTTGGTGGCACAAGGGTTAAGAATCTGCCTGCCAATGCAGGGGACCCAGGTTTGAGCCCTGGTCTGAGAAGATCCCACATGCTGCAAAGCAACTAAGCCTGTGCGCCACAACTACTGAGCCTGCGCTCTAGAGCCCGCGAGCCACAACTACTGAGCCCACATGCCACAACTACTGAAGCCTGCATGCCTAGAGCCCGTGCGCCACAACAAGAGAAGCCACTGCGATAGAAGCCCGCACACTGCAATGATGTGTAGCCACCGCTCGCTACAACTAGAGAAAGCCCACGTGCAGCAATGAAGACCCAATGCAGTAAAAAATAAATAAATAAATAAATAAAATCTCTGTGATATCTGTGTTATTTCCCCTTATTTATTCTATATTTTAAATTTGTATATCTCTCTTTTTAGCTCAGTTGAGCTTGCCAGAGACTTCAGAACCCGCTTTTTTCCTCTCATTCTGTTTTTCATTGATTTTTTTCCTTTGTATCTCCTTCTGCCTTCGTGATGCACTTTTTCAAACATCTTGAATGCTTAACTTATTTGTTTTCTATCTCTTGTTCTCTCTTATATTTTTAAAATTTATTTTATTCAAGTATAGTTGATTTACAATGTTGTTAACTTCTGCCATACAGCAAAGTGATTAGTTATATATATGTGTGTGTATATATATATATATATATATATACATTCTTTTTCATATTCTTTTACATTATGGTTTATCACAGGATATTGAATATAGTTCCCTGTTCTTTTTTTTTAAATTTTATTTATTTATTTTTGGCTGCATTGGGTCTTCGTTGCTGTGTGCAGGCTTTCTCTAGTTGCGGCGAGTGGGGGCTACTCTTTGTTGTGGTGCACAGGCTTCTTATTGCAGTGGCTTCTCTTGTTGCGGAGCATGGGCTCTAGGCGCGCGGGCTTCAGTAGTTGTGGCTCGCGGGCTCTAGATCGCAGGCTCAGTAGTTGTGGAGCACGGGCTTAGTTGCTCCCCAGCATGTGGGATCTTCCTGGACCAGGGCTCAAACTCGTGTCCCTTGTATTGGCACGTGGATTCTTAACCACTGCGCCACCAGGGAAGTCCCTCTCTTATTTTTAAATTAATGTATTTGAAGCATAAGTTTCCTTTTAAGTGCTATATTCCTCAAATATTGACATTCTTTGTCTTTAATTTTATTATTTTACTTAAATTTATAATTTTATTTTTAACTCAAGTGTTATTTGTTAGTGTATCTTTATTTCATAGACATAATTCCTTTTGTGATTGTTTAGGGCTCTCTCTTTTTTTTTTAATAAGCTCCAGCAATGATTCAAAGAATGTCTTCCTTTTCTTACCTTTAAAATTTTTAATATCATATAAATTGAATCTAAGATACTATTGATTATAAGGTGCGACATTATTTTTTGTTCTACTAAGAAAGAAAAATAAAAAGTTAGAATTAAACTATGGCATAATTTCCTATCACTTAGAATTTTTATTTTGTACTTATTGACAGAGTTATTTTAAATGTATTTAGGCATATAGATTTTTATCATATGTTATCCTTTGATAAACATAAAAATGCATATAGTATGTATATTAAATAAGAAGGTTAATTTTTTAAATTTTATTTATTTGTTTTTGGCTGCGTTGGGTCTTCGTTGCTGTGTGTGGGCTTTCTCTAGTTGCGACCAGCAGGGGCTACTCTTTATTGAGGTACGCGGGCTTCTCATTGCAGTGGCTTCCCTTGTTGTGGAGCACAGGCTCTAGGTGCGTGGGCTTCAGTAGTTGTGGCTCATGGGCTTCAGTAGTTGTGGCTCACGGGTTTTAGAGCGCAGGCTCAGTAGTTGTGGCACACGGGCTTAGTTGCTCCGCGGCATGTGGGATCTTCCCGGACCAGGGCTCAAACCCGTGTCCCTTGCATTGGCAGGCAGATTCTTAACCACTGCACTACTAAGGAAGTCCAAGACGGTTAACATTTTTCTAAAACTTCATCAGTGCTACCTGGCTGCAGCAATTATAAATTGTTCCTGGTTGTAAGATGTATCCAAATTTCAAAGATATTAAAATATAAAAGAAGATATAAATCTTAGAATCAATGAAATAAGATATATTTTAATATCAGTGTTGAAAGCTATATGTTTTTTGTAAACCAAGTGGGAGTGAAGTATCTGACATTACATCATGATTTCCTTAATTTCTCTGAGAGGTATTTAAATGAGTATTTCTGATTTCAGGAAATTAAAACACTCTCTTTGCATATAAAGTCTCAAAAAAAGAAGTTAATCTTTTCAATGGTAGATGCCAGGGCTAATAATTATTGCATGAAAATTGAGTCAACAAATCACACCAATAAAGACAAATTTGTTTTTTCTTCTCTTTTTAAGGCAAAAGCAACAACAATCAAAGAAGCCCTAGCCAGATGGGTGAGTTTATGAGTTTTTACTTCTTCTAGAAACCATATAAGGAGAATTTTTGGATAATTATTTAAATATGACCATTCAATACAAGGGATCTTTGTGGTATTGGAACTGTTTAGCTATCTTGATGGTGTTAGTGGATACATGAGCCTACACAGGTGATAAAATTGTATAGAACTTAATACACACATGCAAACACATTCACACTCGTATGTACAAATGAGTACAAATAAAATTGGGAAAATCTGATTAAAATCAGTGGATTGCATCAATATCAATATCCTGGTTGTGATATTATACTATAGTTTTGAAAAATGTTACCATTGGGGGAAACTGGGCAAAGTGTATAAGGGATCTCTCTGTATTATATTTTATAACTGCACATGAATTTTCAAGTGTCTCGGTAAAAAATGCAATTAAAAAAATCTGACCAGGGCTTCCCTGGTGGCGCAGTGGTTGAGAGTCCGCCTGCCGATGCAGGGGACACGGGTTCGTGCCCCGGTCTGGGAAGATCCGACATGCCGCGGAGCGGATAGGCCCGTGAGCCATGGCCGCTGAGCCTGCGCATCCGGAGCCTGTGCTCCGCAATGGGAGAAGCCGCAACAATGAGAGGCCCGCGTAACGCAAAAAAAAAAAAAAAAAAAAAAAAAAAAAATCTGACCATTGGAAAATTTAAATATGGAAAAGCTGATTCATCTGTTACTGTAATGGCTGGAATCTCTGTTACAGTACATTTTCTTTTTCAACTTTATCATCATTAAACTACATGTCATTTTCAGGTGATATTGATATGTGTTGTGGATTATCTAGGTTTTAGACAAATGATTGTTTTAGCCTCTTGGAGGTTAGAACAGGGACAGTCAATGTGGACAAACGAAAATCATGCATAGACAACTGAAAAAACATTGAATAAAAATACTAAAATGATGCTTAACATCACTGATCATCAGGGAAATGCAAATCAAAACTGCAGTGAGATATCACCTCACACCTGTTAAAATGGCTATCATCGAGAATACGAGAGAAAAGTGTTGGTGAGGATGTGGAGAAAAGAAACTCTTTTGCACTTTGGTGGGGATGTAAATGTAAATTGGTACTGTGCTATGGTAAATACTATGGAGGGTCCTCAAAAATTAAAAGTAGATCTACCATGTGATCCAGCAGTCCCACTTCTGCATATATATCTGAAGGAAATGAAATTACTATCTCGAAGAGATACCTGTATCCCCATGTTCATTGCAGCATTATTCACAATAGCCAAGACATGAAAACAACCTAAATGCCCATCAATGGATGAATGGATGAAGAAAATGTATATTTGTATACAATGGAATATTATTCAGCCATAAAAAGAAGGAAATCCTGCCATTTGCGACAACATGGAAGGACCTTGAGTGCGTTATGCTAAATGACATAAGTCAGGTAGCTAAAGACAAATACTGTATGATCTCACTTATATGTGGAATCTAAAAAAGCCGAACTCATAGAAACAGATTAGAATGGTGATGGCCAGAGTTGAGTGGAGGAAATGGGGAGAAGTTGGTCAAAGGGTATAAACTTCCAGTTATAAGATCAATAAGTTCTGGGGATCTAATGTACAGCATATTTAATAATACTGTATTATGTACTTGAAAGTTGCTAAGAGAATAGATTTTTAAAAAAAATATATTTATTTATTTATTTATTTTTGGCTGAGTAGGGTCTTTGTTGCTGCACGCCAGCTTTCTCTAGTTGCAGCCAGCGGGGGCTACTCTTCATTGTGGTGCGCGGGTTTCTCATTGTCGTGGCTTCTCTTGCTGTGGAGCACGGGCTCTAGCCACGTGGGCTTCAGTAGTTGTGGCATGTGGGCTCAGTAGTTGTGGCTTGTGGGCTCTAGAGCACAGGCTAAGTAGTTGTGGCGCACGGGCTTAGTTGCTCCGCGGCATGTGGGATATTCCCAGACCAGGACTCGGACCCATGTCCCCTGCATTGACAGGCAGATTTTTAACCACTGCGCCACCAGGGAAGTCTGGAGAGTAGATCATAAATGTTCTCAGCACACAAAAAAATAATTATATGAGGTGCTGGATGTGTTAACTAACCTTTTTCTGGTAATCATTTTGCAATGTATACATGTATCAAAGCATCACATGGTATACCTTAAACATAAACAATGTTATATGTCAGTTATATCTCAATAAATCTGTAAAAAATAGTGATCATTTTGTAATGTATAGAAATATTGAATCACTGTGTTGTACACTGGGAATTAACATAGTATTGTAGGTCAATTATATTTCAACAAACAAATTCATAGAAAAAGGCATCAGATTTGTGGTAACCAGAGCCAAGGAGTAGGGGTAGAGGGAATTGGATGAAGATGGTCAGTAGGTACAAGCTTCCAGTTACAAGGTAAATAAGTATTAGGGATGTAATGTACAACATGATTAATATAATTAACACTGCTGTATGTTATATATAAAAGTTAAGAGAGTAAATCCGGAGTTCTCATCACAAGGAAAAATATTTTTCTTTTTCTTTTATTTTGTATCTGTATGAGATGATGGATGTTCACTAAACTTATTGTGGTAATCATTTCATGATTTTGTAAGTCAAATTGTTCTGCTGTATATATTAAACTTATTCAGTGCTATATATCATTATATCTGGAAAAAATACACAATACATACACAAAATACATTTTTTTTTAGATGTTGGGGGTAGGAGTTTATTAATTTTTATTTTATTATTTTTTTTGCTGTGTTGGGTCTTCGTTTCTGTGCGAGGGCTTTCTCTAGTTGTGGCAAGTGGAGACCACTCTTCATCGAGGTGCGCGGGCCTCTCACTATTGCGGCCTCTCTCGTTGCGGAGCACAGGCTCCAGACGCGCAGGCTCAGTAGTTGTGGCTCACGGGCCTAGTTGCCCTGCGGTATGTGGGATCCTCCCAGACCAGGGCTCGAACCTGTGTCCCCTGCATTAGCAGGCAGATTCTCAACCACTGCACCACCAGGGAAGCCCACAAAATACATTTTTAAAAAGCATATAGTGGGCTTTTGCTTTTGTAGCTGGGTTTTAAATAAAGTCTTTCAAGAAACTTGGTGTCTAGGGAAAATAGACAAAATGGGTAGGATAATGAAATATTTGAATTTTTGTTTTAGTGCTTATAAACTTCTTTGTACTCTAATTACATTTTAAAAAAATTTTTCTGCTTAGTTCGTGAAAGATCTGTTTTGTTTAATAAAAAAGTGTGGAGTAGGCTTAGTATTAGATTTGATTTCCTTCAATCAGATTTTAGGATTTTATTTTATTTATTTATAATAACAAGTGGTTGGTTTTTTGGTTTGGTTTGTAGGTTCTATTTCTAGATTACATTATGGCCATAAATCTTTGACTTTAAGATTATTTGAAGACATCATGCTCATTCTTGCACTCATTAACCCAACATTTATTAAGGATCTACTTGGTGTCAGTCTCCCATCTCCTAACCAATAAATGTATGGCACAAAAAAAATACTGAGTGAATGTGTATTAGATCTCTTTCAACTGATTATATATTTTCTGTTATTGATGTGTTATGATTTGATTTTTTTAAAAACAAGCTTCTTTTGTGTCTAATATCAGTATAGAAAATATAGGAAAGCAAGAAAATGGTCCCTGAGCTGTAGGATCTTCTTGTTTTGTTGGAGAGATAGAGCTAACTCTAAGTATTGAGGTACTTAGAAACTATTATTAGGCAGCATATCCTGGTAATTAGAATTTAAACTGCGTACTTAGTACTAAAATTAAACTCTAAGGTAGAATTTAGTAGTAAATTATTGTAGAGCAAATAAATTTGACCTCAGCTTTGTCATAAAGAGAAAATCTTCCCAAATTCTTGGTATTTGGTGGTTCTAGCTCTGACTAAATTGTATATAGGAACAGAAAGATGACAGAAAGAGTTGATCTTATAGGTCTGAATCTGATACTTAGGAAAAGTTTATTTAGGGACAAGGAATTCTTCCCAGGAAAATGTTTTTGTTGTTATGTTTTACTTTTGTTTATTAATTGATAGGCTCTAAAAGGATTTTTTAAGTTAAGGAAATAAAAGCTATTTTCTTTCCTCCTCTTTTCCATTTGGTTGAGACCTAACAGTGAATTATCTGAATCAGCCATGTATAAGGCTAGTTATCAGGTTCAGTAAGTAAATGTTGTCAATAAGTGAACTGTCAAGAATGTACAGAATTATTGAATTTTAATTATTGTTTTGAAATAAATATTGAAAAGGCTTGAGAAATTTTGGCCTTTTTTAGTTCCACATTTGGATTATTTTCTTCCAAATTAATTTTTAACATAGGAAGAGAAAACCAGTCAGAAGCCATCCGAAGCCAGAGAGATAAAGCTGTATGCCCAGATTCCCCCTATAGAGAAGATGGATGCGTCCTTGTCCATACTTTTTAATTGCGAGTAAGTTCTCTTGTCTTTTTTCGTCCTTTCTAGTATTGCTGTTAAGTTTCACTTCCTTTTCTAAATGCACAAACTAAAAAAATATATTTATTTTCTTGATCTTCATTTCCCTTCCTTCCTTCCTTCCTTCTTTCCTCCCTCCCTCCCTCCCTTCTTTCTTTCTTTTTCTGATTCTCACTTTGGCAAAGCCAAACATAAAAGATTATTGGTTTCTAGGATTATTAATAGAGTAATCCTGAATAATCCTGTACTGTATTTTTTTACAGTACAATTTTTACAATATTCCTGGAGAATAGAAATTTCCTTGTCTCTTAGGAGAAGCTAAATAACACAATTAACTATTTCTCTGTCATAAAATCTAGTACTTTCTCTTGTAAGATTATCCACCAAAGTCAATACTATGCTTACTCAGAGGCATAGAGATACTGCTTTAAAAAATACTTTTCAAACTATGAAAATACATTGTAAAGCACCTAGAAGGGCTTCCCTGGTGGCGCAGTGGTTAAGAATCTGCCTGCCAATGCAGGGGACACGGATTTGATCCCTGGTCTGGGAAGATCCCACATGCCGCGGAGCAACTAAGCCCGTGCGCCACAACTACTGAGCCTGCGCTCTAGAGCCCACGAGCCACAACTACTGAGCCCACGTGCCACAACTCCTGAAGCCCGTGTGCCTAGAGCCTATGCTCCGCAACAAGAGAAGCCACTGCAATGAGAAGCCCGCACACCGCAACGAAGAGTAGCCCCCGCTCACCACAACTAGAGAAAGTCCGCACACAGCAACGAAGACCCAAAGCAGCCAAAAATAAATAAATTTAATAAATTTAAAAAAAGAAAAAGAGCCCTCTTTAAAAGTCATGAGGGACACAAAATAATTTTTTTTAAAAACCTAGAAAATATTAAAAGCACAAAGAAAGGGAAATAATATCAACCAAAATAGCACACCTTTTGAGAACCAGTATTAGCATTTTGTTTTTTATTTTATTTTATTATTTTTTTAACTTTTTGGCCACACCGCAGGGCATGTGGGATCTTAGTTCCCTGACCAGGGATCAGGGATCTCACCCCTGCCCCCTGCAATGGAAGCGCAGAGTCTTAATCATTGGACTGCCAGGGAAGTCTCAGCATTTTGATATAGAGCCTTCTAATTTTTTTTTCCTGATTGGGATCATGTTACATTTATTTGTAATCCTATTTATCCAAGACTTTAAGTATCAGATCTATATTTATTCCTTCTAACTTATTTTCTAAATACACACTTTTTAGCAGGGTTCTGTGGCAAATTTGAGGCAATTATACCATGACACCTTGTAACCGTGCTCTCAGGCTGCAGTGTCTTGTCAGGGGTGTAGAATGTTACAGAATCACTTGGGGTTCTTTCTGATTTCTTCATCCTGTGTTTTTCTAACTGTGGTCCCCTGATTACCTATATAAGAATCTCCTTGTGCAGTAGATAAGCCCCACTCCAAATTTATAGAAACAGAATCTACTGATGAAACTAGGTATCTGTATTTATAATAAGCAATCTGAATGACTCTTAGATGCATATTTTTGAACTCATGCATTAGACTAATATCTGTCTTTGGAATTAAAGGAAAAAGCAAACGTATTTAGTTATTGTATGCAACTTGTCCTTTGTGATGATAACACAATGTATTACATAAAAACCCACCTTAGATGTGTTTTTGGCTTCAAAAATCATGATTTCAAAGAGCATTATTTCAAAGTGGTCAAATATCTTTTTATCATAAAGCCATTTCAAAGGCAAGCATTTGAGAAGGTTCTGTACCCCATACCAAAGTACTTTGGAAACTGCTTAGAAAGAGTCACCCTGTTCATATTTTTGCTGACACTCTTTGAGCAGGTTGCCTAAACAACAGTTAAAGAATCATTCCTCAACCGTAGTCCCAGATTTTCCAGTCCATTTTTCACTTTAACTGGTTGTTCTTAAGAATGGAGAATGACTAGAAAATACACAGATTTGACCAGTAATTTACAGTGTACAGTAATTGCTTTTAGTGTTTCAAGCAAAAAAAAAAAAAAGAAGAATTCCTCTTCAGGTCAAATCAGAAGGATAAGATCATATGTTCTAGAGGCAGTTTTTTTGCATCTTAAATTTGCCTGTGCTACTTTCTGGTTGTATAATATCAGGCAAATTGCTTAACATCTTTGTGCTTTGGATAATAATACTTATTTCATAGGATTGTTCTGATGGTTAAAATAGTTAATACATGTAAAATACTTAGAAGAATACTAGGCACACATTAAGTGTTCAATAAAATTAGCTTTTATTATATTCTTTGCATGAAATTTACTAAGATATTAAACATTTTTGTCAAGAAAGGAAGATTAATA
Source organism: Physeter macrocephalus (assembly GCF_002837175.3). Classification (NCBI taxonomy): domain Eukaryota; kingdom Metazoa; phylum Chordata; class Mammalia; order Artiodactyla; family Physeteridae; genus Physeter; species Physeter macrocephalus. The sequence goes on from NC_041224.1 coordinate 154,043,903, forward strand.
ATGTGTAATTATTCTCCCTTAAAAAATTTGTTTTTATACAATTAAAGTATGTATAGGAAAAAAATCTAGAAAAATATATACGAACTATTAAAAGTCATTATCTCTGGGGGAATGTGTGGGGTGGTTAGGATTACATAACTTTTTATTATACACATATCATGGACATTTTCCCAAGTTGGTATGTATAGCCCAATCTTGTTTGCTTTAGTGGCAGATAGTATTTCATTATCTGTATTCCTCAGCTAATGGGTATTTATAAATTTTTTCCCACTTTTTTGCTATTACAATAATACAGTAAATAATCTAATTTATATATTTTTTGGCATTTGTATTAGTATTTCAATAGGACGTATTCCTAGAAATGAATTACTGGGTCAAAGAATACATGCTTTTAAAAATTTAATAGATAACACCAAATTACCCTCAAAAAGGTTTTTTTGATTTTATACAATAGTGTATATTAACTTTTGTAATCAGGGAAAAAGTATGAAGATTTCAAAATGAAGAAATACATGTCATGTCTGAGAGGGAAAAAAGGATTCAGTGTAAAAGGAAATGTGACTTAAATATCATCTTCTGTGGACACTTGAGGAATAATTTCTGATATACCATTAACATTTTTTTCTTATTAATTCAAGTGTTCTTTTTTTTTTTTTTTTTTTAGGAAGCTTTCACTGTCTACAAACTGCATTGAAAAAATTGCAAACCTGAATGGCTTAAGTAAGTGATCCACAGTAACAGATGGTTCTTGGATTTTATAGTTATTTGGAATAAACATTCCAGGGGCACTACATAATCCTAGAAGCTGGCACCTGTTTTAACCACAGTAATTGTCAGATGTCAGAAAGAATATATAAACCATGTGTCTTATTTAATTATCCAAAGAAAAGTAGAGATAACATGAAACCTGAACAGTTTAAAGACATTATAAAGTTTTTGTAGTGTTAGAATTGAAATCTTAAATAGAAAATCAGTTTTTAAATATTTTTTTGTTCAGATTTATCTTGTGTTTCATATTATTATATTTAAAATTTTATTCTTCACCATCCCTGTTTTTCCTGTGCTGCTTGTCTTTGTTAATGACATCGACACCTTCCCAGTTGCCAAGGCTCCTTGTGCTAGTTGCCTGTGGCTGCAGAAACTTGGTGGCTTAAAACTGCAGAAATGTATTCCCTCACTGTTCTAGAGGCCAGAAGTCTGAAATCAGTTTCACTGGGCCAAAATCAAGAGGGCCACACCTTTCTCTAGAGGCTTCAGGGAAGAATCTTTTCCTTACCTTTTCTAGATTCTGATGGCTGCCAGATTCCTTGGCTTGTGACTGTGTCACTCCAATATCTGCATCTGTTGTCATATTGCCTTCTCCTCTTTTGTCTCTGTCATATCTTTCTCTGTCACCCTCTTATGAGGATACATGTGATTGCATTTAGAGAACACCTGGGTAATCAAGGATACTCTCCCCATCTTAAGATCCCTAACTTAATCATATCTGCAAAGTACTTTTTCCCCATATATAGTAACATTCACAGGTTCCAGGGATTAGGATATAGGTATCTTTTGGTGAGCCATTATTTAGCCTATCATATTTCCCTTTACTTCCCTCAAGCCCTACATGCAAGTTCATCAGTAAGTCCTATTAACTCTATTCTTTGAAAGAGCTCTCAAATAATTTGTTTCTTTTCCATTTCCAGGAGCTACAGCTTTAATTTAGACCCTCATCATCTCCCCCTTAGGTCATATTTTTCAAATGTTTTTTACCACTTCCCACAGTAAGAAATACCTTTGAATCAACGACTCAGTATATATATATTCATATGAATACACATATCAAATATAGCATATGCATATGAACTGGATTAAAATTTGTAAAACAATATTTACCCTTATAGCATAGGTTCCAGTATAAATTTTTTTAGCATGATTTCATTGTTTTTTAAATGCTTGTCACAACCCACTAAGTTGATTTCACATGACCCACAGTTTGAAAAAACACTGCCTTGCAACTTCTGTTATAGCCTCCCAATTGATCTCCTTGTCTCCTATCTTTCTGTTCTTCCATTGACCTTCAGCACTGACACCAGAGTTTTCTTTTTAAAAATATTGTTCTCATTATCATTCCTCCAGATCAGAGATCTTTAATGCCTCCCCTTTGCCTAGTAAAGACCAAATGCCTTAAGGTTGCATTCAAGGTCATCTAAAAGCTTGTGACATCCTCTTCACACCCAAACATATAATTCTTTTTTTTATGACTTTGTGCACTTGTTAATGCAGTGCTTTTCATTGAGAACAGCCCCTTCCTCTAGCAGGAAAACCCTACAAGAAACAAAATTAAGATTAAGAATGCCAAGTTTAAATGTCATTTAGAGGGAGACCCCTAAAGACTTCTTTAATCTACATCATCATAATAATTACTCTTCCTTGGGAACATTTATAACAGTCTACCTTAGATTATAATAATAATTACTTCATATAGTTATTGTAAAGATTAAATGAGTAGTGTGTATAAAGTTCTTAGAATAGTGCCTAATGCATATAAATGCTCAAGAAATATTAGCTGTTATTATAGTTAGTGAGGAATATGTTCTGTCTCTTCAGATAATGAGCTCCTTGAGGGCAAACATCACATCTTATTAATCTTTCTATCTTCTATTCCAAATCTCCATCGCCCCCCCCAGTACTGTACTCAAAGTTGCACTCAGTATTTATATAGTGCTGGAGAGGAAGTGTTTACTATTAGAGTTGTATATAAGATGATTCAGTCTATTCCATTTTTCACTGACTCATTAAACAATTTATGTTTCATTTTATTCCCTATTCTTTGTCTGTATTTGAAATAACTTGCTTAAAGGAGACTAAATTGATAACATATTATTTGTCAGTATGGATAACATGTTTTTCTTTCATAAAAACATGACTGTGACCACAAAAAAAAAAAAAAAAAAAAAACCATGACTGTGACAATATGAAAATGAAAATATGAAAAACCTATATAAGGCTGGTAATGCGTTTGAACTCATATTCTTTTTGGTCAATTGGTAGTGACTCGCAGGAAAGTCATATGAAGAAGAGTTCCAAAAATTCAGTGGAAAAGAGTACCTTGATCAATTATTGATGTCTGATGTAGGCATGGAATGAGAGAGAATAGGCATTTGTACCACGTATTTGCTATATTTGATGCATCTCACTTTAGTTCTGCTTATAACAAATGGTATTTCTGCAGTCTATGGAGAGAATACACTTTGTCTGTGACTATGAAGCCAACTGATTCATGCAAAAGATTGAATATATGATGCTAGCTTGCCTCCCACCCCTTTCCTTTCATGAGCACTATAGTCTTACCTACTATGCTGTGATAAGAGGATCTGAAATAAGTAGGTATTCCTATTTAACAGCGAGGTTATAAGGCAGAATAACCCTAACAGCAATATATATTGTTTCAAAACTGTGACTAGAAAACTGTATGACATGACTATGTTCAAAACTGTGACTAAAAAGCTGTACAATGTGAATACTAATACTCTCATATTAAAGATTAGAAAGTAAAGTTTCTTGGTAAAAAAGTATACTCCTTCAGTTTACTAAATAAATAAACATAAAACTTTAAGATATTGTTTTGATTTCGTCAGGACCTAAGAAGAAAAAAACAGTGTTTTCCTTCTAGTGGTGCTCTCTACTTATGCAGCATATAAAATATGGAAAATACATAATTCTGTAATGTTAGAAGAGTTAATCTATTAAGTTTGATATCATAATTTACTTCCCCGTACAGCAATAAGTAAGATCTCTTTAGCCTTTCATTGCCATTTTCATGTGCATTTTTTAAAAAAGGAGTTGTATATATTTAAGTTAGATACTATGTTTAAAAGAGTTGTATATATCTGTTATCTCTAATTTCTGAGATCAGTTCTTATCTTAGTTAACCTAAGTGTATTTTGACATGGATGATTTCTTTTCTCTTTGAAGCAATTTCAATATTGGATTTCTAGGACACTGTACCCTTCTGATTTTCTCCTGCCTTTTTGGCTACTTCTTCCCAGTCTCATGTCCTCAAATTTTAAATGTTGGAGTATGTGGGGACTCAGTTCTTGGATCTCTTCTTTTTTCTGTCTTCACCTACTCCCTAGATTATCTCATCCAGATCATGGCTTTACCATCTACATGCTGGTGGCTCCGAAATTTATATCTGTAGTCCATACATCTCCTCTGAACTCCAGATTCACACATTCAGTTGCCCGACATTTCCATTGGATGTCTACTGGACATCTCATACTTCACATGTCCAATACTGAGTCCTGATGTCCTTCCCCAGCCCTAGTTAACCCAACTTCTTGTGTGTCTGTCTCAGATAGTGACAACTGCATTCTTCTAGTTGCTCAGGCCAAACTCCTTGGTAATTTCTTGACTCCTCTCTCACTATATATGCCTGATACACACATACATACATCATTTATTTGTACTTACCATGGATTAGGCCTTGTGCTGAATATTTTAGACAATTATCTCATTTAATCCTTATACTCTTATAAGGTAGATCCTATACGTCCTCATTTTACATATGAGAAAACTGAGATTCAAAGAGGTTTGGTTACTTCCCTAGAGAGTTAGGATTGGAACTCAGTTATGGATTTGTGCTCTTAACCATTGATTTATGGATGTTATAGAACAGTACCATCCAACAGAATTATCTGCACTGTATCAATACAGTTGCCACTAGCCGTATGTAGCTATTAAGCTCTTGAAATGTGATTAATGTGACGGAGAAACTGAATTTTTTATCGTATTTAATTTTATTTAAATTAAATAGCCACATGCAGTTAGTAACTACCATACTGGAAAGCATAGTTATAAAAGTTTAAGTTGTGAAAATTAAATGTATAACTTATGCATAAGTAATCACAGTAGTTTTTTAGGACAGAAGTGAGGTTTCCTGTGTTTTACTAGAAATCTTTTATTTTAATTTTGAAAAATAATGTATGTACATGGTTTTATGTAAATAGTTCAGAAGAGGGTACAGTTAAAAATATCTTCCTCCAGGGACTTCCCTGGTGGTCCAGTGGGTAAGACTCCACGCTCCCAATACAGGGGGCCTGGGTTTGATCCCTGGTCAGGGAACTAGATCCCGCATGCATGCTGCAATTAAAGAGTTTGCATGCAGCAACTAAGAGTCCGTATGCCACAACTAAGAAGCCCACATGCCTCAACTAAAGATCCCTCATGCTGCAATGAAGATCCCGCATGCCGCAACTAAGACCCGTTGCAGCCAAAATAAATAAATAGATAAATAAATATTTAATAAATAAATAAATATAAATAAAAATATCTTCCTCTGACCATAGACTGACTCTCAGTTCCTCCCCCAAACCAGCCACTGTTTCTACTTTTCTCTTCCAGAAATAGCCTATAGATATAAAAATAGAAACATTCTTTTAAAAAATACAAATAGATATTTTTTAACCAATCACAATTTAATTATTTTAAAAAATGAAAGCAAAAGTTTTTAAAAATACTGATTCATTTGATTTCACTTCTAATCCTTTGTGGAGCAAGGTGGACCAAACATGAATATGTTTTCTATTTTCTAGTGTAAGTCCTCATATTATAAGAGATTTGAAATATATATGCTCCCAAATTTAAAGTTCAAATCTTCTTTACTCTTACTTTATCCTTGTAATATTAAAACCATGCATTTCAAATAGCTAACCATTTAAAATTTAACATTGGCATGATGTGCAATTGTAGTTGTAGTGCTTACCTTAGTGATATGTCTATGTTATTTCTTACTTGATTACCATTTTTTATTAATACAGCCTTTTCTATTATATAAGGATATTTATTATATAAATGTATTTTTTAATTTAAAAAATTATTATAATTTCTTAAATTTTTGGCTACATTGTGTCTTCGTTTCTGCACACGGGCTTTCTCTAGTTGCAGCAAGCGGGGGCTACTTTTCATTGCGATGTGTGGGCTTCTCATTGCGGTGGCTTCTCTTGCTGTGGAGCATGAACTCTAGGCACAAGACTTCAGTAGTTGTGGCAAGCGGGCTCAGTAGTTGTGGCTCAAGGTCTCTAGAGTGCAGGCTCAGTAGTTCTGGCACGTGGGCTTAGTTGCTTTGTGGCATGTGGGATCTTCCTGGACCAGGGCTTGAACCCGTGTCCCTTGCATTGGCTGGCGGATTCTTAACCACTGCGCCATCAGAGAAGTCCCTATATAAATGTATTAAAGCTTTATTATATTAGATTTATAACAATTGTGTAATATGATTCTAATAAACCAAAATTGTTTTCTTTCCTCTACAGAAAACTTGAGAATATTGTCTTTAGGAAGAAACAACATAAAGAACTTAAATGGACTGGTAGGTTGTTGTTTATTACTTAAAAAACCATACACTCTTTTTCTTGAGTATGCAAATAATACTTGCCTGTTGCAGAAACTTTACAAAATAGGAAAGAAAATATAAAAATTACCTATAAACCACTGCTAACATTTTGATTGACATCTTTCTTGCCTTTTTTTCCTATTCTTTGGTGGGTATGTAGAGAATGAAATCATACCATATATATTGTCTTGTATCTCTTTTTTTTACTTAGTATATATAAAGATCATTTTTTCCATGTCATTCTTTCATTCAGCAAATTCATTCAATATATTTCCTGAATGCCTACTTTTAGCCAGGCACTGTTCTAGGCATTAGAGATACAGCAGGATATAAAATAAAGTCCTTGCTCTCATTGAATTTAAATTATAGTGGAGGGAGACAGACTAGAAAATAACTGTATAATAATACATCAGGTGGTGATGAATGCAATGAAGAAAAACAAGGCATATATATTCTAAATAGATAATTATTTCCATTAAATTTTACTGTTAAAAATTATCTCAAGTTTCTGTCTGGCCAGAAAATTTTAAATTCTAATTTTATATTTTCCTAATTTATATATTTTTCCATATTTATGTTATCTTCTTATGTGGTTAACATGCCATCTCTATCTTTGTAGCATTTATATGGATTTTATGGTGATCGTGGAATAAAATATAATTATTGATTTTAAGAAAACAAAAACAAAAACGAGGCATATAAGAGAATGTAGATTGATGGGAAGTCCTCTCTAAAAGTGAGAATGTAGGCTCTAGAGCTGACCAAGGGACCAGTGCTCCAGACTGGCGAGGGACAGCAAGTGCAGATGTCTTGAAACTGAAGCTCCTTGGTATGCTTGAGTAAGAGCAAGAGTTGAATGAGGGAGAATTGTCCTCAGTGAGGTTGGAGAGGGAGCCAAGAACCAATCCTTACAGGACTTGGTAAGATTTTAGATTTTTTTCCAAGTGGCTTGCAAAGCCATGGGAGGTTTTTGTTTGTTTGTTTTTGCGGTACGCGGGCCTCTCCCTGTTGTGGCCTCTCCCGTTGCAGAGCACAGATTTTAGATTTTTTTCCAAGTGGCTTGCAAAGCCATGGGAGGTTTTTGTTTGTTTGTTTTTGCGGTACGCGGGCCTCTCCCTGTTGTGGCCTCTCCCGTTGCAGAGCACAGGCTCCGGACGCGCAGGCTCAGCAGCCATGGCTCACGGGCCTAGCTGCTTCGCGGCATGTGAGATCTTCCCGGACCGGGGCACGAACCCATATCCCCTGCATCGGCAGGCGGACTCTCAACCACTGCGCCACCCGGGAAGCCCTCAACCATACTTTTTAAATGACAGCATAATATTCTATTTTATTGATGTACCATAATTTATTTTAAAAAGTTATTATTCATTATTTATTTCCAGTTTGGAGTTATTGTAATCAATGCTGTCATAAATCTCCTTTTAGCTATATTATTGCACACATCTATGAATGATTCCTTGGATAAATTCCTTGAAATGGAATTGCTGGGTCAAAAGTATGAATTTCTTTTAAGGCTTTTGTGACATATTATCAAGTTACCCTTTGGAAAGCTTGTAACAATTTATACTACCATCAATAATGTATGAGGGTTTTCATTTCCCTTTACCAACCTTGGGCATTTTTAAATTTTTAAAAGTTTTTGACAGTGTATTTTATTTGTATATTTATTGGCCATTTGAATTTCCTTGCAAAGTTGAGATGAAACAATATTGTAAAACTAGGCAATTTCAGAAAAGATGAAACTAATTTCTTTTTCTTGTGTATGTTCCCCAAAAGATAATAATTTTTTTTTAAAGTGCTGATTCTTAAATACTTCATAAAAACCCTGAAATATTTTGTAACTCGGGTTTCCTGTCCCCCCGCCAAGCCCGATAATTCTAGCTGTTCTTCATAAGAGTCAATGAGGCTGAAACTGCAGTGCTTCCCAGCAATAACCTCCCAAGACCAGACAGGCTAAAATGACCATTCCCCTCCCCCACCAATTACAGAAACAGCCAAAACACGTGAATAGGAGGTGCAATTTTGGAATTATCTTGAATTATCTGATAATATTCCCACATCTACATGTCTGCTTACTGACATAAATTTATAAAATGCTTGGAAATTCTTAGAGATTACATTCTGTAGTTAAATAAAGGGAGTTTTCTCCCACAAAACAATAACCAATAGATGAATTATTTGCTTTCTAGCTAGATGTGATGAATAAAATGATCTATAAAAAAATTTTTTTTTGATGTTCTAAATGATTGGTAAATGTAACAACATTTTGCCTTCTCTTCATTCTGTGAGCCTTAGATGGTAAAAACGTCATATATAGGGACATTATTCATAATGGATTAAATATTAAATTATAGTACAAAAATTCATAATTTATTATAACTTCAGGCTAAACATTACTTTGAATTATCTGTAAAGGAAGAGTTTGCAAATAAATATACCCCTAAATTTTTAGGGCCAATATGATAAATGCTTGATGTTCCCCCAGGTATTTACAGAACACCAGATTCTCAACTATTGATATGGTGTATAATTTCTCCCATGAAATGTAATATATACCTAGAAACCACAAAGAAATTGTAAATATAGGATTAAAGGCATGTATGGAGATATTATCTAGCTGAACCATCACTTACTTAGATCTCTTTACTTTCTATAGACTGCTATCAATAACCCCCAACAGTTGGTTTTTTCCCCAGGATGTGTGTATGTTTGTGTGTGTGTGTGTGTGTGTGTGTGTGTGTGTGTGTGTGTATACATACACCAAAAACATTTAACCAGTCCAAAAGCTTTACTACTTATGCAAAGACTAAAGAAAAATATGTCTGCATAGGGATACAGATGGTGGACTTCACATGCTGGGTTATTCATCTAGACACATCAGCCTCATAGCATGATTTGAATAGCTGCCTCAGTAAGTTACAAATAACTACTCTAATATGTGAAACATGGAATGTTAAATTGAAGAAAAGGAGTCTATTTAAAACTACTTAGGAAAACTGACTATTAAGGTACATTATAAGCCTGTTCTTATATGTGATTGGCTGGCCTCTGCTTTCCTTTAGGATCTCATTTCATATTACTCTTCTTCCTAGTTGGTAATCTCCAGTCACTGGCCTTCTTTCTCTTCCTTGAACATGCCAGGTTAATTCCCACCTGAGGACATATGTACTTGCTGTTTCCTCTGCCTTAAAAAACTCTGTTACCCTGGATTTCCACATTACTGGCTCCTTAACTTTCACACTTCAGTTCAGATGTCACTTCCTCAAAAGAGACCCAACTATCCTATATCTAAAGCAGTCCTCTAGGCAATAACTCTTATCACCTATAATTTTTTTCCATTTTTCTTATTTGTTTGTTCTCTTTCCCTCTCTCTGTCTCTCCCTCTGTCTCTGTCTCTTTCTCTCTGTGTCACACACACACAAATCCTGATAAGCATGTCAGTTCTGTTCATCACCATCTACGTTGGTGCTTTATACATGTAGTAGGCACTCTATAAATATTTATTGTGACTTAATAATGCTTTGTAATATTACTAATTAGAAAAACTATTAGGTTAAAATTTTAATTCTAAGAGTAATAGATGTAATTGTATTTAAAAAACAAATCAAGCAATTAATAAATGTATGAAATACACTGTGAAAGTCTTTCCTCTCCCTACCTCCTCAAGTCCATGAGGTAACAGAAATAATATTGGTATACTTTAAATTTTTTTCTGTGCACAAATAAACAGATATCTATGTGTGTGTGTGCATGTGTATGCATGTGAATGTGTGTGTAATATATATTTGTACTGATAATATACTGGGCATATTTTTCCTGCTTTTTCATTCAATAATATATCAGGAATATCCTTCCATGTAAAAACAGGCAGATTTAATGCATTCTTTTCAATAGCTGTTGTTTTCTACATTATCAGTATATGGCAATGTATTTAAACTATTCATATACTGCTGAACATTTAGAGTATTTTCAGATATTTTATTGAAGAAGGGGCATCTGTCTGTCTGTCTCTCTTTTTTTTGCTATTACAAATCATGCTGTAGTGAACATCTTTTTACATATATCCTTTAGCAGTTATTTGAATCTTTAAATGGGCTAGATTCCTAAAAGTAGAAAAGCTGAGGGTTTTTTTGTGCATTTAAATTTTTGACAAGTACCTCAGATTGCTCCCACAATGCTTTTGCCAGTTTCCACTTCCATCAATGGTATAAGGGTGAGGATTACTCCCTCCACCCTCAACATCCCTGAGTATTATCCATATTTTTAATATTTGCCAATATGATAGGCAAAAAGGGAGTATTACATTGATTTAATCTGTCTTCTTTAGTTAGTTGTGACTTTGAACATCTTTTTGTATACTTATTGGTTATGCATGTTTCCTCTTTTGGAAATTGACCTAACACTTTTTTACCCATTTTCTACTTTTATCTTTTTCTTATTAAATTCTAGGCACTCCTCAATATTCCTAATATTTATCCAGTATTGATAATGTTATTACTATTATTGTTGTTACATTTATGAACTGTGTAGCAGACTCTTTACATGCATTATCTCATTTGAAACTCACAACAAGTAGATAATATCCTCATTTTAAGATAAAAAATCCTCAGTCCTCATTTTAAGATAAAGAAACTGAGGCTCAGATAGTTATGTAAAATGCCCAGGTATAGTGAACAGGCGCTGTTAAACCCTATTGCTAAGATGAGCAGTCTGTCAATAACTATCAGTGTCTTCAATGTGTATTTACTTTATCCCAACTATTCTATATCAAGGAGTTTTTCATACTCACATACATGAACAAAGATGGTGGACCAAGTACATTCACTGAAATATAGCTTGTATAAAGGACTGCAACAATCTAAGTAGTAGCCTATCAGTAGTAGACTAGCTAAACAAAATATATCAAGGGGGAAAATGAGGTAGGACTTACCTATATGTGCTGAAATAGAATAATTTGCAAGGTATATTATTAAATGAAAAGAAGCAAAGTGGATATTCCTATGTACATATATGCATAGAATATTTCTGATGATAGCTGTTACCTCTGGGGAAGGGAACAGGTGTGGGTGAGAAAGAGACTTTTCATTATACTTGTTTGCACTATTTGATTTTTGTTATGTTGTTATCTTGTGTGTTACTCTTTTTTAAAAAATATTTTATATTTTTATTTAGGTGATGATTATGTATGTTACTCTTTAAATTAAAAAAAAAACTAATGATCCCCCCTCAAAATACAAACAAAATATTTGTGCACTTATATTCATAGCAGCATTATGCACAATAGTCAAAAGATGGAAGCAACCCAAGTGTCCATCTACAAATGAATAGCTAAACAGACAAAAGAAAAGATGATGAAGGAGAGAAAAAGGGCAGGAGGGAAGAGGAAAAGGTGGAGGACTTAGTCAAATCTAGGCAATCTGATTGCAAATTCCACACTGCAATTTAATGCAAAGTTTTCAGAATTATTTAATATATTTTCTCTTAGTTTGTCACTTGTCTTTTTACTTTATTCATAGTTGCTGTATGGAGTTTTAAAATTTTTATTTGTCAAATCTTTATAACATCTGTGTTTTGTATCTTATATAGAAGGTCTTCACTTCTAGATTATAAAAAAATCATCTTATATTTTCTTTTAGTACTTCTATTGTTTTTTTAAGTATAAATTTAAAAAGTTTATACCTTTAATCCATCTGGAGTTTATTTTTGCAAATTGCATGTGACAGATATCAGACCTTATTTTTTTTCCTCCAAATGGTTAGCTGTATATTGAAAAGTCTCCTTTTCCTACTGTTTGGAAATGCCACATATTAAATAAACTCTTGTATATGCATGGGTAGGTTCCTGGATGGTCAAGTTTCTTTCTTTCTTTTTTTTTTTTTTTAAGGCTAATCCTTTTGGCAAGTGCTTTTTATTTATTTTATTTATTTATTTAAAATATTTATTTATTTATTTAGGCTGTGCAGGATCTTTAGTTGTGACATGCAGACTTCTTAGTTGCAGCATGCAGATCTTAGTTGCGGCATGTGGGATCTAGTTCCCTGACCAGGGATCAAACCTGGGCCCCCTGCATTGGGAGCGTGGAGTCTTACCCACTGGACCACCAGGGAAGTCCCTCAAGTTACTTTCTGTTTGTTGTTTTACCTATATATTTCAGCTCCAATATCATGTTGCTTTACTTTTCTTTCGCTTTATAATATGTTTTGATATCTATTGAGACAGGTCCTCTCTCTTTGTTCAAAATATTTGTGGCTTTTCTTGGACATTTACTCTTCAAGAGAAACTTGGAAATCAGTCTATCAAGTTCGTAAAAAATAAAATCCCATTGGAAGTCTTAGTAGAGTTGCATTGAATCTATAGATTGACGTGGAGAGAATTGATTTCTTTTCATTTTAGAAAACCGAACCTCTATACCTATTAAACAGTAACTTCCCATTGTCTCCTCCTACCAGCTCTGGCAACCACCATTCTACTTTCTGTCTCTATGAATTCGACTACTCTAGATATCTCATATAAGTAGAATCATACGGTATTCGTCTTCTTGTGACTGGCTTAGTTCACTTAGCATAATGTCCTCAAGGTTCATTCATGTTGTAGCACATGTCAGAATTTCTATCCTTTTTAAGGATGAATAATATTCTGTTGTATAAATAGACCATATTTTGTTTATCCATTCATCCATCAACGAACACTTGGGTTGTTTCTTCCTTCTGGCTGTTGTAAATTATGCTGCTAGGAACATGGGTATCCAAATATCTCTTTGAAACCCTACGTTCAATTATTTTGGATATATGCCCAGTAGTGGGATTGCTGGTTCATATGTTTTTAATCTTTGGATAAACTGCCAAAATGTTTTCCATAGCATCTACACCATTCTACATTCACACCAACAGTGCACAAGGATTCCAGTTTCTCCATATCCTTGCCAATACTTGTTATTTTCTGTTTGTTTGACAGTAGTCATCCTAATGGGTATGAGGTGCTAGCTCATTGTGCCAGCCTCCTTATTTTACAGAGTTAGAAACTAAGAAGAGAAGTCATTTATTCACATGCAGAAGCAGACCAGTTTGCTAAATGCCTGTTCATTCAATGTACAGTTCTCCAAAGGGCTAGTTTACTGAATGACAGATTTCACTGAATTGAGTCACACAGACTTAGCCAGTTTTTATTGATTAACATTCACCAGATTGCTTCACCAAAATTTTGTCTTTATTACCTACTTACAAATATATAGAAAATTGTGTTGCTTGGAATGGTTTCAACACCTTTTAAACTTTTCTTTAAGATTTTATTTAGTATTAATTTTAGTGCAGCTGTCTTATCCCAGCTGTTAGATTTGTCAGTCCATCTTTGTAGAACATCAGTTTCATATTTTAGACACTGATCACTTCTCAAATGATTAAAACACATAAAAATAGTAATCTAATTGAGTTGGTTAGTGAATTGTTATATTTAGGGAAGTAGGAAAAACAGTGGAATAGATTGAAAATGTACTGAAAGACAAAACTATGCCCTGGACACCCAAAATCTATACAACATTTGTTAGTCAATATACATAAGAAATTCTCATTCTGCAATGAGAATTTATATTCCCTAGTAAAGTCCCCAAATGCACAGAAATTTGGTCGTGGCAGAACAGCTGCATCCAATTGGCTGAAAACTAAACTGAAACTCAATTAATGCTTGTAAGGAATGAACAAAGCACAACAGACATCTTCAGAAGTTATCCTGTCTAAAGTAATTTCTATCCTATCCTATCTAAAACAAGTTGCTATAATTTGTAAGTAGTTAACCCATTTTTCAGTAAATCAGTAAAAGAGTAAATTCAGCAAATTGGCTGTTTGGAGAATTGATCAAATTGGCTATGTGAAAACTGACCAAGAGTCCTCATCTGCACATGTAAAATGACACTAAGTAAGTGGCAAAACCCAGAATTGAGCCTAAACTTTCTAATTAGTATTATTTAGTCACTATTTTTTCTGCTGCCTCACACTTTCAGTGACAGGATGGACTGATTTAAAAGTTTCTTTTACTTCGAAATTGTTGTTTCTCCTACTTAGAAAGTTGAAACTAAGATGAATTATGGGCCTTGAGATGACACACAGAACTAACTCAGACCACTCCATTCTCAGCTTTTCCCTTTGGTTCCATCTGTATGGAAAATCCATTAATGATCTTTATCCCGAGTACATTTATTCTCTTTTTAGTCTTTAAAGGTACAGTTACCAGTACATAGACCTGGGTCCTACATTCTAGCATTACCATGTGGATGTAGGTAAATTCTTTTGGGTTAAGAGGGGATTGAACATCGAATTGATTCTGCCTAGTCATTTTTTGGTTTTTTAAGGAACAAATAATCACTACATTTTGTCTTTTGTATATGAAAGAAGGAAAAGTTTTTGTGCCACTATTGATTGTATCTAGCATTTAAGAGTCAGTATGACATAATCATTATAGTATAATGAAAAGACTATGGGTTTTAAGTTGAGTTTTATACATCAGAAAAAATAAAGTGAATTGGTGCATAGATAGCAGGATGGATAGATGGACCAGATATGTGACAGGAAAAGGATAGTAAAATGTTAATGGTAGAAGCTGGGTAGTAGATATATGGGTATTTACTATAATATTCTTTCAACTTTTTTATGTTTGAAAGTTTTCATGATAAATATTTTTTTAAAACACTGAAATTTAGACATAGGTCTACTATTTAATAACATTGTTGGGAATTCCTTGGTGGTCCAGTGGTTAGGACTGCGTGCTTTCACTGCCGTGGGCTTGGGCTCTATCCCTGGTAGGGGAACTAAGATCCTGCAAGCTGCGTGGTGCAGCCAAAAAAAAAAAAGCATTATGATCTTAGAAAAAGCCCTTAATCTATCTAGAATAGAAATCAAATAACCTGCTTTGCCTATCTTAATTAAATAAGGATCAAATAATACAATGTATAGGGAAGTAATTTGAAAAGTATATTATTCAATAAAAATGATAAAATAGTGCTTTATTTCCCCTCTTGGTGATTTCAGTAGCTATTCTTAGTTCAGATGAGTTTGAAGAGAGGAAAAAAATGTTCTACTTGGCTTTCTTAATGAGAAAAAACTCCCACACAGCCTTCAGCTCTCCTGCCAGTGGACAGTTTGGTCTCAGTTCTCTCTGAAGGCCATTGTCTTTATGTTTATGAGGAAGGGGACAGAAGGAAAAGCTTAAAAATAAGTATGTATATCAAATTGCTTTCTTTTTCAGGAAGCAGTAGGGGACACATTAGAAGAACTGTGGATCTCCTACAATTTTATTGAGAAATTGAAAGGGATCCATGTAATGAAGAAATTGAAGATTCTTTACATGTCTAATAACCTGGTGAAAGACTGGGGTAAGTGAGGCTGGCTCTTTGCTAATCTTCTACCTCATGTTTATAGAAAATAGCCCTATAGGGAACAAGATACGAAATGGGGACATTTCTTTCTAAGCACAGAGGGAAATAGCTATAGGAGTTCCTATATTTCATCTAAACACTTGAAATTTACATTTAAATATTTACTTAGAATGATTATAATTGAATAGGTCCTGGTCCTATTAATCATGAAAAAATTAAACTATTGTCCAAAGGCCAAAAGGAATCGGTTTAATAATTCTTGGGTGGAAGACTTATTTAGCATATATATTGCTTTTCTTTTTTATTGTACATTATCCATTTAGCATTTTAAAGTCCTATTGTGTGCCATGAACTATGCCAGGCTGTTGAGATACATAGTTGAATAGGACATTATCCCTGCCCTCAAGGAGTTCACAGCTTAGTGGGAAAGATTAGTTTATGAGTTAATAATTAGAAAACTGTGTGATAAGTTCTACAATAGAGGCTTGAATGAGTTGCTTTAAGAATTTAGAGATGAGGGATGGGTAGAGACAAAGGCAGTTTAGTTTAGCTGATACTGATGTAGTACAGTAAGGAGAAGACCTGTCACTGGAGATTGATTTGTTGATTCTGAACCTCATTTCCTCTTCTTATCCCATCCTTAGATTAGCATAAAGGTAGAAGAGGTACGTCTCGCTTTCCCCTCCCTTTCTATAATGTCTTCAGAGAATGACTTCATATGGTATAATTTCCCCTACTTCCTTCAAAACCTTAAACAACGAATTGTTCTGAATAGTCACAACCTGAGGGCTAGTGATACTGGGATTCACCCTTCAAAATCATAAGAGTAAAACTTGCCATTTTAATATGGAATGTATTCTTTGTACTTGTAGGTGAATTTGTGAAGCTGGCAGAACTACCATGCCTAGAAGACCTGGTGTTTGTAGGCAATCCCTTGGAAGAGAAACATTCTGCTGAAGGGAACTGGATTGACGAGGCAAGCAAGAGAGTACCCAAACTGAAAAAGCTAGATGGTGAGTGACTCTGGGCCAGCTTGGAAATGTTTTCTGGGTGTAAGAATTGAATTTGTAGCACGGAATCATGAAAAGGAGCAAAACTAAAGAAAATGATAGGTTATCTCTGGTCTCCAAGGCCATTTCTGTCCATAGGAAATTTTGTGGTCCCAGTTTGGGCCAGAGTGAGATGGAAGACTTCTAGAATATTTAGACTGGTATAAGATCATCCCTAAACCAAAAGCTTATAAGAAAGCTGGGTTTATTCTCAAGTCCCAAACATATTATTTTGCAAAATAATTAGACATAAATAGTAAGGAGTTGCTTTTTCACAATTGGATCAAAATTGTAATGTTCTCTCTCCCTCTCCCCCCTAATTTTAGTTTCTCAATACCTAAGATAGGTGAAAATGTCAGGAGAGATCCATGACTGACTGGGTTCAAGTCCCAGTTCTAGCTTTTTTGTCATTGGGCTGGTTAATTCATCTCACCAAACTGTTCTTTTGTCACCTGAAAACCAGAAATGATAAAAGAGTCACAGACGTCCCTGGGTCTTTCCTCCTTCCAGTGGTCCTATGAGGAAGCCAGGCCATTTTTACCTTAAACCTACACAATGTTATATATCAATCATATCTCAATAAAGTTGGGGGGAAAAGATAATGAACATATATATCACCCCAAAAAGTTTCCTTTTGCCTCTTTGTAATCCCTCCCTCCTGCTGCTCACCACCATCCCTCCCAAGGCAGTCACTGATCTGCTTTCTGTCCCTATAGATTAGTTTGTATTTTATAGACTTTTATATAAATGGAATCATGCAGAATGTTCCCTTTTTTCCCTCTGGCTACATACCTAGCAGTAAAATAACAAAGACACTAGACTGCCTCTTGTGGGAGGTACAGGAATAAACAGGAAGAGGCAAACAGGTTTCTTAGATACTGGTGATGTTCTGTTTCCTAAATTGGGTGGTGGGTATACAATAATTGGTTTTGTTACTTTTTATTTATATTGTATCTATATGAATGAATATTTCATAAGTTAAAATAAAATAGAACAAAAGAGAGCGTACATTAGAGCCTTGGACTTCAGCCTTTTTATGTTCAACTTTGACCTCTAGAAACCATTTGAAATCATTTGTCTTCCTTTCTCATTGTGCACAGGAAGTGAACCCCTTCCATTAAGAATGGAAAAGAATCCCTTATATAGACCCTTAATATACCAAGCCACATTATATACAGCCTTTTGGACCAAATATTGACTTCAGGCCAATCTGAACAGCCCCTAGAAAAACCAGCTGGTCTATCCTAAACCAGTGAGATGGACTAGAACACAGGTGGCCACAGCTGCTAGCTTGCCTCTTTTTGCTCCTCTTCAGTTGCTTGTAAGAAAAACTGAGGGGTGTTAAAGAGCTGAAATGAAAAAGACAGACAATACCAAATGTTAGTGGAACATGGAGCAACTAGAACTCTCATACCCTGCTGGATAGTAATGTACCTTGGTATAACTTTGGAAAACTGGCATTATCTACAGAAGCTCTACATACATATCCCACATGACCCAGCAACTTTTCTCCTAGCTGTATACCCAGAAGAAAAGAGCATGGATGTCTACCAAAAGACCTGTATGACAATGCTCATTGCACCACTATTTTAATAGCTATAAATTGGAAACAACCCAAATGCCCAACAACAATAGAATAGATAAGTAAATTATGACGTATTCATACAATGGAATATTAAACAGCAATGAGAATGAATGAACTATAGCTTCACACAATATACATGAATCATATAAACATAATGTTGAGCAAAAGAAGCCAGACACAGAGCGCACACTACATCATTCTATTCATATCAGTTTCAAAATCAGGCAAAATAATCCATGGTGTTAGACATTAGGATAGAATATACCTTTTGTGGGGGGACAGTGACTGGAAGGGAATCTGAGGAAGTTTTGGGGGTTCTGATAATGTTCTCTTCCTAATCTGGGTGCTGGTTACCCGATGTGTTCACTTTGTATACATTTATCAATCTGTACACTTATGATTTGTGTACTTTGTATGTATATTTCAATAAAACATTCACTACCCCCCACAAACAGATACTGTGGGGAGTACAGAGGGGTAAGACTCTGCTCGTTGCCATAAAGAAGAATCACACAGGAAGAGGCACTGGAGATGGCTCTTAATTTAAGGGTAGGGCCTAGATGGAAGGGGTGTTACGGGGGGCATTCCAAAATGGAGGAACTTTATTAGCCAGGAGTCCAGAGGTAGTAGTCTGCAAGATGAGTTTAGGGGACAATGAGTTGATCAGTTCATCTGGAGTGGAGGGTGACTGGCTGAAGAGTTAAGACTGAACAGTTGACTAGGGTCAGATTGTGGGCATGCTTCAAATGCCAGAGCTCAGAAATGGCTGGCTCTTGGGCCAGTGAGAACCTGCAGATGTATTTTATTTTCTGTGCCTTGGTTCTTTTTATTTTTTTCCAATTTATCCCCAATGTTTAGTATTTGGGGGAGTAACATAAAAATTCAGATTCTGGCAATACTGGGATTGCATATTTTATTGTGAAAAATGAATATTTCTTTGTGTTTAACATACAAAGTTTTTAGTGTGTATAGGGCCTTATTTTTCTGCCTGGTACCTGTAGGCATTTTTATTTGTAACTCTGCATTGGGGACCTGAATATTTATAATTACTTATATTAATCCATTTGGGAATTCTCCTGAGAGGCTTTTTGGATAATTAGAAATTTAAAAGATTATTTTATGATATTATTTTTATTATGGCACACTTCTCAGCATCTCAGAACTCCTCAGGTTAACAGAAAAATATTTTCATTTAGAATTTAACAGTCTCTTGAGAATGACCAGTAATAATTTTCTTTTTCATTTTAGGTACCCCAGTAATTAAAGAGGATGAGGAAGAAGATAACTAACACCACATTTTCCACTTTGTGTAACTTATTTAAATGTCATAAGAACAATAGATAAGTTTTGTATAGTTGTCTATTTTAAAGATTCTGTGTGGGGCAAATGGTTCTTAAGATAAAACAAATATTTCATTCCTTTTTTTGTCCTAACCTATTCAGTGTTTCTCCCCCAAAATGATAACACCAACTTTATATATTCTAGTTCTCTTTTTAGAAGCTATAAATTTTCAATTTTTGTCTTCAGTCCCAGTTATATACTGCGTGGCCCCATCTACTGAAACCTTTATAGACCAGTCATTTTTAACAACAAAGGAACAAATGTGATTCTTTATTCAGTCTGTTTAGTTTTTTCATTTTTGTTTCTGTTTTTTTTAGTCCAGGCATTTAAATATATACACTTAACTTTTGAATCTGTAGGCCATCTTTCTTGAAGGTCCATCTCTTTATGACTCAGAAGCACAAATGTGTCATGCCTTTGGTTTGGGAAGAGCTCCTCTTAGAAATATAGCAGCAGTCCTAGAATCAAGACTCCAAAGTCCAGTTGGAAAAACTATGGTGAAAAAAGGAAAATTAGTACCTTGGAGGCCTTATAGCCCATGTTAAATTTACTTATTTGTTGTTCCAAAAGTGTGTGCATTGTCAACTGGAATTTTGTTGTGTTTACCTGCATGTCCACTCAAGTCCTGCAAACAGTCAGCCAGTCATTCTGTGATCCAGGTCAGTGGTTAAAATGACTGTTATAATCACTCTTTTGACCAATACTTTGGCCTTATTACACATATGGACCTGATCTTGGGCATACTTTTTGGTTATAGTTCCTTATATTGGGTTGGCCAAAAGGTTTGTTCGGTTTTTTCCGTAAGATGGCTGTAGTAGCACTTAGTTGTCTTTAACTTCATTTGAAACAATTTTGTTAGATTGTATTGTGACAGCTGTCATATCAGCATGCATTTAAAAAAAAACTTATCAAAATTGGTGAATTTTTGTGTAGCCATTTTTTGTGTGTGTGTGTGTGGTATGCGGGCCTTTCACCGTTGTGGCCTCTCCCGTTGCGGAGCACAGGCTCCGGACGCGCAGGCTCAGCGGCCATGGCTCACGGGCCCAGCCGCTCGGCGGCATGTGGGATCTTCCCGGACTGGGGCACGAACCCGTGTCCCCTGCATCGGCAGGCGGACTCTCAACCACTGCGCCACAAGGGAAGCCCTGTGTAGCCATTTTAATATTGAAGATGGAAGAAAAAAAGCAACAGTTTCGGCATATTATGCTTTATTATTTCAAGAAAGGTAAAAACGCAACTGAAACGCAAAAAAAAGATTTGTGCAGCGTATGGAGGTGGTGCTGTGGCTGATCAAACGTGTCAAAAGTGGTTTGCGAAGTTTCGTGCTGGAGATTTCTCGCTGGAAGATGCTCCATGGTCGAGTAGGTCAGTTGAAGTTGATAGCCATCAAATCAAGACATTAATTGAGAACAATCAACGTTATACCACGTGGGAGATAGCCAACATACTCAAAATATCCAAATCAAGAGTTGAAAATCATTTGCTCCAGCTTGGTTATGTGAATCGCTTTGATGTTGGGGGTCCACATAAATTAAGTGAAAAAATACCTTCTAGACTGTATTTCTGCTTGCAATTCTCTACTTAAACGTAACAAAAACGTTCCGTTTTTAAAACAAATTGTGACGGGCAATGAAAGGTGGATACTGTACAATAATATGGAACGGAAGAGATGGTGGGGCAAGCGAAATGAACCACTACCAACCACACCAAAGGCCGGTCTTCATCCAAAGAAGGTGATGTTGTGTATATGGTGGGATTGGAAGGGAGTCCTCTATTATGAGCTCCTCTGGAAAACCAAACGATTAATTCCAACAAGTACTGCTCCCAGTTAGACCAACTGAAAGCAGCACTCGTCGAAAAGCGTCCGGAATTAGTCAACAGAAAACATATAATCTTCCATCAGGATAACTCAAGACTGCATGTCTCTTTGATGACCAGGCAAAAGCTGTTACAGCTTGGCTGGGAAATTCTGATTCATCCACTGTATTCACCAGACATTGCACCTTCAGATTTCCATTTATTTCGGTCTTTACAAAATTATCTTAATGGAAAAAATTTCAATTCCCTGGAAGACTGTAAAAGGCACCTGGAACAGTTCTTTGCTCAAAAAGATAAAAAGTTTTTAGGAAGATGGAATTATGAAGTTGCCTGAAAAATGGCAGAAGGTAGTGGAACAAAAGGGTGAATACGCTGTTCAATAAAGTTCTTGATTAAAATGAAAAATGTGTCTTTTATTTTTACTTAAAAAACCAAAGGAACTTTTTGGCCAACCCAATATGTTAGATAAGTAAATATATATAAGCAGTAGTTATACTTGAGTTCCTAGCCTAAATGTTGGCCATTCATATTTTTTAAAATTTGCCCTAATAACTTTGGTCTGTTGACCCTCATGTTGAGAGATGTGATTGTTGTAAGGGTGTAGAACTTGAAAGACTGGATTTGGTATCTTTCAATAAGTGAAATTTAGTATTTCAAAATATATTTTTTCAAAAAGTTTAAGTTAAACAGCTCTTAAAATGAATTATGTATATGGTTGTGGATGGAAAAGAGATGTTTCATTATGGAATCCCAGGCAAACGGCATTATTTTTGAGGATTGCCTCTTCTGTGAAGCATAGCAGATGATTTAACCTCAGAATTACAAAGCAATAGTTGGATACAGAGCTTGGAATTTATCATATAAGAAAATATTGTTTTTGGAAAATGCAAGATACGGTAGTCAGTAACCAGATGAAGTCCATAGTAGGCTGTGACTGAGTCACTGATAGATTGCAAAAAAGACGTCAGAGGCCCTCTGTCATATTGTGCCTAAAGTCCCTCAACCAGACTATTGGCTCCTATTTCCCCATTTACTTGTGTAAAACTAGTCAAAGAGGGAAGAGTCATTTTTTGTTTGTTTTTTTTTTTTTTTGCGGTACGCGGGCCTCTCACTGTTGTGGCCTCTCCCGTTGTGGAGCACAGGCTCCGGACGCGCAGGCTCAACGGCCATGGCTCACGGGCCCAGCCGCTCCGCGGCATGTGGGATCTTCCCGGACCGGGGCACGAACCCGTGTCCCCTGCATCGGCAGGCGGACTCTCAACCACTGCGCCATCAGGGAAGCCCGGGAAGAGTCATTTTTTAAAAGTGATAGCATAAGTAGTCCTGGCTTTCAGAAGTTTTCAGCTGTCATTTAAGTAGGAATTACATGATTTCTCTGAGTCACTCTGATCAAAAGGGACCACTGCTTTGACAATCAATTCTAAATAAAGGTCCAATACTATTTTTAGCTTCCTTTTGCTCTTCCTTACAGTCTGATAGGAAGAAATCTTTACTCTGACTGGCTTATACATTCAAAGCCTTTGACTATTTCTTTTGTGAACCATAGGCAATGAGAATTTTCCTTGGTGATGTTTAAACTAAGAAGATGATCTTCTTTTCTTGTACTCTGCACTTCATCTAGTAGGTAAGCTTAAAGCCCTATTGCTAGGTATGGATGTATTTTCTAAAAGTTATGCTGGAAATGAATATAGTAGGGAATGAATGAATGACTTCATACTGAATTTATTTATAAAATGGCTTACAGTGTTGGTGTTTGGTTTTTCTGAATTCTTAATATAGAAACTAATTTTCTCTGTTTCTCCTTGTTTCTTAATGTCTTTTAATCACTGGTAGTTCTCAGAGAAGTGTAAGGTGCTTTTCTGTGTCCGTTTCACACAAAATTCATAATTCAGTTCCACTCAACAAATATTGAATGACGTCTGTGCCTCCTTTTCTTGGAATTAAAGCCAGAATCCATGTTATTAGAAAATGGAAGATAAGGTATATGAAGAAGTTCAGAATATTCTCTCAAATCATTCCTTAAATCATCCTTTACTGTTGCAAATTTAGCTGATATTAAATGCTTTTGGTTTATGCTTCTTGGATTAGATATTTGACCTACTTGGAAGAGATTCTCTCTATGCTCCTTGTTTAAAGCATTATGCCATTTTAGTGGATCATTCAATTTCTTGTGTTCTTATAATGATGGAATCCATACAGTATTTTAATTTTTCACAGGAAATTTTATTTTCGTCTACCAAGGAATTCAGCTTTCCTATGTTCCCTAACATTAAGCTTATGGCTGTATTACCTAGTCAGGTCTTGAAAGGTTTTTGTGTTCTCTGTAAATAGGCGTTTGTTCCTTTAAACCAGAGTTTCTCAACCTTGGCACTGTTAATATTTTAGGCTGGATAATGTTGAGGGAAGGGGGGCTGTCCTTTGTAATATAAGATGTTTAGCAGCATCTCTGGCTTTACACATTAGATGCCAGTAGAACCCTCTCCCAAGTTGTGACAATCAGAAGTGTCTTCAGACATTGCCATCTATCCTCTGGGGCAGAAGGGTGGGAACAAATTCGCCCCCCGGTTAAGAACCAGTGCTTTGCAGCAACATTCCTTTTTCCAAAGTCCATTTATTTTCACTCTGTAGCCATATGCTACCTGAGTTGTTATTTGAGAGAAGGTGATGTATTTAATAATTGTGGATGGAAGGAAATGGTCACTGGTGTTTTCCTTTGTCATGCTCATTTTAATAATTTTCACATAACATTAGAAACTCAGGGCTGGAAGGTTCAACTTGTTTTTTAGCAGGGTCTCAGCTTTTATTGTTTAGCATTCTTATCTTAGGACAGTAATTATTAACCTACCTCTCTCCTACTATCAACAGGATCCAACTTCATGATAGATTTTGCTTTGACTCTAAAGTTTAACATTTTAAGTGTACTTTAGAAAATGGATCATCCTTCTTAGGTGTTCATTCAAGTATTCATTCATTGTCCAATAATGCACAAATTTTGTAGACTGTAGCAGTCATTAAATACAGAAAAATATTGTATAAAATTTGGTAATCATATATGAAAGTAGCTGGTGTAGACACTGATTTTGCATGTGGACCGAAGACTATCTGGTCATGATAACTGGCCAGTAACTTGGTATGGTTACTGGATCTATTCCACAAATAGAGGTGGTATAAGACACGTAAATGTGGTTCCTGTATAGAAAGAAATTTTGACTTGAATAGATGCTTCTTCTGATACCTCTTACCAGTGGTCTGAAGTAGAATAAAGAGGAGTACGAAATTAATCTTAACTGTTAACTTATTCTCAGAGTTGGTGATGTGTAAGTAGAGTCGAAGGTGGTTATCTATGTGACCCAGAATCTTCCAGCTGAATTTTTCTTAGGACTAAATGGAAAAAAGTATAGGGCCTAGAGAGGTTGGATTAAATCATTAACTTTAAAAAATTGGGGGGGAAGTGTCAAAGCATCAATCATGAGTAGTCTGATTGTCTCTCTAACTGCAGTCTGATTGTCTGTTCACAAAGACCTTACATTGTTAAGTATTGGTAAAGGAGGAAAAAATAACTGCTAAACTGAAAGTTATCCTTTACCAGAAATTAATTTCTTTGGCACACATTTCCTTTATTTGGGCTGCTTAACGTGCCTGTAAATAATTAAATATAAAACAAGATTCAGTGTAGCAGAGTTGGTGCTTCTGACGTAGCTAACTTGACCATATTCCTTAATCTTCATTTTAGCATGAGTGTTTTTAACTATAAAGTAAGTGCAATAAAAAATTAAAGGTTTTTTTTTTAATCACAGAACTTTTAGAAATCCCTCATCTATATCTCTATTCCTGACTTTTTATCAACCATTGACTTCAAAGAAAGAAAACTGAAAAACTAGACTGAGTCTTACCTTTTTCTAACCTAAGATAAATTTTCACTTGATACTTGGAGAAGTCATAACTGGATTCCAGTTAATTTCCCATATTGGGCAGGTTAGAAGGGAACCAGCCAACCAAATTATGATCTAGCAAATTTAACAAGGGGGTGGGGGAGAGTAAGCTATTTTTCAGTAGATTTGCACTTTAAAATGAACTGGATGTTGGTGGAAAGTACTCTCAAAGGGAAGATGGGTAAATACCTAGCCTGCATGTGGATATTAGAGAATCGAACCTCATCCTTGCTCATTCAAAGCCCACCTGAGCAGTAGTTGTGTGTCAGCATAATCAGAGCCAGGATTTCCCTATTTCCTTACTTGGTGTCATCTTCCATGTCTGCTACATTAACAGTCATCCCTCTGGGGGATGTATCAAATAGAATATCCTACTAGAATAGAACTTTGTGAGTTATCTTTCCTACATCTAGATTTTAAAAATTAATTTAGATGTTGGCTAGATTAAGTTGTGGCTAATGTTACAAGGGTGGGGAGTTCTTTGCTTGTTTGATCAGCAGGGTACCTGCCTCTGAGATGCTATTGCCTAGAGTGATCAATCCCATCAAAAGACTGGTGAGTTGGTAGCTGTAGAGAATATACATATGACCAGCTTCTCCCAGGGTGTCAGTCATGATCACGAGCATCGCTCCAGAATCTTTGGCTTCTAGAAACAACTCCATTCTGAAGAACATTTTAACATCTATTAATATGTCGGTAATAATCTTTTATATGCAGGAATTTTGTAGCATGTCTTTATGACTAAACTTACTTACTGTGTTAAATTATTTAGAAATGTTGAGTTTCTGAATGTTATTTTGTGAGACGTTTTAAAATAGTAATAAATTGTGTTATTTTATAAAAAATTAATGTGTCTCTTTTTTGGTTACATGTCCATTAGTTTTACCTAATATAGAGCAACTGTGTGAATTTCCAATGATATACAGTTCCAAAGAAACTCAGTGTTTGGATAACATATTCCACACAGCTTGTGTGTGTGAGAGAGAGAGGGAGAGAAAGAGAGAATTGGGGATTGACTCATTTCTTAATGCCAACAATTTTTTTTTCAGTAGTTTACTACCAATGATAACCTCCTCTCTCAAGTTTGTAAGTCTTCCCCAGAAGTTCTCTGGGCACAATTTCAAATGACTAGGATCCTGGAAGGAGCACTTCCAGAGACAGCAAGTTACTACTGCACTTGGTTATTCCTAGTCCTCTCCTGACTTCCAGAAGTGTACAAGGTTAAGGTTGGCTGATAGGCCCTTGATTTGTGGTCTGGAATGACCTGACGTTGGCTAGCCCTTTTTTGATACACAAGAAACAGGGAGAACCCAGCAATAAATAGCAGTAATAGGTCACATTTTCCCAGGATATATTCTGTGCTATCACTCAAATGTAATTTTGGTCACAGAATGGGAATATAGTGCAGTTTCTTCTTCTTGATTCCACAATTCTTTGGTTGTGAGGATATGTTTCTTGCTGCTCTCCTCCTTTAAAAGGCAGAAGGATTTTAATTTGTGCCTATTAAGAGAAAACCTTAGGCTTCCCTGGCGGCGCAGTGGTTGAGAATCCGCCTGCCAGTGCAGAGGACACGGGTTCAAGCCCTGGTCCGGGAAGATCCCACATGCCACGGAGCAACTAAGCCCGTGCGCCACAACTACTGAGCCTGCGCTCTAGAGCCCGTGAGCCACAACTACTGAAGCCTGCTCGCCTAGAGCCCATGCTTTGCAACAAGAGGAGCCACTGCAATGAGAAGCCTGCGCACCACAACGAAGAGTAGCCCCCGCTCGCAGAGAAAAAGCCAGCACGCTAGAGAAAAAGCTAGAGAAAAAGCCAGCGCACAGCAACGAAGACCCAATGCAGCCAAAAATTAAAATAATTTAAAAAAGAGAAAACCTTAATTCAGATCATAAATAGCACGTTTAGTTCATTGTTTCCTAGAACAAAGGGTGAACATCTAGAATTCTTTTTTTCTGCCATATATATTACATTAAATATATGTATGTATATGTAGATATATACAATTATTATATATAATAAAAGAATCCTAAGTGATGACCTTCCCTTCTAAAATGCAATCAACTCTGCAGCCATAAAAAGATGGCATATTCCTATGTACAGGTAAAGTATGCCCATAACATACTGGGTGAAAAAAGTGAAGAACCTATTTCTTTTTGTTGTAAATGTAATGTGTGTCTGTGTGTGTGTGGTGGGAGGAGGGACCATGTTTATGATGGAGTGTTGGGGAGAAGGTAGGAGTGAGTGTGTGAAGACAGGACTGTGAGAGGTATGGAGTGTGTGTATGGAGCGCCATGCCTGTGGGAATGGAGGAGGAAGTTATGAGTGGGGAGGAGGGGCAACGCGAACGTTTGTCGGGGGAAGTGAAGATTTGCGTGTCTGTTGTGGGGTCCAAGATGTGGAGATGTGTTGAGAAAAAGAGTGTGAGAGGGAGGAATAGACATGATATGATAAGTGAGGACATGAATAATTGTACAGAAAAATCTTAGAACATATACCAATATCAGCCTTCATAAATAAAATTTTTTACCTTGTGATTGTTATGCAGGCCAGCTATAAATTTAAAGCCTTGTTACTAGGGGAAAACCCCACTGAATTCTTATGTTCATTTAATCACTTCTGGATTTACGAGAATTTCAAAAGATGGACATCTTCAGTCACTGAATCTCTGCAACCAAACAAACATGTCTTTAAGCCGTATTTCCCTTTTTATATCCTCTTGATATAAATTGCTGCTGCAATACTGAAGCATTAATTTTATACAGGTATGATGAGTTATTCCTGCAGTGAAACATTTTTAGCTGAAAAAAGATTTAAAAGGAAAAAAAGCATTACTAGATAACCTCCTAAACCATTTCAGGATTTTCTAACATCTAATAGAAAGTTAACATTTACTTGTGTCTATTTTGCCTTCAAACATTTGTCTCGTAGAAAACATGCAAAAATTGAATATATTAAAAAGTATTGCTGGGGCTTCCCTGGTGGCAGAGCGGTTAGGAATCTGCCTGCCAATGCAGGGGACACGGATTCGAGCCCTGATCTGGTAAGATCCCACATGCCGTGGAGCAACTAAGCCCGTGCGCCACAACTACTGAGCCTGCGCTCTAGAGCCCGCGAGCCACAACTACTGAAGCCAGCGCGCCTAGAGCCCGTGCTCCACAACAAGAGAAGCCACCGCAATGAGAAGCCTGTGCACCGCAACGAAGAGTAGCCCCCGCTCACCACAAGAGGAAGCTCGCGTGCAGCAACGAAGACCCAACGCAGCCAAAAATAAATAAATTAATTTTTTTTTAAAGTATTGCAATTTAAAGTTACATACTATGATATAAAGCTTAAAGTAAAACAATTGAGGTTTGGGGTTTTTTTTTTTTCAGTGACATGGGGATGTCTTCCTAAGAAAAGAAAATATAATAGAGCTTAATTACACTGAAAGTTTTTTATACATGTCAGAAAAACAAGACAATAGAATTTTAAAAATATTTTTATTAATATACATGTATTTGATAACTTCGAATTTAGAACACTTAGAATCAGCATGAACAAGGTAAACTACACTTCAATGACAAAGATCTGAAATGGGGGAATAGATACTGTAACTGTTCATATTAACCTCCCCTTGCAATCTGCATCTGTATCTTGTCCAGTGAAAACTTGATTTACACAGCTCTACAAGTGCAGTATTTTTCTAACAACCCATTTTGTAGTCTCGGAACACTTTTCAGTTAAACTGATTTAGATGTTTAAAGATGAAAAATAAGAAATTTGCACTCTAAATTTGAATATCTAATTCACATTTCTTTACGTTAATGTAAATCAGGAACAATTTACAGTAAACACAAAAACTATTCACGATAGTAGTAGTAACAGTTCACATTTTTACTGGACACTTCTTGTGTTAACTAGGCCCTGCACTAAACATCTTAACATGCAACTTCACATTTAATTACCTTAACGGGAAGTGTCACGAGTTCACGTTTTCCACAACTGATGATGATGCAAGCTGATGACAGCTTGCACTGGGCACTCGTGTCCAGACCTTTCCCTGGCATCGTAGCTAGCATGACTCACTTGTACCGCAGCAGCTCTGGCGCTTGCTTGCACGATTTTACTAATGTTACATGAATACGCAGGCCTGACTTCCCCCCCAAAAAAACATGGCTAAGTCTTTACTACTAGGAGACACACCTGTAAGATAGCACAGAGACAACGAACGAAAGCAGCTGTGATCTAGGTCGGCACTAAAGCCCCTTTTCTGGGGACTCAGAAGTGCCCCTCCAGGCCTAACTGCAGGAGGGCAGCCTCAGCCTCCTCCTCCTCTTCCTTGGCCTCCTCCTCGCGGATCTGCACCAGCAACTGGAAGAGGTTTGGGGCTGGCCCTTCCGCAGCCCCGGTCAGCCACAGCTGCCTTCGGATGGCCCCGCTGTGGTTGGCCCCGGCAATGACCTGCTCCAGGCGGGCTTGATTCACGTTATCTTTATCTATGGCCCCCTTCTCCACCACCTTCTGCAGCAGAGGCTCCAGACGAATGACATAAGCAGATAACTTTTCTCCCGGGTTCTGGTAAGTGTTCAGAAATCTGACCTGCGCATCCCTAGAGCTCTCCACGCTCCCAAACACCTGCTCAAGCGCCTTCAGGCATTCTGCGGTGGTAATCGCAGGGTTGCTGATCTTGAGGATGCGTATGACATCAGCAGCAGGGCCTCTAAGACTCTCCATCAACCGCCGCCTCTTTTCCACATCTGACACCTGCCACTCCTCTATGACCTCATTAGTGTGCTCCAGCCAAGGATCAAATGTCTCCTCTCCAGGGCCCAGGATGTCCCTCCCGGAGAAGAGTGTCAGCTTCTTGTACCATATGGACTCAACAAGAGGCTGAATAACATTATCCAAAATATAGTTTAGCATCTCTGCTGGCATATCTGGGCCTGGGGCCGGAGTGGGGTTCTGAAACCCAAGGACACGGGCAACATCTTGCACGGTCCACCCCTCTCTTGCTAGGAAGAGGTGCAACCTTTCTAGAAATTCAGCATCGGAAGTCGGGGGCTTAAAGACCACTTTCCACACCCCTCCTTTACCTGGCATCTCCCTGGGGATCGCGGCGTAATCGACAGCGCCAGTGAGCTCTAACAAGGCTGCTTTGGCATTCTCTTCCCTCCAGAACATTCTCCCAAGCACTCGATAGGGCACCTGGGGCATCGCAGCCTGGAGGGTCTCTTCGATTTCAGCTTCATCACAGTTCACTGGGATCCCCCAGACCAGCAGGGCTCTCTGGGAGTTCACATCCATCCCCCTACACCAGTCTTCCAACAGTGTCATCGCCATTTTGTCAACTATCAAGGGCCTCAATTTTACAAAATACGGGTTACTGTGGTTCCCTGTGCTCTAGGACTTAGGACAACAGCAGACACTCCCCCGCAATATGCCCGACGAGTCAAGCTTCACGCAATCACGATTTAAAAACGACACCAGAGTCCTGCTCTCGTCCTTTCGCTGCCCCCCAATGTCAGTCCTCCGCGTTCTCGGAGCGAAGCCTGAGGGATGCTCAGTTACGCGGCCACCGCCATCTTGCGTCTCTGGTCGGGGTCCGCGGGCCGGGTCCTCCACCTGCAGGCAGGGTGTCGCGTCGCAGCTCAGAGGCAAGGAGTGAGGGCGGGCAGCGAAGGCAGGAGCCGCCGGGCTGTAGAGGCCGCCGGGGTGTAATCGCGGGGCGTGGCCTTCTGTTCTCAGCCCGGGCGCCAGGCACTCGCGGCTGCTCCCGGCGTCAACCGGGCTTTCGCGGTCGGAGCCCGGCCTTCAGGCGCGAGAGAAGCCGTTTCTCTGCAGACGAGAACTGTGCCGCCCCCGGAGGAGGTCGCAGCGGCGGCAGCGGGGCCAGCCCGAGAGAGGCTCCTTCGCTGGCGCAGGTGCCCGTCTGGGCTGCGAGGACGGCCGGGGACCCAAAACACAGGCAGCGGAGGCGCGGGTAGAATGCGGAAGCAAGGCTAGAGGCGGCGCAGACGAAGGCAGGCCGCGGCGACTGAGCGCGCGGGCTGCCGCAGGTTGAGTCGGGATGGCGCAGCGGGCTTCCGGCTGGTCAGACCTGCAGTCAGCCGAGGCATTACGGCCGCAGTGGAAGGCGGGGCCGGCCGTTAAGCGGCTTTCGCCCGCCCCGCCCCCGCGGCCGAGCCTGCGCGAGCGTAGCCACGGCAACGGCAGCCCAGAAGACTGGCGACCAGAGTGCTCCGGCGGCCCGCAGAGGCGAGCGGTTGACTTGGTGCCAGTAAGGGGCTCCAGGCATTAATTTCTCTGACGGCGCGTTTCCTTTTTCACATTTTCCAGATTTTTTTTTTCACAAAGCACTGTATTTAAAAGATGATAATATAATTCTGGAGTGGATTTAAGATGATATGCGTCCGTCAAGGAAGATTGTCTACTCACGTCGCTCGTTCAAGTCAATGCTGTATAAGAAAATACCCTATACCATCTGATCGCACTCTGCAACCTCCGCGAATTTCATCCCAATGAAACTAAAACGTTGGAACTGTGCCGTGTGTTTGTGTGAGACACTGAGTTGAGACTTTTCCTTGTCTAAAATTTTGTAAGAAGATCTAGATCTATTTAGTAACCTTTGTAGCCAGGCAAACGCTAATGAGTTATTTCCCCTGTCCTGGCATCATTGACAGTGAGCTGATAAAACAGAATCCTTACGGTTCAAAAACGTCAAGTAATCCCTTGCAAGCGAACCAAGGCCTATTTACGTCAATCCCAGATGGTGAAAATCTCCCCAGAAGGACACAGCATTCAACTCTGAATTTTTAAAACCTTATTTAATAAAAGGTTTAAAGATACAGAAGAACATTCAAAAGTAAATAAGTTACATAGGTACATTACAATCACATCAGCAAGATTTTCTTTAGTGTGTTAATTTTTTTTTATAAAAAGCACACAAAAAATAAAATCTTCAGTCTGGTCTATCACAACTGTACAGCAAAAGAGGTAATATTTATATATATGTACACTATTTTAATATGTAACAGTCTTTTTAAAAAAGGGTGCCACAGGCAGCAAACACACAAAAGGCAGTGTCTGATATTTTTCAAAATAAAAGGAATATACTTATTTATATGCTATTAAAATATTTGTACAATAATTACAGACTGTCAAGGCTATTCCTGTGCTCTGTCCCCTCCAACAAGGCCTTCGACTGAGAGACGAATGAAAAGGTAAAACAGCTGCAAATTGTTAGAGGCAAATAGTAACACAGCAAAAATATGGGGCGGACATACAATTGTTTTATAAAAATATGCATACGTCCTATAAACCTAAGGAGTTAGGCTTGCCAGTCTGGTAATAAATACCGTCCCAGTAAAAACATACTTAAATAGCTGAGGCTTGAGTATGTGTTGTATTCCTCCTTCATCTTAACATCTGGCACATGAGAAGAAAGAGGTTAGGTCACTGAGGCAGTTAAATATAGGGGATCCCTTTAGACGTAAGCAGCACACGACCTCTGTGCCAGGGGTGGAAGTGGGGTAGCAGAAGGGATGGGTGTGTACCTTAGTTGTGAGGGGGGCTGCTGAAGGCATGGAGGACAGTGCTGAAACACTGTCTCCGTGGGTGGGTAAGAGACCTCAGAAACGGTCTAGAACACAGGCACTAGGTTAGTTTCATGCCCTTAGCTGAATGTAGATGGAGGCTGAGAGATGGATATGTGAGATGGTGTGGGGAGGACATTATAAAGCTGAAGGTGTTTGTCATTTAACGTCTTAAAGCAAAGAGCTCTGAATATAAGAAAAAAGAAAAACAAAGTAGCCTAATGGTTCACAGGGAGAAAGCACCATAAAGGATATACCTATGCCAGCTTCTATGGCTGCACCTACTTTATTGGCAGGTCACTTGCCACAATTGCATCTGCCCTCTAAACATTTTACCTTTTACACTGCATTCTAGATATAAATCCATTCTGGAGCATAAACCCTTCTAAAATACGGTGTTGGGTGGGGTTAATACAGAGAGGTACCATCTTGATTTTCTCGACCTATATTCACCTGGTCTGGTCTCCGTGAGCTTAGAAGAGAAGAATCACTCTAGACGAAGGAGGTTTCTGTTACCACATGTCCAAAAAAGAAGCCTGAAACTAAATACGGTTTTAATAGAAAAAACCTTGGGAAACTTAAGTAGCACTTTGGGGCAAAGCTGCGAAGGCACTCATATTACATATGTGATTTAGAAGAGAGCCTAAATTTGCTACCCTCCTGTTTTTGGAGGGTATACCAGATTTTTGCAGTCTTGGGCCGTTGAGCTTGTAAAAGCCTATGGAAGAAACTAACTGGGAAGTTAGAGGTCTAGGTAGCCATCAGAAGTTGGGGAGGGGGGAGAATTTTGTTAACTCCCATAGCTGGGCTCATGTATAACCATATTAATGCATAAATGAATGCTAATACATACCTGATAGTGCATAGTTTAGAAACAAAACTCCCTCCCCACTCCCAATGTGACGCCTTTAGGCCATCTCAGAAGAGTAGCAGAATGAATACTTTTTGGCTCCTTCCTAACATGGATTCACTTAGAACTTCTTTTACACAACTAAAGTTGAATAGCAAGATCAGAAAAATAACTCAGCCCTCCTACGGGACTGGCAAGTGAAGGGACCTCCAGAATCTTCCAGCCCTTCCACTTCAGTGACTCCACACCAAATATGGCTTCTTCAAGCCAGAAACAAAACCAGAATCTGGCTTCCAGCCAATCCCCTCAAGCTACTTGAAAGTACAGCCAAAGAAGACGTAGCAACAAGAACTGCCTTTGATCTCCCTTGATCCTGCTAGTCTCCGTGTGTCTTTGTGACATCTTCCACCTTTCCACCCTCTTTCAGTGCTACTATCATTCCTATTGGCAAAACGAGGGACTTTAGGGTCTTGGAAATGTGGGGGGGAGGGTGGTGCCAAGAAGGTGCCTTGTTTTGGGATAAATGCACTTGGGCCTCTGGAAAGGAGGAAGCCCCTGGTCCCTGAGAGGATGTTAAAAATTAAATATTAAGAATAAATAAATAGCTCCCAAATGACACAAGTCAAGGAATGAAGGCTCCTGTCCCATCTGGCTAGGAGACCTCCCCCTCCCAGGGAAGGATCCAGAAATCTCCAGCATGCAGGACTGAGGGCTGAGCTGTGGATATCAGCACTAGACCAGGTGGGGTGGGGTTAGGTGGCAGCTGCCAAGGGCAGGACAGAGGCAGGCAGGAAACTTGCACCAAGGAGGAGCAGGCTGGGCCTAGGCTAAGCTCCCTTAGCAGCCTCCAGGGCCCAAAGGTATTTGGCAAAAAGGTGGGAAGCAGGAAAAGCCAAGGCTTATCAAAAGCTCCCTCAGGCCTAGCCCTGTAGCAGCCCTGCAGCTTCCTTCCTCTGCACAGTTTCCTTCCCTCCAGCAGGCTGAGAGCTTGCAAAGAACATTGGCTCCTTCCCCAAACATCTGAGAAAACTTTCCAGCCCCAGCAGGCTGCTAGCGAGCAGCAAAGGGATAGGTACCAGTCCTGGTCTCTCTCCCTGCACCCGTTCTGGCAGCCTCCCTCCCACGGAGGACGCGGCCTCTCTGAGGACATAGTCACTGGAGCAGCATGGCCTGGACACTGCCGCGTGGGAGACAGCACAAATGCCAGGCTGAGCTCCCTCTCGGAGATGGCCACCACACTCCTTCCCACGGAGTCCCTCTTTCCGGGGCTTGGGGCAGGGCCTGTACAGGTCCCCTGGGGCGGGGGATTAATGCTGCCAAGGGGGTGTGCTTGTGCTTGTGCTTGTCTCTCCATGGTGACCTAAGGGAGCAAGGGAAACAAAGAGGGAGAGAAGCGACCTCGTGGCGTGGCGGCAGAGGTCCATGTGAGAGGCAGCTGCGGCAGCGCTGGAGCCCCTCCCCAGGGGCAGCCCCAGCGAGCAGGGACTCTCCCAGTCCCAGGAAAGCAGGAGGGAAACTTCCGACAGACCAAATGCAAGAGAACTGGATCCTGCAGCCCTTAACACTGCTCCTGGGCCCTGTATAAGTAAAAGAGCCGTTTATTTAATTGTATCCGTTTTGCAGAGACAAGTCCACGTGATCTCTCCCTCCGGAGGTTCCAGTGCTGGCAGAGCGTCTCAGGCTGGAGCACGGCCTGGAGCCCCGGGCGTCAGCCCCTCTCGCCCGCGCTGCTCTCCTCCCTCAGGGCCGGCTGGTGGGGGGAGGCGGCCGCAGTGGCCGCAGCGGCCGCGGCCTCTTTCTCCTTCTGCCTCAGAGCGGCCGCCTTCTTCTCCTGCTCGGCGTGGCTCTTCATGTGAGCGCTGCGGCTCTTCACCTTGTAAAACACCCTGTAGCCGGGAAGGAGGGGCTTCAGTAAGAGGTCTGTTTCCACCCCTGGGACCTCCAGGTTAGAGCACCTGAGTGCGCACGTGCGTGTGTGTGTGTATTCTGGGGGCTCCCCGGCCGTGTGTGTGTGTGTGTGTGTGTCTGTTGTCTGTTCTGGGGGCTCCCCGGCCGTGTGTGTGTGTGTGTGTGTGTCTGTTGTCTGTTCTGGGGGCTCCCCGGCCGTGTGTGTGTGTGTGTGT
>NC_041224.1:154080628-154176133 GCF_002837175.3 Physeter macrocephalus
AGAGGTCAGCATCCACCCCTGGGACCTCCAGGGTAGAGCACCAGAGTGCGCACGTGCGTGCGTGTGTCTGTTCTGGGGGCTCCCCGGCCGTGTGTGTGTGTGTGTGTGTGTGTGTGACTGTTCTGGGGGCTCCCCGGCCCTGTGTGTGTGTGTGTGTGTGTGTGTGTGTGTGTGTTCTGGGGGCTCCCCGGCCGTGTTTGTGTGTGTGTGTGTATGTATGTGACTGTTCTGGGGGCTCCCCGGCCGTGTGTGTGTGTGTGTGTGTGTGTGTGTGTGTGTGTGTGTGTGTTGGCCCTTCTGGCTTGCTCCGCGCCACGTTGTCCAGCCCCACCCTCCAACAAGGGGACCGATGGGCTCCCGATTCAGTGCCATCATCCCTCTTCTAAAAGCTGCCAAGGGACGTCACTGCCCGGGGAAACCCTCTGAGCCAATCAGGAGACAGGGCGAAAGCTGTGACTCCTCCTACTTCTCCCCAGGAATCGACGTCTGCCCCTCCCCCAACCGCAGCCAACCTACCAGGTCCCAGTGGAGACTGGGTCTGCCTTCTTACCTGCCACATTTTTTACACGGAAAAGTGTTCTCCTGATTCTGGCTCTTATTAAATGGCTCTGGTTTTTTCTTCTTCTCCGAAAAAGGAAGTGCCCTACGTGACTTCCCTGGCCCCTCCCTTGGCTTCTCTGAGGCCTGGCCACACGCAGATCCAGGGGCATTGGATTCGTGGCTTCGGAGGATGAGGATGTCATTGGCCTGGAGAGGGTCAAACAAGGAGAGCTAAGAGATTTGGGGAAGAGAGGATCTCGAATTATGGAATATCCGTGAACAGAGGGCTTTTAAAGATCATACACTCATTCCAAATGGTCCCCTAGCATCCTCTTGAATCTTTCCAGTGACAAGGCACTCACAGCTCTGTTTTCACAAATTGCTGGTACCGTAATTACGTGGGACAGCCCTAGCTGCTATAGGACTTCCTGATGCATCTGACAGGGGTCTTGGTGTCTCTCTTAATGACATGGGTTCATGTTTTCAGTCATTTAGTCTATTCATGACTTCATTCCATAAATGACTTTCAAATCTGTGTAACATGCCAGGTTACACAGGGGATACAGAGGTGACAGGATCCCCTGCCATCAGAGAACTCACAGTCTGAAGGGACAGACATGCAGTTAGCTCATGACAACATGAGCCACCATGGGAAATGCCAAGCAGGTGCCAGAGAGCACAGGACGCCTGGTGCAGACCTGGAGAGGTGCTGCTCAGGGTATGCGAACCATGGACCTCGGGTTAGGGGAGCCCCAGATGGCCATTAGGAGTCACACATGTGTGCACTGGATCAAACCCCACAGGAAAGCATTCATAAAAGTTGAGCAGAACTTAGTGGAATGTGTACAGTGAGCACAGCTCTTGGAGAAGGAGCACAGCCAAGGCTCAGAAGGGAGCAAACAGCTGTGTGTCTACAGTTTGTGAGGGTTTTCCTGTAAGTTTAAGTGTACAACACAAATTAAACAAACAAATACTCTCATAGTAGTTCCGCAGCAGACCCTACCCAGCCCTCTCTCTCTTGGGGGACCTCTCCCTGACAAGGAACAGCTCTGGCTGGTATGTCTTGCTTCTTGGCCTGTGATGTGGTGGACAGAACACTGCACTAGGAGGACCTGGGGTGGGACCTCAGGCAAGTCACTTAGCATCTCTGAACCCAGCTTCCTCCATCGGCAAGGTGGGGGCTAACACTTTATAGGGTTATCGCGAGGGATGAATGATATAATGAACAGGAAAGCACTTTGCAGACAACATGTGTGAGGGGCCGTTGTTGTTATTCCCATTGTCTCAGCTCAGTTTCAGAATCCTGTCAGGGACACGGCTATCTTAGGGGGAGCCCTGTCTGAACTGTAAGTCAGGAATGCTTCCCCAGTGTCCCACACACCTGGGTTTTCACAAAGCCTTTTTCCTCTGTGACTCAGATACAGAAGCAGTATAGTGTAAAATTAATAGCAGATTCTGGAGTCAGGCTGCCTACTAGCTGTCTTATCTTGGACGTCAATTTCCTTCTCTGTAAAATGGGAATAATGACAGTACCTACTACATGGAGTTATGAGGATAAAATGAGTTAACAGCATAAACTATCTAGTGCTTTCCTGCCATGATGATGATCATCATCATGTTCCTGCTCTGCCCTCCCTCCCATACCCCTAGGCCCAGCTCCAGCTGTCCTCCTAACCCTGGGCTCCCCCAGTGGAGGTGACACTTACCGACTCATTGGCCTGTAGTGTCTGCGTGGCTTTGACAGCCGCTGCCCGCCGGCTTCGCTCTCGCCCCTCTTCCTGCTCCCCCTTCTCCTGGGCTTCTGGCATCTCTTCCTCCTCCTCCTTTCTGGTCTCCTTTACTTCCTTCTTAGGCTCTAGCCTCTCTTCACTTGGGGACTCTCTTCTGGGAGGAGGCACCCTTGGGAACTTCTGGGAAGTCTATGGGGGACAAGAACAGGGCAGTGAGCCTACAACTCAGTCATGCAGCCATATGCACCGATTCTGACCCAGCCAGGGGCTCACTAGGCCCTGCTAGTCCTGCTAGCCTGGCCTGGACCAGTGCGGCCTCCTGTGCTAGACTCTATACTCTCCCACCGCTAATCCGCCTGTAAAATGAGAGACAGCCTTGATGCCTGGAAGCCCTCAGGATGAGACCAAGCACTTGAGATGGAGCTGGGGCAGGGAGGGAGCATGCCAGTCCCTCCCCACAGGCCACCTGTCCTCTTGGGTGTGTCCAAGAGACACATTCTAGGGCAGGGTGGCCTGGTGGAACCAGGCAGCAGCCTTGAGCTCCATTCTAAGCTATCTTTGTAACATTTTCTGTATCTCTACCCCCTTCCCATCTGCAAAATGGGAACTAAATCACTCCCTGTCTTAGAGCAGCATGTCACCAGTGTGGACTTGTGACCCCAAGATGATATTAGGTGGATACATGGACACAGAATTAAATAACATTCTCTTCACAGAATTGAATAATGTTCTCTTTTCAATTCTCTTTCAATCCTGATTATGTCAAGGACAAAGTCTCGAGTTGGTATTAATGTGTCTTTTATACTGCTCTAGACTTAACAAGGAGAGGTCAGGCCTCATCTCAGAGCCTCCGCAGGTAATAGTATCTGGCTAGAATTTAATAACATTGTTTGGTTTTCATATATATTTATTTTTACCAGTACCTTCTATGGCAAGCAACACTGGTTTTCTATTTATGATTGTGATATAAAGCTTCCCTTGAGTAAAAAATGGGTTGATTTAAAGAAAAATATTAAAAGCACAAGTGGTGTATGGACATGACAAAAATAGTAATGGTGACATGTGGTAGGATGCAGATACAGCAGAATTCATAAAGGTGATACAAGAATGACTAAAGTTTAGGAAACAGTGTTAGAGATCTGCTACGAGGGGACAATAAGTCAATGCTAGTGCAAATACTGTGGGAAATTTCCCCCAATGTTCTGCATCAACACAATATATATTATTACGATGACACTGGCAGACAGAGAGGGGAACCCAAAGGTCCAGGGCCAGTGTCCAGGACATCAGGTCCCTGGGACTGTCAGGGACACTGCCTTCCTTTCTCTGCCCTCCAGGGAGTCCTGGAGAGCTTGGCCTCAGGCTCCCACCTCAGCCTAAGCAGCTGATGCAGGGAAGGGAGTCACCTTAATATCCACTTCAACCTCTTCCTGGGCCGACTTTTCATCACTTGTATCCACATCCCCGAAGGTTAGCGTCCCATTGCGGCCAATCTTCACCTGCTTCTTGTAGGTGTAGTAGAACTCCACGCACTGGGCCACGGTCTTGGTTTGGATCTGGTTTGAAGCCAAAACTGAGGTCAGAGTTCCGGGTTCAGCTCACCTGCCTGGGGGCACTCCAGCCTTTCTTATCCCTGCATGCCCCTCCGTTAACCTTAGCAAACACTAAACCCAATAAACCCAGGAAATACAAGCATGTCTCCACCACCTGCTCTGCACAAACCACTGACCAAATTCAACACTTCAGCACTATTTTTTTTAAAAAAGCTAAAAAGGACAACATGGAGCCACTGGGGAAATTTGAATACGGATCATGTATTAGAGAGTATTATTGTGTCAGTTTAAATTTCTTGGGTGTGATAATGGTACTATGGTTTTGTAGGAGAATATCTTTGTTTTAGGAAATATTTAGGTCAAATGTCATGATGTCTGTAACTTTTAATGATTAGTTAAAACAGAGGATATCTGTGTGTGTGAGTTTATTTATGGACACAGAGAGACAGCAAATGTGGCAAATGTTAACAACTGGTAAATCTGAGAGGTATATGGGTGTTCATTATACTATTCTTTCCATTTTTCTGTAAGCTTGAGATTTTTCAAAATGAAAAGTTAAAGGGGAAAAAGTCTGGGCACCATCCATATTCAAAGCTAGACTAGACCTGTTAACACAGTCTCTCTACATCAATCGGAACAAACAATTTCATTCCTCTTCAGGGAGCAGTGAGGACAGAGAATTGTCAAACTGCCCTATGTTGGGGAGGAACTCAGGGGAGACTAACACGAAAGCCCTGGAAAACCTGAAGAGGAAGCAGGAGGCTACTAAATGGCTGTGTGGCCTTAGGCAAGGCTCTTGGTGTGAAAGTAGTGAGTGGGTTGAGACCAGATGATCCCCAAGGGCCTCCCAAACTCTGAAACCCTAGCCCTCCTGTTTCACAAATCCATTCGGCCACTGGGTTTGGTTTCTGGACGACCTCCCCCCAGCCCCCAAGCTGTTTTCTCTGACTCTCCCCCATCTCCCCAGACTCCCAGACTGCTCAGCCAACTGCTGGGCTGCACTGGGAACTGGGGTGTCCTGTCCACAGAGCCCAAGGGGTCAGTGAGGGCCCTCTGTGCATGAGCAGGAAGCAGACATGACTCATCTCCCAGGAATGGCCAAGTCACAAATTTATTAACTAGATCCTGTTTATACTTTTACCATCAATTCCCTCTAATCATCTGTTTGCCTGACTAATGGTCTGCTCTTTTCATTAAGGCATTAGGGGCGCCTCAGTGAGCTTCACAAGGCATGTACTTCCCGGCAATATTGCCCAATCAGGGAGCCCAGCAAACGACTGTCCTCACAACAGGGCCCTTGTAGGAGAATTTGTCAGCACTTTGTCCAGGCCCCAGGGCGTTCCTGGTACAACCTACAATCCCAGGAGGAAAGAGCACATTCTGGGAAGCGCTCTTCCCTCAGCTGTCCACACAGCTCACTCTCCCCATAGCCCAGGCTTTGTGAGACAGGGCTGGTGGGAAGATGCAAGCCCTTGGATTAGCAGATCACTCTCCCAGAAGAACACAGGGGGAGGACAAGAGAATCTAGGAAAACTAGGCCCAGGCTTCCTCTACTCTGTCAACTGAGTTCCTGGAAGGAAGCCCCGGGCCTGACAGGAAGTGGGCAGAAGCCCCCTAGGTCAGTTATAGTCTCTTGCTAGCTCTCGGTCCCCTCATCTCGGGGTGACTTCTCCTCCCACTAATTGTGGCCTTTGAAGTACTCCAGCCCCTTAGGATGGCTCACCTCTGCTTGCAGCCCCCCTTCTCTTCCTGTTCTCCCTTAGGCAAGTCACTATTTATTTGGTGCCACTGGGTCTGGTGCCCACTCAGGCCCCGCTCTGGACTGAGACTTCAGAGTATGGCCACGCTACCCTAAGGTGAGGGAAGGGGCTTAGAACCAAGGGGGAAAAGGCCTGATCATTTCCGTTCTTGTTTTGTTTAGAAAAAAATGTCTCTGGGGACTTCCCTGGTGGCGCAGTGGTTAAGAATCCGCCTGCCAATGCAGGGGACATGGGTTCAAGCCCTGGTCCGGGAAGATCCGACATGCCGCGGAACGGCTAAACCCGTGAGCCACAACTACAGAGCCTGCGCTCTAGAGCTCGCAAGCCACAGCTACTGAGCCCACGTGCCACAACTACTGAAGCCCGCGCGCGTAGAGCTCGTGCTCCGCAACAAGAGAAGCCACCGCAATGAGAAGCCCGCGCGCCGCAACTAAAAAAAGCCTGCGTGCAGCAACGAAGACCCAATGCAGACAAAAATAAATAAATAAATGTATTTTTTAAAAAAAGAAAGAAAAAGAAAAAATGTCTCTGAAGCTACTTAGTGGCATTGACCTAACTGCTTTGTAAGAGGCCTTGGTAAGCAATTGCAGGGCCCCCCGCTGGCAGAGGAAGCCCCCAACTTATGCAGGCAGCTCCTGCCCCTCTCTTGCCGCCCACACAGAGCCCCAGCTCACCAGCTTCTGCACCAAGAAGAAATCCTTCTTGTAAATGGCAATGCCCTTGTTGAACAGCTTCCTCTCAGCCATCTTCCACTGGTCGGAGCCTGCAGGGCAGAGAGGAAGCCAGGGTAGTGGGGCGGGAGCTCACAGTCTGACTGTGAGCACTGCGGGGGCAATTCTGACCAGCAGAAAAGTGTGAGGTCATCTAGCCACTGTCTCTGTAGGCACTCAGAGCGGGCTTCTGCCACTTACTAGCCATGTCGCTTAGCCTCTGAGCCTCACTTTCCCCACTCGTGAAATGGGAACTAATAATAGAAGCCACCTCACCAGCTGTGGTACAGACTAAGTGAGACAATGCATGTGGAGCCCTTGGTGATATACCTGGCACGGACGGGATGCACCACTCAACGGGGGTCGATACCAGGGACTGCTATGATTATGCCACTTGGTCAATGTCCCTCTTAAAGCACAGTCCCCAGAATGGGAAATGGCACTCCAGGGGTCCTGTAAGTTCCAGCACCTGGTGCCAATTTGGATGGCACTCCCTGGGTTCCTGCCCCTTATACCCACACTCTGGGCTCTTCTACCCGGATGGGCTCCCACCTGCTTATGCCCTTCTCCCTTCCCTTGCAGGGCACAGGAAGCCCCTTGAGAGCCACCCCAGCTCTGGTGTCAGTCCCCTCACACTGGATCTTGGCTTATCTGCCCCCCCACCTCTCCACCCCCGCCCCACCAGGGGCTGTGACTCAGCACTGAACTGAGCCTCACTGATGCTGGAGACCCCTTGAGGCCCCAGGCCCCAGGCCCACCCTGCCAGCCCACCTGTGTAGTGATAAGTTGCCAATGGGTGGTTGTGGAACCGCAGGGGCTTCTTCAGTAGCAGCTTATTCAGCGTTTCCTAAAAGGGAAGTGAAGAAAAGGTCAAGGCCCTGGCCAGGGTCTTGGTGGGCAAAATTCGGGCCTCTGAGTAGGGTGGGCACTCACTCTTGGCCCTCTTAACTGTGGAGGGGCAAGAGGTCTGGCAGGATGGCAAGGGCATGGGGGTTGGGCTGCTCAGGGCCTCTTAAAAGAGGAAACACATGGTCCCCAAGGCAGGCAGCCACAGATAGAGAAGGTCCTCAGTGACAGCCCTGTCCGAGGGTGGGGACCCACTACCCAGGATCAGAGACTGGGGTGGACCTTGCACAGCAAAGTCTGTAGTTTGGAACCAGGGCTCCCTCAGGCCGACCCCCTACCATCCCCAACTTGGTCAGACCTTCCTGCCTGCCTCAAATCAGCTCGCTGACAGGCCTGGCTCCTGGACAGCACACACACGGATCCCTGCCAGCCTCCCCAACGGGCCCTCCCTCCACCGGGGACAGTGTCTCACCAGGATGTCTCCCCTGGACTCGTGCAGACAGTGCAGGGCCAGCTCCTGGTTGGTGCCAGCTCCAGGGAAAATGCTGGAGCAGGCAGCTGTCAGCAGGTCTTCCACTGGGGAGGGAGGAGAGAAAGGCACTTTTAGGGCTGGGCTGGGCTGGGCTGCATGGGGCGGAGCCTAGCCCACCCATTGCCCAATAGCCAGCCTTTGCCTGCTTTGCCTGCTGGCTCGTGCCCTCTCACCTTGCCTCTGCTTCTCCCGGCTGCTCTCTAGGTCCTCCCATGGCTGCCACACCAAGTCGGCCTTGTGGGAGTCTGCGGCTGCCAGGGCGCGGTCCCTCATCGAGGGGATTTCTGCTTGAAACCGGGAGCCCACATTGATCCGTCTGCAGGGGAGGAAAGGGCAGGGAGTGAGGCTTCACCACGTGGGGATGGGGAACCCTACTTCCTCCCTGAGGATGGAGAAGATGCGGGGGTAGCTGGCAGAGGCTGAGCGCGGCAAGGCTTCAGCTGGGTGTAAGGGAACCTGGCTTCTATGAGGACAGCCTGGCAAGTGGCACCTGGTGCTGCCAGAAAGGCAAGGCCCAGAGGTTGGAAAGGGGAGAAGAAGCTCCAGGTTTACAGACAGGGAAAGAGTCTCTTGGACTGCCCTTCTAATTTTCCTCAGAGGCAAATTCAAACTGAGCTGGTCCTTTCCTTCCCTGTGACTTCCACACAGAAGCTGGGGTGGGGATCAGTGAAGCCCAGGGCTAAGTGCAGAAGCCCAGAGAGGTTTGCTCAGCCCACAGAAGCCTCCTCTTCCTCTTAGGGCCCACCTGCATACACCAGGTTCCAGCTGGCCACCCTCACCCCCTGAGCCAGAGGCTGGGCTGAACTTACGGCTCGATGCTCACTGGGGTGGCCTCCCCCATCACAGAGAGGACAGGCGGGGTGACTTCAGCGCTATCTATGGTACAAAAGGTAGGTTAGTAAGCGGCACCATCTGC
The DNA here is from genome assembly GCF_002837175.3 of Physeter macrocephalus. Lineage (NCBI taxonomy): Eukaryota > Metazoa > Chordata > Mammalia > Artiodactyla > Physeteridae > Physeter > Physeter macrocephalus. The sequence continues at coordinate 154,089,216 of NC_041224.1, forward strand.
TCTTCAGAAAAGCCACCCTCTCCAACCCTAGGTGGCTGCTCTTTATGCACAGGAGCCACAGCAGTGACTCAGAGGTTCACGCTGGGAAATCAGGCATCCTGAGTCCCGGCTCTGCAGCCTGCAATTGTAACAACGAGCTGTGACTTTACCAAATATGTGGGTGCCTCCCTTTTCACGCCTGCTGAAAGGGGCTGTTGCTACCAATCTCCCTAGGTTGATGTGAGGATTGAATGAAATCATGCACAAAGCTGAGCCCTCGATAAATATTAGCTACTCTTATTACTACTGCTACCAGTTCCACTACTAGAGCCATGTTCAGCCCCGGGAGCGCCCACAGTACAGCATTAAGTCCAGCATTCAACTATGGTTGCTCTAGTAAAGGGGCTGAAACTTCCGCCACACAATCGAGGTGGTGAAGGAGATCACTCTTTCACAATTATCTTCTCACTTCCTTGCTGGGTTCTCTGCCTTGGTTTCTCCCGAGCTAATCTCAACACCCTGTGTGATCAAGACACTCTCTTGCTCCAAAAGCAAAATCTGCTCACTCCTCTCTGCAACCTGAGAGAAAACTTCAACTCCTCAGCTCAGTGTTCAAGGCATTTCCCCTGCCAGCTACGCATCCCACCACCGCCTTGCCTGGACCCTCCACCTCTGCAGGCCGCTCCCTCGTGGCCCCTCGCGCTCCCTGCACAGTCCCACCTCTGGGCCTTTGCACCTCTCCTTTCTTCTGCCTAGTGTGCCCTCCCCACCTGCTTCCTAGTTCAAGGTCAGCTTTAACCCCACCCTCTCTTCAATAACTGCTTTCCTCACCACTAGGGCTAGCAGCCTCTGCAGGCTTCACTCACTGACTGCTGATCCCACTCTGCCTGAAACTTCTGCTTTCCTGTCTCCCAGGCTTTCAAGTCAACTCCCTAACGATCCAGCACTCTCTTTAGAACAGACCACAGTGTCCCACACATTACTGGTGCCCTCACAGGACCCAGTTCAGGCTTTACACCTGACTGCAAGAAAAATCCTCATGGATGGACAGACCTCTTCTTTGCCGCCAAGCTGGTCTCTACAGCGACTTCTTCCTGCACAACCCAGGCAGGGAGAGAAGCTTCCAAGCTTCCAGTAGAAGTGGAAGAGCCAAAGGCCAGCCAGCCCAGGGTGAGCCATTTCTCACCCAGACACCAGAGGGCACCAGAGAGGCATGCCATGATGAGGTCAGGGTCAGAGGTTAATCCCGTGACCGCACTGCCTCACCCCTGTGCTACCTCTGGTCGGGATTACTCTCAGTCTTCTCTATCACCCTGAGATAGGATTATCCTATTTTTCAGGGAAATGAATTCTTGTGTGGGGTGGGCAACATTTTTCATCAATTCACCACCCAGGCCAGCCAAAATGACCGTTCAAGAGACTCAGGAGACAGGATCTGCCACCTAATATTAAGAACAAATGTGACATGCCAGGCACAATGGAAAGTGCTTTACGTGTGTTAATGCATCTGGACCTCACCACAACCCTCTGAGGTAGCTATTAGGTTGAACCATAGAGGAAACTGCTGTTTGTGGTTCTAAAAACAGCTGACTACATTGGCAATTTCATCATTAACCAAACACTACTAACATCCTCATTCACATGCTGAAGAAACTGAGACCCAGGGAGTTTAAATCACTTCCACAGGGGATGGAACAGTAAATGGTGGAACTGGGATTTAAGTCCAAGCAGTTGGGCCGACACCTCCTCTCCCCAACCCCAGCGTGTACTTGAACCAGGACAACCTCCTTCTCTCTCTCAAAGGAGAGAGTAGAGCCCCTTTTCCCATAGCATTCCAGCCCAACCCTGGCAGAGCCAGAAGCTGCGTCTTCCCTACCCACCGCCCTGCCACAATGCCTGCCCTCACGGCTGCCGAGGGGGGGTCACTCACTAGACCGGAGCAGGGTGCGATGGGCACTCTTTGGCGTGATGGGAGGAGGGGCTGGCATGCTGCTGGTCGACATGATGGCATTGAAATAGAGTCCGGAGCCTTCCCGCACGGGGCTGAGGATCGGGGGTGGTGTATAGGGGGGCAGCTCAAAGCTCCGTTCGGAGGGGTGGTCAGCTAGGCGGACAGGGGAGCGCAGGTGGCTCTGGTACGGGGTGATGTTGGAGTAGACGGGAGGGGCGATGAAAGTGCCCGCCTTCGTGGGGATGATCAGAGGCTCAGGCCTCGGCCGCTGCTTTGGTTTCCGCACTGAAGGTTCCCCCTCCAACTTGACGTTCATGTCCTCAGCCTGGAGAAGGAAACAGACCAAGATGGCTCAGCCACCTACATCCTGGGAAAAACTGAAGTCTTGACCACTGCTTGCCCGTTTCACCTTTGGAACTTAGTCTGCCCACCACACCCACTAAGGCAAGCCTGAGCCAGGAAGCAGATCCAAAAGCCCTTCTTACTGCCTCCTCTACGACAGGGGTCAGCACACTGTCTCTCTCAAGGGCCAGATAGTATATATTTTAGGTTTTGTAGGACACACACATATTCTTCGGTGCATATTCTTCTTCTTCTCCTGACCCCACCCCCTGCCCTTTTAAAATAATCCTTTGAAAAGTGTAAAAAACAGTCTTAGGGCTGGATTTGGTTCACAGGTCATAGATGCCAACCCCTGCTGTAAAGTATGCTACAGGGCAGGGAACTATTGTAGTTAAGGGCCAGGCCCTGGAACTGGATTGCTTGGACTGGGATCTACTTCCTTTAATTACCACTTAAACTACTTAACTTGTGTGCATTATCATTTTTAACATGGGAATAACAAATGCCTACATAATGGGGTAGCTATGAGGACTAAATAAATTAATACATGGAAATCACTGAGAACAGTACCTGGTACATAGTAATTACTCAATCAATACTGACTGCTATCACTACTTAAACTCCAAGCTCTGCATTAGATGGAGGCCCATATCGCGTGCCAAGACCCAAGCTAGGCATGAGACCACAGAGTGAACAGGACAGCCCTGTCCTTGAAGAACTTTTATTCTCATAGTATTAGTCCTACTTTTACTGTCAAAGGTTAGCCCTCCTGGCTTACACTTCTCCCTGCTTGGTATGCCTTGTGGGCCTCCATACAGAATAGAGGGCAGGGCTGTACAGGAATAGAGGCCTTTCCTTGCTGCATCCCTATCCTCTCAAGAGAGAATGGAGCCCTACACGAGTGAGTGACATCGATCATCTCCCTGGGTGCACAGGTGAGACTGGCCACACTGACTGGGCCCAGGAACAACAGGCTTTCTCCCCATCCCAGGTTCCAGCTCCCACAAGACCTTCCAGCAGAGGGCCCTGAGTCCCCATGAGGCCTTGGCCATGTCTTTTAGCCATCTGTGCCCTCTCTGCTCTTCTACAGACTAGGAAGAAATGACATTGCTCATTCTCTCCCCCCTTAGGGGAACAATATGATTGCACAGAAAAAAATGCAGTGGACCCAAAGGCCCCCAAACTTCTAGACAAGAAATCCAACATGAACTCAAGCTAGCTGTAATGATTTGTGATTTTATAGGGAAAATGGATTTAAACTATTCGAAATATTTGACAATATTTTTCATATTGATTTTTTGTGTTTATTTATTTATTTTGGCTGCACCGGGTCTGTTTCTGCGCATGGGCTTTCCCTAGTTGTGGCGAGCGGGGGCTACTCTTTGTTGCAGCGCACGGGCTTCTCATTGCGGTGGCTTCTCTTGTTGTGGACACGGGCTCTACGAATGTGGGCTTCAGTAGTTGTGGTCTGCGGGCTCTAGAGTGCAGGCTCAGTAGTTGTGGCGCACGGGCTTAGCTGCTCCGCGGCATGTGGGATCTTCCTGGACCAGGGCTCGAACCCATGTCCCCTGCATTGGCAGGCGGATTCTTAACCACTGTGCCACTAGGGAAGCCCTCATATTGATTTTTTAGGTGTGATGACATTGTGGGAAGGAAGGAAGGGAGGGAGGGAGGGAGGGAAAGAAGGAAGGAAGGAAGGAAGGGAGGAAAGAAGGGAGGGAGGGAGGAAGGAAGGGAGGAAGGGAGGAAGGAAGGGAGGGAAAGAATCCTTATGTATGGTGTACTTCAGGTACAAACCAAAGTATTTATGGATGGAATGATGTGATGTTTGGGATTTGCTTCAAAAAAAATCCAGTGGTAGGGAGAAGTAGAGGTACAAATGAAAGAAGATTGGTTGTATTTTGAAAACTGTAAAAGAGGATGATGGCTAAATATTAGGACTCATTATACCATTTTCTCTACTTCTGTGCATGACTGAAAATGTCTGTAACACAAAGAGAGAAAGAGAAAGAAAGAGACAGACCTCCCCAAAAGCTTCGTATAGTTAGAGTCCTCAGGCAGGATTCAAGAGATCCAAATTCCAGGGCTAGCTCTGCCACTACTTGGCTGTATGATCTTAGGTAAGCCTCTGGCCTTTTCTGGACCTATTTCCTCATCTATGAAATGGGCATGTTGAGCTGTGTAGTTGCTCAGGCTCCTTCCTGCCATCCTCAGGACAAGCTGCCCAAGCCTCCAGCCTCCACCACAAACTCTCCCCCCACCAGAGAACAAGATTCCAGAGAGCAGAGACTGTGCTACTCATGATGATCTTGGAGCTCTCCTTTCTGTTATAGACAACAGGCATGCAGGCCAACTCTCCAGTTGCGAATGACTAATAAAATCTAGATGCTATACAAAACCACATTTCTGCAGGTACCAGAGAACAAATTAGTTGGCAAAGAATTAAAGAGCCAAGATCCAGGAAAAAAAAAAAGGAAAGACAAAAAGGTGAGCCCAGCATTTAGAATTGTGTTTTCCCTAGAGATAGATGCTGTTATGGAAGAGACAACGGAGAGGCTGAGAAACTGAGTAAAGCTTTTAATAAATTCAAGGAGCCAGCAGAATAAAAACTGGAGTTTAGAACTTGCCAAGGAAGGAGAGCCTGGTAAACCCCTAGGCTTTGGATTGGGACTCCAAAGGGCTATATCCTCAGAATAAAGGTGAATCAGATATAGATTAGCTCTCAAATGGAATAATGCCCAGCTTCAAATCATCTGATTAAGTTAAAGTAATCCAGATTGCTTGTGCTCTTTGCTAACCTGTCAGATGCAAAGACAAATCCTCTCCAGTAGAGGAGAACACCATCCAGAGTCTTTAATTACCTCAACAATTTTTCATATATAATGTCTGACATTCAATAAAAAATAACCAGATATACAAAAGAGTAAGATGTGATTTAAAAACAAGAAATAGCAGATAATAAACACAGACCCACAGGGATCCCATTAATGGAGCTATGAGACATAAACTTTAAGAAGACTATGCTTGTGAATTCCCTGGTGGTCCAGTGGTTGGGACTTGGCGCTTTCACTGCTGGGGTCCACGTTCAATCCCTGGTCGGGGAACTAAGATCCCACAAGTCGTGTGGTGTGGCCAAAAAAGGAAAAAAAAAAAAAAGAAAACTATGCTTAAGTTATGAAATAAAATAAAAGGCAAGGTTGAGAATCTCATCAAAGAACTAGAAACTCTAAAAATGAACCAAATGAAAATTCAGGTGACTGAAAAATAAAATAACTGAAGACAAGAATTCAATGAATGGGCTTAACAACATATTAGACACAGCTAAAGAGAGAACTGGTGAACTGAAAGATAGGTCAGACTTAAAATAAAAAGAAATGGAAAACATAGAAAAATGCATGACAGACAAAATAGGGGATACAGTGAAAAGCACTAACAAAACGTGTAACTGGAGTCCCAGAAGGAGAGGAGAGAGAAAATGGAGCAGAAGCACTCTAAACAGGATAAATACAAAGAGATCAATACTTAGGTTTCACCGCAAAACTGCTGAAAACCAATGACAAAAAAAAAAAAATCTTGAAAACAACAAGATAAAAAGATACATTACATTCAAAGGAGGAACAATATGGGTTATAGTGATTTCTCAATACTGTAACTACAATAGAAGACTGAAAACAATGGAATGACATCTTTAAAGTGCCAAGAAAAAAAAAAAAACTACCAACACAGAATTCTCTACCCAGCAAAGTTATCCTTCAGAAATGAAGATGAGGGGCTTGCCTGGTGGTGCACTGGTTGAGAGTCTGCCTGCCGATGCAGGGGACACAGGTTCGTGCCCCAGTCTGGGAAGATGCCACATGCCGCGGAGCGGCTGGGCCTGTGAGCCATGGCCGCTGAGCCTGCGCATCCAGAGCCTGTGCTCTGCAACGGAAGAGACCACAACAGTGGGAGGCCCGCGTACCGCAAAAAAAAAAAAAAAAGAAGATGAAATAAAAACATTTTCAGACAATCAAAGACTAATAAAATTTATCACTAACAGACTCACACTAAAGGAAATACTAAGGGATGTTCTTCAAACAGCATATAAATGAACTGAGATGGAAGCTTGGAGACATGAGAAGAAATAAAAAGCAACAAAACACTCTTAAGTATTTGAATAAATCTAAAATGAACAACAACTGAACAAAATCATAATGTTATAATGTACTATCAATGTTAAAATTTAGAGAGAATGAAAATTCATGTCAATAATTCTACAAGTTAGGGGTTAGGGGAAAATGGAGTTAAAGGGTTATAAGAACTCTGCATTGTCCAAGAAGAGGCAAAGCACTAACTTATATTAGATTTCAATAAGCTAAGAACGCATGTTAATCTCTAGGAACCCTTCTCAACCAGAGGATTAAGCTCTAATGTCATAAGGCATTCACTATGTAATAAGTTGACTTCTCTCCTACACATCTAGAATGGTACTAGCTATGTACCATCCTCCAAACAATTGAGAAAATGGTCACTCAAATCCCCTTCTGTAGGGCTTAGTTCTCTAATAGAAATCCAGGTAATAAAGGCTGCTATGGTAATCACTAAAGGAGTAATACATAAGTATATAACTAATAAATTAATAAAGAGGGGAAATGGAATAACAAACCCAATCAATCCAAAGGAAAACAAAGAAAGAGGAAAAAAAAAGGAAGAAAGAAAAGGCAGGATGGGATAAGTGGATGGCAGATTTAAACCAAAGTTTATCAGTAATTACATTAAATGTAAACCGTATCAATGCTCTAACGAAGAGACAAAGGTTGTTAGAACAGATGATAACAAACCCCAATTATAAATCCAGTCGAAAGATATACCTTAAGTAGAAGGATACAGAAAGGCTGAAAGTAAAAAAATGGAAAAGATACACATCCCATCCTCCTCCCACCCACACTAACGGAAAGAAAGAGAAATATCTGACAAAGTAGATATTTCATGATAAAGTGTCTAATCCAGTTCTAAATAAGTATGCAATTAACATTGCATCAAAGTATATAAAACTAATACTGACAGAACTAAGAAGAAATAGACAAAACCTCAATCTTAGTGGGAGAGTACAACATACATGTTTGTACTGACAGAACAAGCAAACAATTCTACATCCCGGTACCTAGCACAAGGCCTGACCCATATTAGAGGCCAAATCAAAATTTGCTGACCTGAAATAAAAGAGAGTCACACATTCTGGATTTTCCTAAACAGTCCAAATTTCAAGTATAAAACTGTTTCTTTGTCCCTCATAAGTTCATCTGTCCAAAAGTTTTGTTTGGAAAATATAAATAATATCCCCATGGGTGACTTGAATGCCTCCTATACTGCCATGTTCTCCTTTTTCCCATATAATATTAGGTCCCCAGGAGCACTCAGGTACTGAGCTGTTTGCATGGGGCGCCTCTCGTACCTGTGCTGGGGCATCAGTCCCGGGGATACGGGTGGACCGCCTGCGGGTGACGATGACCGACGGCTTGTGTTCAGTGGGGTTCTGTTCAGGACCCTTTCCATCCTCGTCAACACCTCCAGCTTGGGCTGCCTCAGTTGGGTCCACAGCCCGCACAGGCACAGACACTGGGATGATGAGGGGTACCATCCCGCTGTCCTCTCGTGCTCGCTTGGCAGCTAAGGAAGGCTCAGAAAACTCCACCCCACACTTGGTAGTTGAAGCCAATACACTTTTCCGCTTCTCCTCAGAGCCACTGGCATCCTGGAGAAGGAGAGAGAGAGGAAATGGAGACGGTTAGAAGGTAAGTCCTGATCTGCTAGTCTGGGACCCCTAATCCCGTTTGATTCAAGGACTCAAACACCCATGACGGTTCCCAATGGTCTCTGGCAACCTGGCCTTTCCCTGACCACCTTTTCCCCCACCATATTCCCAAATACTCTCCATAACCTCCCTTCTGCCAGGTTCTCCCATCCTGGCCTGGAGCAGGAATCCCCAGATGGCCAACTCAGGCCAAAAGTGGCTAATAGATGTGTTTTGTTTGGTCTACACAGTGCATGGCATGTGAAATAGTATCTATATGTTCAAAACATATCTCTGCAAAAGAAAGCAAGCAAGGAACCTATGGCAAGGTAAGGGTGGTCTTTGGATCTATTTTCCCACTGGCAACTGACTGGAGTGAAGTCAAGTTCTGCAGCCTCCTACATATAGGTCTGGCCCTATAGGCTTCGAGGGTTCAGACCTCTAGTGAGGGAAGGGGCAAACACTGGCTTTGGAGTCAGATACTAGCTTCTGTCCTACCTTTGTGACCTTGGGAAATCCCACTTGGGCCTTAGCTTCTTTAGCAATAAAATGGGATAAATGCCAGCATCCCTCTCATAGGGTTTGATGAGAAATTACTTCTGATCAAAGATAAGAAACTCCAAGCACAACATAGGTGCTCAAATTCTATTCATTTTTCTTCCCCATTTAGATTGTCTTTTCTTTCCAATCAACTTTAATTGCTGTATAATTTACACGCAACAAAATGCACCTATTTTTAATTATAGTTTGATGCATTTTGACAAGTATAACCACCTGTGTAACCACTACCACATTCTTGTCTTTTAGCATACTGGATCTGGAAATGGTTTCACCTCCCTCTACTCCCAACCCTGCAAGTCCCAAACGAAGAAGGCAACCCACGATGGTGTATTGCATTTTCCTGCCTGCAACCCTGCATGTGTATAAAACCCATCTTCCCTTCAGGTATGGATACACCTACTTAGAGATTCTTTGCATGCAGAGAGTTCAGAACTCCCTGAAATGGATGGGTTCTTTCATTTCCTTCAATGAAGGGAGAACACTACCCTTGTGACCCTGGAGTCACTTGCTCTCCCCTGGCCTCAGACACAGCTCGCCCTGCCCTCTGCCAGGTCTGCCCCCAGCCCATGCCACTCTCACCTTTGTGTTCTGCAGTGAGGCCAGCTCCACTGCCTTCTGGGCCAGGGTCAGCAAATTGGCCTCCTGGGATGCCCGGCGCCTCCGTCGAGTGCTCTGGATCACCCCACCCCGTAGCACCTGCCCACAGTCCCCTGTGCCCACAGCCCGCGTGCCCTCCTCGCTGCCCATGGCGGAAGCCTCCCGCTCCCGGCCGTTGGGCGCCAGTCTCTCCCCATCCGACAGCAACTGCGACTCCCTCAGCTCCAGCGGGAATCCCAGAGCTTCAGGATGGGGCTGCCCCAGGGGGCCAGGTGGCGGCTGCTGCAGGGGCCAGTGGTGCAGGAACAGGTTGCTGGTGGGATCCTGCCCAGGTTGGGTGCCAGCCCCATCCAGGGTGGTGGAAGGCAGGACGCCCTCCTTAGAGAGGCGGCGGGAACGGCGGGGAAAGGCGATCTGGGCCTGAGGTAGCACAGGCTGCGGGGCTGACTCCTGCAGGAGGGCCTTGCGCAGTTCTGGGTTCATGTCAGGGTTTGGGGGGAAGGGGTAGGGTGCCAGGCTGTGGTGAGCCAGGTGGGATTGACTCAGCGGCCCGGCTGGCTGCAGGCCAAAGTCCTGGGGCTGCTGAGAGGGTGGCTGCTGCATGGGGTAGAAGTTCTCAAAGAGCTGCATCTGGGGCAGGGCCGCTTGCTGCTGCTGCTGCTGCTTCTGCGGTGGGAAGGCGGCGACGGGGTTGGGCGGCGATGGGCCCTGCCGGAAGACCTGCCGGTTCACCTGGTGGCCGAACGCCAGCTGGAAGGGCTGCAGGGGCAGCGTCTGGTTCGGCGGCTTCTTGGCCACGTGGAAAGAGTTCAGGGGTGCCTGGGGCCGCCCAACCTCCAGCTGCACCTTCTGAGGCATCACTGGCCGCACAGCGTTCCCAAAGCGGTCCAGCTGTGGCCCCCCGGCCTTCTCCCGCTTCAGTGGCTCAGGGTGGTTATAGTAGGTGGAGACCCCCATGCCAGGATGAGGGCTTCCCTTGGGTCCACTGTAAAGGGGCAGGGTGTGGCGATTCCACGTCGAGTGGGGAGGAGGCTGGCCCGGCTGCTGCTGCCAGCCGCTGTCACCGACACTCCCAACCCCTCCACGCTCCGGGCCCCGCCCTGGAGCCATCACAGAGTTGGGCCACTTGACCGAGCCCACCTGCTGAGACAACATGGTGCGCTCAGACCCATACACCACGGAGTTCAGCAGGGCCAGGCTGTTGGAAGGGGGCAGTTCCACAGGCTGGGAGGCGGGGGCAGCCCCTGCCGGACCCTCGTGCGCAAAGTAAGGCTCCTCCTTCACTCTGGACGGTGGAGGGGCCGGGGGTTGCTGTGGTGCTTGCAGGGGTTGGAGCTGCTCCTTGGGAGCTGATTCCTGGTCCCCAAAGAGGCAACGCTTCCGCTTGTTCTGAGCCTTGGGCTGGGCCTGGAGGTTCATGGTGTGGCCAACTGGGCCCCAGCAGTGAGACCTACTTCACCAGTTGCCCATCCCCTGGGGGATGGTCCTGCTGGAAGCTTGGCCCTAGTCCAGCAGCCAGAGGGGGCAGAGGAAACGCTGGATGATGCGGTCAGGCACGGGGAGAAAGAATTGCTGGCACTTCCTTCCTTTTGGCAGAGAGGCTCTCAGGCTCCTCTACTCTTCCCAGTTCATGGTGCTCCACAGGGCCCTGGAGCCTGCAGACAGAAGAACAGTAATAGTGTCAGCCACAGCCTCCCAGGATGCCCCAGAGGGCAGCACAAATGTGAGGGGAGGGTCTCAAGGGTCCTACAGTTCCACTGCCTCCTGGGGACAAGCCCAAGGTCACAGAGCAGCATTGGTGAGGCAGGAGCCAGGACCCTGGGGGAGCTACCAGAAGCTACCAGAAGGCGGCAACATCCCCCAGGGTGCTCTGGGACTCTCCCTGTCCCACCACCTCGCCCTCCTGGTTAGTGTCCAGGACTGCTGCGTTCGGTTGTGTAACTTGCGCACTGCACAAAAGCTCCTGCCGAGGGGGCAAGTGGGGCTGAGATCCAGCCTGAGCCCCTGCAGTCAAGCTGGGATAAGGGGTAACAAAGGCCATACTGGGTTCCCTACTCCTCTGAAGCCAGGCCCCAGCCTACTGGGCAGCCAAGCAGGTCCTCTCACATCTGTCCAGGCAGTGGCCTCCCCAGTAGACCCCACAGGAGTGTTTTCAGCCAATGGCTCCTCTGACACTCCATGCACCTCTCAGACAGGAAATGGAGAAAACATTAGTCATTCCCAACTGTGCAGCCCATGGGTCGGGAGCCCCACCAGGCCCTTGCAGAGTCCTGGGTCCACGGCCTTTATGTAGGTGAGGCCCCAGAAGGGTGTGTGCAGTCCTAACCCCACCCCTGGGAGGAGCTGCTGGGTGGAACTGTGGCTGCCAGTGTTCCCCAACCGAGCATGGAAACCTGTTTTGCAACCTGGGCTGACTGGAGACAGGATCTGGCCTGGTAGCTGGTCAGCAGTCCCCACCCACCCTCCTCCACTGCCAAAGAGCTCCTGGCATCTTGAGCAAAGGACGAGTATAGCTACGATATTGAGGGGGGTGCAGATTTCTAGAACTTAAGTCCAGAAGGTTTCTCCATGACATGGTGTGACTAAAGTGCTCACAGTGTTCCTGTGTTTGTTTTCTAACTTGATTAAAAAAAAAAAAAAGGTTGCTCTATTTATCCTGCTACAGAGGAATTGAGACCAGTATTTTATAAATTACATGTGTTTTTAATACTTACATGCAAGTTATAACTTACACCTATACCTTGCGTGTATTTTCAAAGACTTTTTCTTTCTTCAGAGAGGGTTGGTTTTGTCTTTTGTTTTGTTTGCCTCCCTGGGAAGTTGGTGAGGGTGGGAGCTACATGGCCCATCTCTTCCCCATGCTAAGATTCTGAACCTGAGCCAGTTCGTCTAGCAGAGGAGGGGAGCTCAGGAAGCCCCCGCAAATAAATCTGAAGGTCCAGGCTGACCTCAGACGTCAGAACCTAGATGCCCCAGGTCATCGTTAGCAGCCCCGGGAGTTCCCAGGAAACCAGCCGAGAGGCGCAGAGGAGGGTTGGCTGGGCATGCCGGGCAGGCTCTGGTATGAAGCCCTGGCTACACCCGGCGATGCCCCTGGCCCCAGGGAGGCGGCCGTGCTATCGCTTCTCCGCACGCTTCCGCAGCTCCCCAGCCCTTCCCCTCCCGCGGCGGCCGTGACTCACTCCAACCCCCTGCTGCCTTTCACTTTCACCCAGCAGCCAGAAGGGGAGGAACTTCCTCCTCCATTTCCTTCCTCAGCTCCCGGCCCTGCTGTGAGTGAGAGCGACTCTCCGGTGCTCGCACCCCCTTTGTCTCGCATATGGAAGCTGGGGGAGGGGGAGACTAGGAGGGCATCCAAGTCACCCAGGCCCCGCCACCGGGAGAGGATTCGGACAAGCAGCGAGTGCTGAGGCCACAGCAACCGCCTTCTGAACAAACCCCTTTCTCTTGCTTTTAAACTCTCATTCCCTGACAGCCAACCCAATACAAAGCAGAGACCCAAAAGGCAGCCCCCAGACTGAAAACAACCCTGGGCGCCATCGTGAAGCTGCAGGGTGGGGCCGTCCCGGCTACAGGAGTCCGGCTCTGCCTCTCCAATCAGAATGAACGAACTACAAGTACGTGTGTGTCTGCAGAAGCAAGACAGAGGAAGGAAGAACGTGCTGGGGGGTGGGGGGGGTGGGGGGGAGTTGGCAGGTCCACGTGCCTCCAGGGAACTGGGAGCCTCCCCTCCCCCAGCAGTACAGGCACCCCCCCCCATCGCAGCCCTGTTGCCTGGTGAGCCACAGCACAGGCTTGGGGCTTGGAGGAAGGGAAGGCACACGTGGCAGATGGGCCTGAGTGCACGTGCGCGTGCATGCCTGATGGAGGGTACCAGGCGTGGGGATGGCCGCTCAGCGCCTAGGGGAGGGCGACTGCACACTTGGAGCTGGGGAGATGGGGGTGGAGTCTGTGAAAGGGGATCCAAGGCAGGGCTGCTCCTGCCCCAGTCCACGCTGGCTCGCCTGCAGCTGCTTGGTCAGGCCTGCTCTGCCTCCCACCTCCCACCGTACACATCGAGGGGGGCCTTCACTCCTGACACCACAGTAAGCGTCCAAAGCTGGGCCAGGGACTTGTTTAGAAGAAATCAAGGGGGCCAGTTCTGGGGAGGCTGAAGCTTCTGCAGAGGCCTCCCTGTCATCCCCATTGGAAGGCTGCTAACAATGCTAAGAGCACAGACACCGGACCTGGGACCCTCGAAGAAGAAAGGTCATTATCTGGGCTGTTGTGGGGGGGCGGGGGAGAGTGGAAGAGGCCTGGGAGGTAGGAGGGGAGGGGACACACCAAGGCAGCAGGGTATGTAGTAGGGTATGTAGCAGTAGTAGTAACAGCTAGTAGTTGTAATAATAATAACAGCAACAACAGTGCACCTGTGCCAGGCAGATCCTAAGTACTCTGTGCACGTTTAGTTCCCACAACAGCTTTATAAAGCAGCATGAAGCCAAAGCTTGAAGCAGTGTTATTTTAACCTCCATTTTACAGGTGAGCTAGACAAGCTCTAAAAGGCTGAAAAAATTGCCAGTGGTCACACAGTAACTACGTTGCAGAGCCAGGGCTTGAATTTAGGTCCGTCTGACTCCAAGACCAAGCTCTTATTCCCTGTCCCTAAGACATGCCGCTAAGACACCAGGCCCTCTCTGCACACCTCCCTCCCACAGCATGCTCTCGACAGTCTCAGAGCAAGGATTTTCCCAACACAGATATCCCTCCTCACTGGCGCTAGGAAGCCCCTTCCCTGCACCTGAACTGTTGGCAGGTAAACCTCTCCTATTCTGTGCCGGTACAGCTGAGACCCTCAGACGTATAGGAAGGGAGGGAAGGGAAGGGGGGCCGCCTCACAGAGGCGCCAGCGGGTGTGGGAGGTCCACTGGCAGGGAGGCCTGAGACTGCACTGGTCACTTGCGCCTCATTCTCCAGACCTGGACCCTCCAGCCCCTGCAAGCCCGCCCCTGCCTCAGTGCTGGTGGCTGCAAGTGGGGCTGCCAGCTCTCATACGCCACTCATACCTCACAGCCTGCGAGTCTGGCCAGGACTGAGCCACTTCCTCCCATTTCTTCTGCCCCAGCCCTCCTCCTCTGTCCCTCAGGTGGACGTCTGCCTGGTCTTCCTCACAATGAGGCAGAGGAAGCAAGCTGTCCTTTCTGAAGGCTCCCAACCGATGGGCCAACTCCCTGAAGTTGCAGGGAAGAGGGTGTAATGAGGAACTCCTGCAGGCAGCTCACCCTTGGGACCAGCTGCAGGGCCTCTGACAACGGATGCAGAAACACTGCAAAAGGAAACCCACAGACATCACGGGGCCCCAGACACTCACACCCACTCTATCAGTCTGTTTGACTGTCAAGGCTCTATTCACTCTTCCCTTCCTCCGGGAGCCTCGCTGCTGCAACTAGTCCCTGACCACACCACAGACAGCCCTGGGCAGAAGACACAGCCAGCATGTGATCTCAACAGCCAGGGACCTCTGGGGCTTTCAGGAGCATCTATGGTGAGAAACACTTTCTCTCTACCGAAGAAGCAGTGTGCACTAAGTAAAGAAAACAGTGCTGAAACCACATGTATTCTGCAGACACATGAGGGAAGGTACTGAAAAGGCTGTTGGCTGTTCTATGCTCGTGGTGACACCATGCCCTCCAAGGACAGCAACCAGAACACATACTGCTCCCCACGTGCCATAAGCAGCCCAACCGCATGCGTGACATTGGCTGGGGGAGTCCAGTGAGCCCTCACCACAGGGCAATGGGGCCAGGCCATGCATGACCACTGAGGGGACCAGGGCCACTCACAAGCTTGGGGCACTCAATGCGGCCATCCAAGAGACAAGTCTGTTGTGAGTCAAGGTTACACAGGCCAGGAAAGGGGTGCCCAGCTTGGTCCCGGTGGCCACGGGGCCTCAGCTCTGACCTGGGGCTGAGAGCCGACTGAAGGACCCCCCGACCCTGGGAGGCTAATGCTCCAAGCTCCAGCTCTTACCTGGGCCATCCCTGGCCCCGCAATCTCAGCACTAGGAAGAGGGGGAGTCACAGCTCATGCATCTCCAACCCGAGGCAAACAGACTTCAATATGGCACCCAACAAAGCCCCGATCTCTAGGCCAGCCAGCTCACTGAGCGCCAAAGAGGCTGTCTTAGGACAAGGTATAAACTCCTTATCCAGCCCCCAGGTCCCTGCAGACTTGGGCTCCTGCCACTTCTCTCAACACTCCACGCTGGAGCCATCACTCAGTGCTGTTCCTGCTCCAATACGCTGTTCCTGCTTTGCCTCCAGGTCTGTGACCAGGCAGTTCCTCTGCCTAGCACACATTCCCAACCTTTTCATCTGACCAAGTCCTACTCACCTTTCAGGTTTCAGACACTGCTTCCTCTGGGAAGTCTGCCCTCATCCCAAGTCTGAGCCAGGTACTAAACTCTGAGCCCATAATACCTCCTAAACCCCACGACTGGACTCAGCACACTGAATTCCAGGTGCCTATTTCTTAGTCCCCAGCAGACAGCAAACTCCAGGGGGCAGAGCCTGCAGATCATTGTACCTTGGCACTTGGCTTGTACCTGCCTCTTAGGCTGCTCATTCAAGACTGCACCCAAGGTGTGTCAGAGCCACTGCTCACGGCCAGTGTATCCACTGTGGGCTCCTGCCCAGCCCTGACTTCTGGTCTCTCTCCCTGATGCACATCAGAGCTCCTGAGCACATCATGCTGAGATGAAGTGAAGAGGCCCAGCCTCCTAACCCCACCCCATCCCATCCCATCAGTGGCCCCAGGCCCTATCCAACTAAGCTGAACACAAATCCTTCTCCACTTGCAGGCCCATAAGCCACTTGCCCCTTGACTGTCACTCACTGCCCCACACTACATGCAGGACAACTGAGAAAGTGCCAGCCCCACTGTTGCCCCCTGTTCCATTCTTCTTCCCTCAAGGCTTCCCACTCCTGCCTAGACCAAGGCCAGGGACATGAGCCTGTGGATCTGTTTATCTCATGCCCTGACATGGCTGGGCTGAGCCTGAAGACACCACAGTATCTGGCTAGGATGCCCGGGGCAGTGATGAGGGGCCCTCCCTAGAGGAGCCCTGCATGGCCCAGGTGGCCCTCCAGTCCAGACTCACATCTTGAAAAACTCTCTCTCAAATACTCTGGGGCCTTTGGCTACAGCCAGACTGGGCGAGTGGCCTGAAATTGCCATCTTGGGCCAGCTAGAGTTGCCCAGGCCCTAGGTAGACCTTGCCTCTGGGCACAGTGCAATGATCTCAATGCTGTGTGCACCCCTTCTAACTGGGAGTTCACACGCAGGCTGCAGGGCCCCATTTCTCCAAGCCACTGGACATACAAGTCCTGTTCTCAAGGGGTATGTAAAACCAATAAGGAAGGAGACGCCAGCCACAGAGATGAGGACCTGCCTCCCACAAGTGTCACTTCCCCTGGGGGCGTGAGAGAGCAGGCCCCATGTTGTGCCCGTTCCCAGTCCAGAGAGAGTCCCTGGATTATCACCTCTCCAGACTGAACTTCAGCCCTTATAGGCCAGGGCATCATGAGTCCCAGGGGCTCAGCCATCAAGCTGGACAGGCTCAGAGGCTTGGCCAGGGCTCGAGCTGCCTAAAGTTTGAGCTTTGACTGTAAAAATGCCAACACTGAGATGCTTTTAAAGGGATACAGGTAAGAGGAAATCCTTTGCCTTATGATGCACCGCACAGGGCTTCATTCAGGCATCTACCTTTATCATCTCCTCCCCCACTACCCCACTACCCCACAAACACCCCCAGGATGTCCATAAAAGTCAGGATAGCCAGGTCTGTTTTATAGGAGGGAAGCTGAGGCAGAGAGAAAACATTGAGTCGTAGGCAGAGCCAAGAAAGGACTGAGTCTCCAGGTCCAGCTTCCGCCCATACTCGGTGGGGTGGTGGGGGGACTGGCTGCCTCCCTCCTAGACAAGGGCCACAAAGGATCACAGGCAGCTCAGGAAACCCCCTTCTACAGGACTTGGGACTCCCAGGGGGTAAAATGGAAGCTGGCAGGATTAGGCTCTCTCCAGAAGAAACAAAGCAAGTGTCCCTGCAGCCAGCCCTTCAGTAACTGAGCCTCTGGAGAGGGCTTCATGAGGACCTCACAATCCTCTCTATGCCCTACAGGGCTCACGCCACCAGAGGCTGCTCCAGCTCCCCACGCCCCTTCTGGAAGGGCCTGGCTCAACAGCAGGTCTAGGGCAGGGCTCCCTGGAGTCTGTGCCTGAGGCCCAGTGCCAGACTGTCCCAGACCAACATACAGAGAAGGCCATTCACACGGACCTCCCTTAACATGGCCCTGCCCTGCTTACTGTGCCCTTCCACAAACACACACCCTCTGTAGCCCTGCAGGTCTGCCCACTGCCCCTTCATCCACTCAGCAAGAATTTGCTGAGCACTGGCTGTAAGCCAGGGTCTGGGGAGACACAGGAGACGAGGTACAGTCCCTCCCCACACAGAGCTCCCAGTCCAATGGGGGAGAAAACAGAAACACACATTGATTATAATGCAAGGTGGCCTGTCCTGGGGCTCGAGATACACACAGGGAATAAGTGACCCTGGGGAGAGTTCCCCAACTTTGAGCCTTTGCTGGAGCTGTCACCTCTGCCTGGAAGCCCTGTCTCCACTCTGACAATCTGCCTCCCTCAAAGCCTACCTCTTTCAGGCAGCCCTCCGGCACATACTGTTCTCACCCTTTCTGAATCTTCGTGCTCTTACTCGCTATTAACCACTAGCTCACAAGGCACAAGGCTTCTGCAATTCCTTTCTGTTTCCGCAGCAAGGCTGGGAGAAGCAGGGCATGGAGGCAGTGTGGCCCAATGAAGAGGGCAGTGAACTGGTTGTCAGGTAACCCAGTGTCTGGTCCAGGACCCGCCACTCAATGGTTTCTGCCTTTGAGGAATTTGGGAGCCGGGGGTTGGGGTGGGGGGGTGGAGAAGGCCTGTGTCCAGGAATCACCTTTGTAATAAGCAACTGCCACAATAAACAGTAGCCACCAGCACTGCCCATTGTGTCCAATGTGTGTGAGTACTGCTCACTTGTATAACCACTTATCCCCATCTGAGAAATGAGGAAAGGTTGGCTCTGAAAAGTAACTTGTTCCAGGTCACAGCCGGAGGTCCTTTGTGAGGAGCCAGGATTCTAATCCAAGCCTACCAAGTCCAAACCAGTCTCCATCACACACTGCTGCCTGTCAGTGTTGAGCAGTGGTTCTCAAACCTACCCTGAGAGATTATTAGTTCATGGGTCTGGTAACGGGGGGAAATCAAGGTGGGAAATCCACAAGGCTTCCTAAGCAGCCCAGGTGGTGCCCGGGTGCTGGAGCAGGGGAACGGCTAGAGGGTCAGGGCCTGGCACAGTGCAGTTTCCAAGGACCCACTGCTCCTCACTCCCCTGGGAGCCACCTGCCAGGGTGTCATGCCCTGCACAGGAGGCATGAGGGGTCCCATGAGCCCTAGGGCTGACTATGGCTCTTAGCGTGCCCAAGGCCCAACTGAGTGCCCATGTTTGCTGGCAACATCTTATTTAACCCTCACTCTTCTTTGTCCCATTTTACAGCTCTGGAATGGTATACTCAAAAGTATCTATTTAACACAAAAGAAGACAGTAACGGAGTAACAGAGGAACAAAAAAAGACATTAGACAGAAAGCAAATAGCAAAAATGGCAGACATAAATCCAACCTTTTTAATAATTACTTTAATGTAAATAGATTAACACCCCAATTAAAAGGCAGAGTTTGAGAAAATGGGTTTAAAAAAACCATGATCCAACTGTTAACAAGAGACACACACTTTAGGTTCAAAGACACAAATAGGTTGAAAGTAAAAGGATGGAAAAAGATATACCATGCTAACAGTAACCAAAAGAGAGCTGGGAATGGCTATGCTAATATTAGACAAAATAGACTTTAAGACAAAAACTCTTATTAGAGACAAAGAAGGACACTTTATAATGACAAAAGTGTCTACCCATTAAGAGGACATTACAATTATAAATGTATTTGCACCTAACAACAGAGCCCCCAAAATACATGAAGCAAAAACTGTCAGAATTGAAGGGGAAAACAGACAATTCAACAATAAGAGTTTGAGCCTTCACTTTCAAGAATGGATAGAACAACTAAACAGAAGATCAACAAGGAAACAGAAGACTTGAACACTATAAAGCAAATAGACCTAACAGATATCCATAGAACCTTCCACTCAACAACAGCAGAACATGCATTCTTCTCAAGGGTACACAGAATATTCTCCAGGATAGATCATAAATTAGGCCATAAAACGAGTCTCAATAAATTTGAAAGGGTTGAAATCATACAAAGTATGTTCTCCAATCAAACTGAGATAAAATTAGAAATCAAAAATAGAAGAAAATTTGGGGAATTTACAGGAAATGAAAGTTAGAAGTAACTTGTCAAGTTCTCAGCTCAGAAAGGCCACTCCTTCCTTACTCAGACCATATTCTCCACACCTTCTGCACAGCCCTAGGAAGCTGCAGATCTCAGATTTTTGCAAATGCCTGGGTAGCTCCACACCAGACACACACTGAACCTGACCCCAATCTTGATCACGGAATCAAAACAGCTGGGGAGGGAGAGCCCTTTAGGGCTGTAACAGCTTGTTATTCAGCCCTACTTCTCCCTGGGAAGACGGCCACAAGCAAACAACTTCACTTCCCCAGCCAGTCTACAGAATGTCCAAAAGGCAGATCCCTCCCAAAAGAAGGAAGCTAACATATACAGAGCACTTTCCCCATACCAGGCACCTGACATACCCTAATCCACGCATACAAACTTCCCACCCAGGCATCTCATTGTCCCCATTCTACAGAGGGAAACTGAGGCTCTGTTATTAAGGTGGCAGAAGCAGGATTCAAAATCTTGTTGTCTGCCTTTAAAGTCCCTGGTCTTTCCATCATCCTTCCAGAAAAATCCCAAATCTACACTTGTTGTGGGCTTCAGAAGGAATGCTATACATGAGAACCCCACAAAGCCAGTTGTGGGTCCTCCCCTTTCTCATGCTCCCTCCCAGAACTGCTGCTTTTCCTGGGGCCATTTGCAAGTAGAGCACAGTATATAACACTCCCTCCCAAGAAATAATCCCAGCCCCAGCCTGCAGAAACAGTCTCCCCTAGAGATCATGAACATCTGTAAGACCCCCTGGAAGCTAGGAGAGCCCATAGGGCTTTGAGGTGGGAGGACTGCAGGCGTGAGCTGGGAGGACTGCAGGCGTGAGCCGGGAGCTGCAGTCAGCAGGATCACCCTCCGGAATAAGAGCCTCCACACCACATGGAGAAAGGTGGCTTGTGCCTCTCTTCAGAGCCAACCACCAAAGCAGGGCATAGCTGTGGAAGCTGAACAGATTCCGAGCGTCAAGGGATGTTGCAGCTCACTCAGTCCAATTCCTTGGTCCCCAAAGCAGCCCAGAGAAGGAAAGAAACTTGCCTGCCAATACACAGACAGGAGCAAGAACCAAGGCCCAGAATCAAGGACACCAATAACAACGCTTCATGCCTCCATTTAGGAGGCCCCACCTTTTGGCAAGACACTGGGCAGAGCTTGGAGCCAAAGTGAAACCTCAACATCACAAATGTAAGGCTTCTACTTCACCAACATCTCCACCTCTGACATTTCTTGAGGGCACTACTATGTGCCAAGCATGGTGCTGAGCACTCTACACACATGATCCCGTTTAATCCTCACGGCAAGGCAGGTATTATTACACTCCTGTTTCTCAAAGAGGCACCTGAAGATCTGAGGTCACAGGAGTATAGAGGCAATGCCAGGACTGGAACCCAGAGCCTTTTCTGCAGGGCCTCAGGCTCAGCCTCCTGCTTGGGTACACATCAGGCTATTTGGCATGGATGGCAGCAGCCTCTGGGCTGTTCACACCTTCTCCCTGGAGAGCGGCTTCAGCTGGCCTGAAAACCAGTCATGTCCTGGAAGTGTGGCTGGTCAGGAAAGGCGAGTGAGAGAGGCCTGGGAGGCGAGTGGCTTTGGAAATGAAGATGCTACTGGTGATTACCACCACTGGGCCAACCTGTGAAGCTCAACATCTTCAGTTCAAGAGGAAGCCACATCCCTCCCACACCCTCCAACTGCCCACCCACAGTTGGCCAACAGCTCTTTAAACATAAAGCCGTGACTCGCCCCTAATCCCCACGGGGCCCAGGCTCCTGACCCTTCCCCTGGCACCCTGAAATCTGGGTCAAGTCAGTCCATGCTTGGGTTCCTACTAGTGCCAATGCCCCCCACCCAGGCTACTGAGCATCAGCCCCAGCATGACAAGCCACCTCTCTGCATGGGGCTCTCAGAAGGGTTTCCTCTCAATAAGTGAAACTACTAAATAAAGGTTGTTCGTTGCGCATCCTAAATAAGGGAGACAGACAGTGCCCACCCACTCCAAAGATCATTGGTCCAAATCTCAATTTCATGGCTGATGGGACTGAAGCCCTGAGAGGTAACATGATTTGCCCAAGAACACACGGCTCATTACTTGGGTAGAGCTGTGGTCAGGGCCTACCAGGGGATGTTCTGACTCTCAGCACTCCCTCAGACCTGACTCTGCTGCCTCTTCTTCTCAGGAGAAAGGAAGCAGGTGGAGGGGGCGGTGCCGGGAGCGGTGTCTAGTTGTGGTGTCTTCATCAGCTCTGGCTCATCTGCCTGGCCAGCTCCAGAAGGAGCTAAGACCTACCTGATGGCCTGGGGGGAGAAGGGGAGGGGAGTTTTTTCAGGGGGTCATCCTGCTGGTTTGGAGGATAAGAATGGGGATAATATGGCTCCCCAATACTTGCTAGTGACCAAGAAGAACAAAACCTTGCTGCCAGCAGAGGTGGGGAGGCTCTCAACATGGCTGCCTGGGGCCTCCTAGACGGGTTGCAGAGCGGGCACAGAGAGCCAGCCACCTGCCCCCCTCGTCCAGCCATCCAGTCAGTGTCACGGCCTTTCTCAGGTCCCAGTCAAGATCCAGGGCCTCGGCCAAATGCTCACACATTCCTTGCGTTTCTCCAGTCTCTGAGCAGCTGCTGCAGGCCCTCTTCTCCTGTGCTGATTTATTCTTTATTGTTCCTGAAATACACCCAGAGGCCTTTGGCACCGGGCACCAGCAGAGCATCCAGCCCAAACCCTGAGTACACACCAACCAGGCTCTTTGGGACCTGAGCCAAGCCAGCCGGCATGATGGGCCCTGGGGTCAGACCCAGCAGCCACGAAGGGAGGCCCAAGATCCCACCCACTCGCAGCCTTATGGTCCTAGAGCTGTTCTCAGACTACAGAGGATGGGGTATTTGGGGAGATGGAGATGCTTGCAAGGTTTCTGCGAGGGCTAAACTAAACCTTTCCACTCCTCCCATGCACGAGTGACTCCCCAGCAATCCCCCCCCCCAACACACACACACACACAGCAGACCCCCATGTGCCTATCGCCCTGCACAGCAGGGCCTCGTGGCTCAGGCTGGGCTTCTCGCTACCCTGTAAAGTGTTTGGAGAGGGAGGCCTCAGAGGGGTCTTCCCCACCCTTCCCAGCCCAAAATATCTCCCCTATCAACCAGCTAATGGTGCCTGAATTCCTACCATCAACACTTCATTCCGAAGGTCAAAGCATTGTTCCCTGTGCACATGAAAATAGCCAGGAGAAGTGTGGGAGCTGCCTGGTAAAAAGACAGGGCTTTGAGGTAAAACAGGATGTGTCCTGGCTTCTCCAATCACCTACCTCTCTGTAGGCCTCAGCTTCCCTACCAGTAAATGGGCACAATATCTTCATCTCATAGTTATTGTGGAATTAAACGAAGGTTTTATATATATATACGTATATATATACATATATATACATATATATATATATACATATATATATATGTATATATATATATGTAGGAGTGCCTGGCACAAAGTAAGAGCTCGATAAATGTGATCTCATTTCCCCCTTGCTGGGCAGGGGCAGATCATTCATTATTAGTCTTCAGCACCTGGAAGGGAATGAAACGGCCTCTTCCAGTTCCGCAGCCGGCTGAGAGCAGGGCTGACCAGACAGGAACAGGACAAGGGGACTAGGAATCCCAGCAACAGTGCTGGGCTCTGCAGGCATCTGGCCTAGGGACCCAGGAGGAGCACACTCAGCACAGGCCTCCCCAGAACTCAGCTGTGCCAGCAGGGCCTGCAGGGTCATGGCGGGACAGGAGTCCCCAGATAAAACCTGGCAGAGCTTCCAAGCCCGTAGTGGAGCCTCCACCCTCCTGGGCTCCCTCTAAGAGCAATAAAAGGGAAAGTGCCATCACCTGAGGGAGGCTGGGGAGAGGGTGGTCACAGAAAGTCTGAACAGGGATGCCAGAGGCACCGGAGCCTGCAGGAAGCAAGTAAGCCTGCCCCGAGGCCACCACAGTGAAACTCCCACAAGTAGAAGTGCCGGCCTGGTTATTTTTGGTACCTCTTCTGCCCAAAGCCAGCAAGGAAAGGCAGCTGCTAGCAACCTGGAAGGGCTGTTTACACTCCAGTGTGCAAGCACTGTGCAAGGACAAAAAGAGCACCAGCAGCCACCGTGCAGAGGGGCCTCTGCCCCTTCTTCCTCTCCCAACTGTCCCTGTACAGTCCAATCTGCACGCTGCACAGCCCACAGAGCATGGGTACTTCTGCTTTCAGTCAGATCCAGTCTCCTAACCACAAAACTCACTCACACACACACACACAGACAAATAACTATGGAGCCAGCTGAAGACTGGGCCACACCCAGGAGCCGAGACAGTATTCCTCTGGGCTCTTCCTGCACTGAAGCGGCCCTTCCCCGTTTCGAAACTGGGAGGGGCAGGGACCAGGGGCAGGACAGAGGAGCCTTTCCTCTGTGAAGCGAAAGTGGGGACAGTCTATGGAACCTCAAGGAACTCGCTGCCTCTCAGCTTCCCCATTTGAAAGCGAAGGACTAGATGTCCCAAAGTGTTTTCCAGCTCTGGGTAACTCCTGGAAGCTGGAGAGCCCAGAACTAGGACCCAGGGCCAGCTGAAGAGGTCAGATAAAGCCAGGTCAGGTGGGATGGAGGATCGGAGGCCAGCCAGATGCGCCCCAAGAGCTGCCGGCAGGCTGGGGGGGCTGGGGGAGGAGGAGGAGGAGGAGGAGGAAGGGGGAGAAAGGCCAGACTACTTGCACTCGCAGGATTTTGAGTTATCACTCAAGCCGTTTCTGAGATCTCTTCTGAGTTCCAGGGCCTTCCCCTCCCAGGAACTGGCAAATTCTGGCAACAGCAGGCTGGCTTGGGGTCTCTGTCTGCCCAGCTGCTGGAAAAAGCTGGGAATCGAAATCCCTATTTTCCTTCCTCTCTGGACCCCATTTCCCCAGAGAAGATGGGTGGCCTCAGAGGGAACCCCCTTCTGGGTGCAAGCCTGTTGTACTTTCCTCTCTCCGAGCTTTGGCCCGGACAAACCTGCCCTGGCTGCTCCCCTCCCCCCTTCCTGAGACTCCTAAAGGAAGAAGCATTGCCTGGAAAAAATAACACTCACCACAAGCTCCCTGTGGCTGGAGAGAAAGGCAGAGCGAACAGGGAGCACGTTCCCCGGCTGGCCGTAGCACCAGGATCCGTTCCAGGAAGAGCAAGATCAAAAACCACTGCCTGGGACGGCTCAGGCCTCCAGCCCCTCTCCTCCCCACCAGTCCCCGAAAACCACAATCAGTAAGTTGAGTCCCGCAGGGAGCCCCCGACCCTCACCCCTGCAAAACCCCAGCTCTCTTCAGACATGTGTTAACTTTCTTCTTATAGAATATCTTGGTGTTCCCCCCACCCTCCCACTCCACCCTTGCTACTTGGTGAAACAGCCAAAGTGCTTTTAGGAGCAACTCCCACCCCAGGCTCCACCCGAACTCCATTGAGGTCACACTGAAAGGCTTCAGGTGAGGCGAAGACAAGGGGATTTTTTCCTTGGCTTAGAAAGCAGCCTTCCTCCTACCCACGTGAGCAGTTCAGCCGGAGGCCTGGGCGGGCAGGTTCCCGAGAGCACAATCTGATCTCTGGGAAGCTGAGCCCTTAACCCTCCGCTGCAGGGACAGAATCCCTTGCAAAAGTACACCGGCAGCAGGGTCTGGGCTGGTCCAGGCTGGAGTGCATCACACAGTTTTGCCCAGGGCCTAGGGAGCTCGAAAATGAGCTTCATTTACATAAGCCCAGTGGCCTGGAAGGGTACCCTCCTACCACAAGCAGGACACCCTTCATTTCCTTTTCCCTGGAAGGAGCAAAAGGCAAACAGGAGCTGGGCTTGGTAGGAACTGGTGAAATGCTAGCCATCATCTGTTGAGTACCTACTGTGTGCCAGTCACTTTGCATGCATGATCTTGTTTAACCTTTGCAGCAACCCTATGAGTAATTATTATCATCCCCATTTTATACGTGGGGAAACTGAGGCTCAGGAAGTTAAGCAATGCTCAAAGCCACACAGCAAGTGGGGAAGCTGAAGAACGAACCCAGGTCTGCCCAGGCCTCATTCCTATGCCCCTGCCAGGCTTCCTTCAGGGTCACTGCCCAGGTTACTGTCAACACACCATCCAGGAGTGGTATTCTGAGTGCGGGGATGGAAGTAGGTGTGCACAAGTTTTGCCTGATGGCTCTGGAATCTGAATTGATGTCCCACTAACTGTTATTGTTCCCAAGTGTGTGACTGTGAGAGCCCCTGTAAGTGTGTGTGTGTTGGGGGTGGAGGGAGGGTGATCTGGATTCCAAAGAGCAGTTTCCAACAACGAAGTTATGCTGTAATGCTTCTGATTCATAAAATGAGCTCACAGTCTCACGATATCCTGAATGTTGCTTCGAATGCAAATGCAGATCCCACAAGTAAGAACTGGGGATTTCAGCACACTCCACCCAGCTCCAGCCCAGCTCGAGGAGTTTATTTAGTTCAGCCCCACACGGCCAGAGCGATCCTGCCTGTGCAGAAGCAACTCTTCCAATGGAACACGACCCCTGGCTGCATTTCCTGCAGCCTGTGGAGTGTCAGGGAAGGATGGAGCCCCCAGGCTGCTTCTATTCTAATTCGAGCACACACAGGAAGGGTGCCAATTGGCCTGCCCAAAGGAAATGCCCAGGTTAGCAGATTCCCAGGCAGGAGGCTCCAACACTCTTTCACCCTGAGGTCCCATTGGGGTCAGGATTACTGGGACACACTCTCCAGAAGGCCAGCCATAGCGTAGTGCCAGGAGACTGGGTTCACCAGCATCAGACTCACACATGGACCCACCCTTTTGAAAGCAATGGCACAGTATGAATGCCGCAGCAGGACTCACTGGGCCCACCACATGCTAAGTCCACGTTTTCTGGATGGAGATCTTTCATTCATTTGTTCAGCTAACATATACTAAACACCTACTAGATGCCGGACACTGTGGGAACAATATAGAGCATATGCTAGAGCAGAGCTATGATAATACTGAAATGTGCTTTCAACATTTGATGTATATGTACTAACTTGCAAAATCCTCACCTCGACTCTTTGAAGGTATAGGAACTCTAGCTCCCAGTTTATGTTTTGACCACGTTACAGTATGTACACAAATGACTATATAAGGTGGAAATGAGTATTCAGAAGAAGGCTGAGGCTTCTCCAAAGAAGTGACATTTGAAACAGGATTAGAAGGATATGCAGGAATCTCCCAGCTACTTGTGGCCATCCCCATTCCACCAGGAGCAAGGTTTCCTTCTGGGAGACCCAACTGCAGGAGAGGGGCTATCAATGCCAAAGATTCCTGGACTGGACCCACTCCCCTTCCAGGATACTCTGCTCCATGCGCACCCCCCTGCCAATCCTTTTCCTACTCAGGGGCCCAGAGGCCTTGGCTCCACTGGGCACCCCTTCCCTGAGTTCTGCAGCCACAGGAGGCCTTCAGCTGAAATCTGTAACTGCATATTGCCTTTTTGTTTCTCCATTTATTAAAAGCAGCAGCCCACAGGGCTAAACACTCAAGCTATTTTTAAATCCCACATTTAAAAGTTGAACTCTCGGGATTCCCTGGTGGCGCAGTGGTTGGGAGTCCGCCTGCCAATGCAGGGGACGCGGGTTCGTGCCCTGGTCGGGGAGGATTCCACATGCCGCAGAGCGGCTGGGCTCGTGGGCCATGGCCGCTGGGCCTGCGCGTCCAGGGCCTGTGCTCCGCAACGGGAGAGGCCACGGCAGTGGGGGGCCCACGTACCGCAAAAAAAAAAAAAAAAAAAAAAGTTGAACTCTCATCCCCATGGGCACTCCAGGGCACTCTTTCCTAGGGTGGGGTGAGGGGCAGACAGAGCCAGGAGGAGTGTGGGTTCTTCCCGATGCTTGGAGAGACCACACTGGCAGTGGTCAGGTTGTCCCAGAGCAAGCTGCATGGTTGGGGAAGTGGGGGAGGAACCCTCCAGGTTCTTCACCCCGCTGGCCTCTGGGAGCTACTCAGACCAGAGTAACGTGCCAGAGGCCAATCCAATTAGAGTGGAGACTGGGCCAGAGCCATACAATGAGATGGTTTATCACAGTAACTGAGTGTTTACACCCCTATTGTTCACTGTCCAGAGCCGTAGGAAAAAGAGGATCCACAAATTCTCAACCAGGGACGGTTTCTCCTTTCCCCTTCATCCTGAAGCCATCTAACAAGCCTGTGAAAAGGGTGCATTTCTCTGATGTTAAAGCGGCACATGCACACCATCCCTAGGAGGTTCTGGAGCAAGACAAGTGGTTTCCTTCCCTTAGCCGGAGCCCCACAAGGGAGAAGAGGCTTCTCCTCAGAGCTGCGTTTCTTCCACTTTCATCAGGCCTCCAGTCTCAATCCTGAAGCTGCAGGGCCAAGGAGAGGCCAGACCTCCAGGCTGCCACCAGGCCAGGCTCCCCCTGTTGGAGCAGGCCAGACCTTCCCTCCCTCCAGCCACAACTGCCAACAGGGATCCCCTGCACACACGTGCCTAGGCGGCCTCCAGAGTCACCAAAGGCCAGCCAGCTCTCCCCCATCCCACCGTCCCCTGAGCAAGACTGCACAGGCTGGCACACAGGTCCCAGGTGGGACGGTGGAAGCAGGAAGTAGTCACTAAAGTTGTGACCGACAAAGTTTTAAATGGGGGAGAGTAACTTCCCCTTTCATCCTTGCAGCAGCTCACTCTGGAGGCTGGGCTGCAATACCCAAGGGCTCCCACTTCAGAGTGGCAGGTATCTCCTCTAGGTCTGCCTTCCTGAGGCTTCCTTGGGGCTGAGGCTTGAAAGCTTCAGGCCCTTATCCAGAAGCCTGGAGGGGGCCCTAGAGGTGCAACCTGGTGCACACGCTCCTGGATGTGTGAGTTGTAAGGGGGGTATGACTACCGCCACCAAGCCGGCCTTAAGCAGGCTCCAGGAAAAAAATCCCGGGCTCCCGAGTTCCGCACAGGCACCACCAAGCGCAGCACAAGGTGAGGCGGCGGGAGAGCTCCGCAGGCCGCAGCTGCACGGGGCGTGAGGGTTTGGGCGAAGGATGACAGGTCTGAGGTGCGCCAGCACCTGGCAGCGCCGGGGTGCGCGGGGTGAGGCCGGTCCGCCCGCCCTAAACGCTCCAGCTTAGGCCTCAGCTGCACTGGCCCCGGTTCCCTGCCACCCCTGCACCTCTGTCCCCCAAACTCCGGACGCGCGTGCGGCTTCCACGTCCGCTCTCGGGTGCACACGGGAAAGGGAAAGGGCTCCCGCCCCAAGTTCCCGCAGCTCGCGAGACCCTCCCGGACCTCCCGGACCCAGGCTCGGTCACGCAAGCCAGTCCCGGCGGACACCACGTTTCGCTCAGGCGGAGGAGGAGCCGCCGCTACCGCCGCGGGCCGGGTGGCTTGGGAGGGTTTTCCTGCCGGGGCCGCGCCCGGGTGGGCGGGGGCCGCGCGCGAGCTGCGTAGCTGCACAAACACGGCGGGTTGGCGCTGCACAGGCACTTGCGAGCGGGGGGTGCGGGCCGCCGAGGGGGCGGGCGGCGGGGCGGCAAACGCACGTACACCAGCGCGCCCCCCACCCCGGCCGCTCGGGCAGCAGAAGTTGCCGCGCCGCGCCCCCCGTGGCCCCGCGCCCCCGCTCCGGGCCGCGCCTGCAGAGCTGCAGCCCGCGCGCCCAGCCGCCACTGCTTGCGCGCAGCCCGGGGTCCCTTGGCCGCCGCAGCCAGGGCGGGCTCTGCGCCGAGCCGCGTGCAGGCCTCGGCCGCCGACCCAACAGCCCCACTTACCCTGCTCCTACCCGAGCTCCGGCATCGGCTGTCCCCTTTCCGCCGCGGGCCGCCGCCTTCGGTCGCCTCCCAGGCTCCAGCCGCCTGCACGCACTCCCGATTTTAAAAACAAACAGGCGCCGCCGCCTCCCCGCGACGCTCGCAGAATTTCTGCCAGCTCGCGCCTCCCGAGGCCGGGAAGTTTGCTGGCAGGGCCCGGGCGGGACGCGCGGGCTGTCACCCCTCGCTCCCGGCACAGGAGCCTCGGCGCACCCCGCGCCCGTGGTGTCCGCCTCGCGATCGCTCTCCCTCCCTCCGTGTCACCCCCCCGTCCTGCGATGCAGTGTCAGGATTGCACTGCTCTGACTCATCGGTTGAGCTCACAGCTTGAAAAAAAAAAAGAGAGAGGGCGAGAGGCAACAGCGAAGGAGGAGGACTCTCTGGCGTGCTACAAAGGATTGCACAACTCGGGGCTGGGAGCGCGGAGCGCCCAGCGGCGGGCCGGCGCGCGCGGCACGGCGGCGAGCAGGAACCAGCCCTACCACTTCATCAGCACAACTGTCTCGGGTCTGCCTCTCAGCCAGCAGGCCCGGCGCCGCCCACTTCCTGCGACCAAATAAGGCCAGAGAAGGCGTCTTTAAACCTCCGGCGGCTGCCCAGGCTGGGGATTTCCAGCAGACCTCACCTCCACTCCCAAGTCAGTCGCCACCCTCCCCCAGCCCAGGCCGGCGCCCCCGATGGCTTTGCTGGAACCATCAGGCCACGCGGCTCGTTCCTTTCACACCAAGGTCAGGACGAGACGGTGACGAAATGTTTGGAAACCCATTGGGCCTGCCAGGAAAGTATGTGTGTGATGTTGGGGAGGACACAAGTCGCTTTCTTCCACAAAGAAAACTCTCGTTTTGGATACGGTAAAGCATGCTTAATCCTCTCCAAGGCACTTCATTAACAGTCTCCCCAAGCTTCACTTTTTGGCTTATCAGCATCCTAGTGGTGTTAAGGTTATTGAGAAACTGTTCCCAGCCCCTATAAAAGACCCATGTCTTGATTACTTAGGCGTGAAAAGCTCCTTGGTTTAATTCTAGCAACTGAGGCCCAAGTTAGGCAGCTTTTGACTGCATGCCTATATTTTGCCTACCTTCCCTACCATCCCCTGATGCCTCCTTAACTGGCGGGAAGGTGGGAAACCTTTCTGCTACTCAGGAGGTTCTTGCTGGCCCCCACATACAGTGAGGCTCCAGGGCCAGGAGAAAGTCCTGGGGAGGGAGCCCTTTTTTCCTAGTTCCTTTCATTTGTTTTTGTTTTTTCTTTTCCCCAAGGAGATGGGTCAGAAGGAGATTCTTCTTTGAAGAAAAAACCACTGAAGAATACACTGTGTCCTGGCAGCTGCTTTTCCCCTGTGGCCAGTCCTGAGAAGCACGTGCATCCCTTGCTTTCTCAGGGGGAAGGGGAGGGGCAGCAGAGTGTGATTCTCATAGTCCCTCTGAACCTGCAGGGCAGGGACCTTCCCCACCGTGCCCCTCCCCCTGCCCCCAGTGGATGACAGAGATGACACTGGTACCTTCTGCCTAGAAACCTTCAGAACCCCACACTTGCTTCTAAGGGGCATGACCTTCCTGTCCTCTTCCATCCCTTCACTGGCGGGAGCACCTGTGTGCATCTGGAGCTCACACCTTACCCAGGAGGAAAAGGGCTTATCTGCACCATGGTATGACAGACATGTCACAGTAATGACAACTTAGTCTCATCTGCAAAATAAGGATAATTATGCCAGGGGACTGGACCGGATGACCTTTTAAAATTCCTTCCAGTTTAAAATCCACGATTCTGTGATTGTAAAAAATGAACGGAGGAGCCAGGGAAATGACCTCCAACAAAGAAATGCCCAGGCTCTCGGATTTAGCATCTGCTCTGACAGTATTGTTCCTGACGATTCTCAAAGGATGTCCCCACGCATAGCCTACTGAACAAGGCTGTGTGTGAGAGTTTCATCCCGCTTATTTTATGGATGCAAACATTGAGGTTCAGAAAGGTTGAGTGACTTGCACAAGACCACAAGGCAAGCCAGTAGTCTGTCATCTCTCTGTTCCTCTTCCCATCTCCCCTAGAGGAAGGCAGTGAGCAGTTGAGGGACTGGGATGCCCAGGCATGCTGGCCCCCAAGTAGAGGCTGGACTTTCAGGACTCCTGGCAGAGGTTCTGTGTAAAACCTTTTTGTTTTCTCCATTTGTCTGATTTTTTTCCTTCCCACTGACACCTCATCCAAGTGAGGGAAGCAAAAGCAAAGCGCCTGGTCTGCAGTGCTCACTGCTCTGCAAACCTGCAGCCATCCCGACCTTCCCCTTGGGCCTGGCCCCCAGAGCTGGCCTCGAGCCAGTCCAGAGCAAGTCCCCCGACAGACAGTGTAGACAAGCCCAGGGATGTTCCCCACCAAGCAGAACCCTGGCTGGGGAGCACATTTCTAGAAGAGCCTGCCACCATGAAGCCAGAGCCTAGCCTCCAGGGAACAAGTGGGAGCCACTCCAAAGGGCACTCCTCAGCCTTGTCCCGCCAGGACTTCCTCACTGTCCCACGCCCGGGATGCTGGGCCAGGCCCAGGAAGCAGCGCAGGGAGCAGAGGTAGGTGGCAGGATGCGTGAGAAACAGAAGTCAGTGACCTGGAACAGCCCTGCTCATCTTGGAGCAGCTCACGCTCACAAAGGAAGAGAGGGAGGAGAAACGGCATGTGCGTGTGTAGGGGAGGAGGGCCCAAGACTGTCCCAGATGGCCCCTGCCTGGCAGGAGAAGTCTCCCTCCCAAAGGCAGGCAGCTGAGGATGTGTAAAGAAAGCTGCAGCTCTTCCGGGAAAGCCCTGGAGGTCAGTTTTGCTGCAGATATGACAGTGCAGAATCACTGACATGTGAAGTGAAAGTTTTGATTTTAGAAGCTCCAGCCCTTCCTACAGAGGCAGCTAAGAAGGGTGCCCTTTGGGTAAGGAAAAAAAAAAAAAGGTGTTCCAGGGACCTTACCCATACAGCGGACTTTTCTCCACCAGCAAGCTTCTTTACAAACTGCAGAAAAGAGAGAGGTACAGAGCTCCAGTTCCCAGGAAGTGCATCTGCTGAGAAACACTCCAGGAAGCAAAGCACCCTAGACAGGATTTCAAACTCTGGGTCCCAGTGACAGTAGAATATGGCATTAGAGAGGCTTCCTAGAATGGCATCAGCTCCCTGGACTCCACTCAGAGTGACCCCTCACTGCCCTGAGTGGTCGTCAGCATCCACTTCTGGGACAACTTGAGACCGTTAAGAAGCTTCCAAGGGTGAATTCTGTGGTATGTGAATTATATCCCAACAAAGCTGTTATTAAGAGAAAAAAAACCAAAGCTTCCAAGGAAGCCAGGTTCTCACCACCCATCCACCTGCCTCTAACTTTCTGCTTCCATCATTCACAATTTAAAAGAGGAGTTTTCTTCACCCCAAACCCCATGCCTGCGTTCCTGTCCTTTTTCCATTGTCCTTTCTCTGTCAGGACTTTCCATCGAGGCCAGCACCCATGGTGTGTTTAAGTGAATAACCAACCTTTACAGGAATGTGGGGAATAGGGGGTACAAATACCTTTGAGGAAATCCCAAGTCCACAATGCTGGGTTCCTTATGTCCCTTATGTTCCTTGTGTCCCTGTTGTCATTTCCCTTTTCAGAATAAAGGTACTACCTCTAGGACCTCATTACCTACAGTTAAAACAGAAGAAAGACAAGGTTGTAGAAAGAACAGGGAACCAGGACTGAGTTTGGGTCCTGCCTAACTAAAGCCAACCCACTGTGTGATCTTAGGAAAGTTGACACTTACCTTCTCCAAGTCTTGCATTTTGGCTCCCTAGGAGATGTACTGTAAGTATTTGCTACACAAACAATAAAAGAATGCCTTTCTCGGGACTTTGGAGAATCACAAGGACAAGAAAACTGCTTTATCATGCTATGTACCTATACGAGGTTACAATTTTTTTTTTAAACTGTTTTACCCTATATCCCCTTCTCCCAAAACTAGCTTCTCCCTTTCAAAAACCTAGTCCAGTCAAGATTCTTTTTTCTCTGAAAGGACCCCAGGTCCACCCCCATCAGCCTCAGGGTGACCCTATGCTGGGCTCTGCCCAGAGAGACTCTTTCCAACACTGACTCAATGTCCCATCCAGGTGTCTCTCCAAGGCTTCTGCCCAGTCCTTGCTCTTTGTGTCCTTCCCTCCAAGCTTTTCCACTGTGCGCCCACCCAGCCCTAATAGGGACACTTCTTTGATGCCTGTGCCTTCTCTTCACCCCTTTTTTGCCACGTCCTTTCTGAGGGAGCAGGGAGCTCAAAACCCCAGCTGTGCAGTTAAGCCACCGTGTGCTGAGAAGTCCCTGCACTGTCTTCTCTTCTACCCATGAAAACCCAGGGGGCCCTCCGCCCAAGTTCACGGTTACCTCACCTGTTCCGGGGCAGGGCTGTGCCTGCGTGCCAGCAGCCTACAGCTGTCCTCATCCCGTGGCCCTCCTACCCCCGCCTCCACCTCCCTCTCTCGCAGGCCTGGGCCAGGTTCTGAGTGCCTTTGTCAAGCCTGAGAGGGAACTTCTGCAGATGTCCCCAGTTGCTGCTGTCACTCTAGGAGAGACGTCTGGCTGGGGATAGGGAGAAGGACAAAACAGGTGTGGCCACCACGGAGGGTGGGCCAGCAGGGCCACGGGGACAGAAACACCCTTTCTTCACAGAACCAGAGCTGCCAGCTTCCCAAAGGCCTCGTTTCAGCACAGTCCCACGTCCCCTGCAGAACCCCAGAACAGACTCCTTCACGATCTGATTTCTGGAGCTCAGCCTCCCTACCTTGTGTTTGTGGGCCAGGAGGAACGGGCCCTCCAAGATCCAGGGTGTGCACTGGGCATGCTTTAAGGCATTATTTTTAAATGAAAACAAATACAAATGATGCGCCTTGGACTAGAAGCCAAAATTCATATTCATGGGAATGTCCAGGTTAAGAGCACAGGCTGAGACCTGAGTCCAATTCTTGGCTCACACTAGCTTGATGACCTTGAGCAAGTTTCTTAACCACTTGGTTTTCTCGTGTGCAAGATGGGGATGATAAGAGCTTAAAACAGTGCCTGGCGTATGTTAAGTCTTCCTAAGTATTGACTACCATTTTTTCTCATCTCCTAACTGATCTTCTAGTCTTGCACACCTATCACCCACACTGCCATCAGAGTGATCACATCCCTTTTCAATACCTCCCATCATCTACTGCGAAAAGTTGAGACTGTTAGCCAGACTGTCAGGCACTTGCAGTTCCGGAATGATCTGGCTCTGCCCTACTTCCCAGCCCCAGGCCCACATAGCCTAACAACCTGAACTTCCCCAAGATGCCTGCTTTCTCACACGTGCTCCTCCTCCCCCCACTTTCATCCACAGGTAATCCTGCCATACCCTGGTCCTGACTTAAGCTTAATGGCAGCTCTTCCAGGAAGCCTTCCTTGGCTCCTCCAAGTAGAGCACGGCCACTGCAGTGTACACTGCTGGAGCCCTCCCAGAGCCCCTTAATCAGGTTGGTGCACTGGGAGTGCAGCTACTGCGAGTATTGACTCCCAGCTACTGTGAGTGTTGCCTGCTAAGGGCTCACAGCTGCCCCGTTCTCAAAGGGAGCCTGTGCTAGGAGAGAGCACTGCAGCCAATGATTGACAAGTGGGGGGAGGGTGGAGAGGGGTGGGTCCAAAAGAAAGGTGGGATCAAATCTGTGGTGATGCAGCTCCTATTGCAGGGCTCCCTGTGGTATCTGGCTGAAGCTAGCTCCAGCTGCAACACATCCCTCCTTGCTTAGCTTCTCCCCCAACCCAAATCTGCTTCCCTCACTTCCTGCCTCCTGGGAGAACTTAAATCAATCGCAGGCACCCCGAACTGTCTTGGTCTCTGTCCCTAAGGATCAGACCAGCCACTCTCTCTCCTAACTCCCATGGCACGGTCTGTTTATCTTGACTCCATCCCCTACACCTTGCTCTACAGCTGCTTCCTGCACCATCTCCCTACTAGGTTCAGAGCTTCTGAAGGGCACAGCCTAGATCTTAGTCACCTTGTATCCCTGGTGCCTACGCAGTGCCTGCACATGCTGGGTGCTTAGTAAGTGCTTGTTGATAAATGCACAAATAACATTTGTGGAATTCTGAGGTAGGCAATAAAATATAAGTATTATTATCACTACTTTTATTACTATTCTGTTTCTTCCATTCTAAGATGCACATTTTCATATCTCTGCAGTCAGGATGCATCTTACAATTGATAGCACATCAAGGTTTAATTAGCAGCATTTTCTTTTCCATAGTTGTAAATAAAATAATGGTCATTTTATAATCATTGGCTTCTTAGGTTCAGTGGTATATGGTATTATTATTATTTTTGGCCATACCACACAGCTTGTGGGATCTTAGTTCCCCGACCAGGGATCGAACGAAGGCCCCGGCAGTGAAAGCACCGGGTCCTAACCACTGGACCGCCAGGGAATTCCCTGTATGGTATTACTACTACTACTACTACTACTACTACTACTGAGACTGGATCTCCTGGGTTCTGGGGACTGCAAGGCAAAGTCCACAGAGCTAAGTCCCTGTTACCTGAGCTCAGTAGCTGTCAGGCAAGGTCTCATAAAGTGACCTTCATTTGCCCAGGGACCAGAAGGACCCCTGTGTCCAAACACCTCTGGAAATTCCCATGAAAGCAGGCCAATGTGATGTGGAACAAGCTCTGGACTGGGAGTCAGGAAAGTGACGTTCTAAGTCTAGTTTTTCCTCTAATTTTCTGGATGACCCCACGCGGGACCTATCAACACATTTACTGAGCACCTACTAAATGCTTGACATGATGTGAGCCCAATGGGTCCACCCAGTGCCCTGAGAGGAAGCCATTATCCTCATTTTATAGATAAGGAAGCTGAGGTTCAGAAAGGTTAAACAGCTCTTCCAAGGTCAGACAGATGGTATTTGACCTCTGGGCTCTCTGAGTCCTTCTCTAGGCTATATGAGGATACATCCCTGGGCCTGTATTTTCCCAGAAAAAACATCAAATAATGAGGCATCACAGACTGGAGGCTCACAGGCCATTCTCCTTCCCAGATACACTGTATTTGACCCATCTCATGTATTTTATTTTAATTGAATTAAATTGATTTTCAACATTTATTTAAATCAGGAGGTTTAAGCTAAAAATTGGGATTTCTGGTTTGTCATGAAAACAATTGGAACACTGGCCACATTGGGCCCTCCTTCTTGCAGGTGGAGCTAAGTAGCAGCACAAGGGGAGTGGCGTCAGGAGGGGAATGGCACTGTGATGGGAAGCACACATTCCAACTTTCCACAGATTCCACCCCTTCCTAGGCCGCGGGTCACTATTGTTTATCATCTCATTTGTGCTGTTTTCTTGCACCCAGCCAGCCTCTGTTATTGAGATCCCCCCTGTTCCCTACAGGCCTTGAGTGGGTGACCCTTAGACCAGATGACCTCCTGTGCCCTCTCCAGCCCTCACAGCCTGTGGCTCCTCCCAGAATCTCCCAGCACGGCCTCCCTCCAAGGAGGTCACTTCATGAACCTATTTCAGAACCACTCAGGCAAGACCCTGCCTGGCACCTTTGCCTCCATCACAGGCCCCCCACCCCACTGTTGGTCCCTCCCAGCCCCAGCCGGCCCCGCCCAGAGCATCAGTCCCAGCCAGTTCCGAGGGCGGCAGGCGGTGGAGGGAGTGGCCGAGGTGGTGAACCAGGCAGGTGTGGAGAGGCGCTAGCCAGCTCAAGGGGTGGGGCCCCAGCCAGGGAGGGAGGGAGGAAGGCAGGACTTTGCACTTCCCAACAGGAAAGTGGTTCAAGGAGATACATGTACGTGGGGAGGCTCCGCAGTCACAGAAGATGAGCACCGTTTGACACATAAGGAAGGACAAGCAGTAAATCATCAGGAGGAAAAATGTACAGTCTCAGCAGCAATTTAAGATATGCATATTAGAACACCATTAAGGGCCCACTATGGCCAGAGTCAACGTGAAAATAAGTAAATAAATTAAACAAGAAAGCTGTTGGCAGGGTCACCAGGAAACATCTGCACATACATTGCTGTACCACTATAAACTGTTCAAATCTTTCTAGAATGTGATTTGCATTGTGTTGCAAGAGTTTAAGACTCGATCAGGTAATTATGGTCAGGGAACCAGATCCCATGAAAACAACTTAAAATAGCACCACCAAGGAGTTTTTATAAAAGATGCTCATAGCACCTATGTATAGACACCCCCCCAAATGGAACTCCATTCAGATTACAGAATGGTATGTTAACAGAATGAAATAGGAAAGGACTGACACATGGAAACAATCTGATAAAACCATCTGATGAACTCACGTTAAGGGACAAAATCAGTACAAAAATAGTAGAGGTGGACTTATCAACTATGTTAAAACTTCCATAGGAACATTAGCAGCAATCAGGAGAGAATTCTGAACAATGCAAATTGCTAAGGTGTAATGTTTATTATATTAAGTTGATCAAGATGGTTTAAATAATGATGATGATGGGGCTTCCCTGGTGGCGCAGTGGTTGAGAGTCCACCTGCCGATGCTGGGGACACGGGTTCGTGCCCCGGTCCAGGAAGATCCCACATGCCGCGGAGCGGCTGGGCCCGTGAGCCATGGCCGCTGAGCCTGCGCGTCTGGAGCCTGTGCTCCGCAACGGGAGAGGCCACAACAGTGAGAGGCCAGTGTACCGCAAAAAATAATAATGATGATGATGATGATGATGATGATGATACTGACGATGTAAAGGCCTTTGAACAGGATTTCCTCATAATAAAAACACCCCAGCCCTGGTCCCGGGCGCAGGTAGGCCCAGGGCCCTGGCTTGATGAGGAAGGAAGAAGGAATGTAAACTGGGAGAGGAGGGGTTATGACTGTAGGTAGGGGAAGGGCCCCAGAGCTTCCCTTGTCAGAAGGGCTCTGAAAGACACCTCCACCAAAGAAACAAAGTTACACAAATAAACCCACACCATTTAACCTCCAAAGTCCTGGGTGCTAACTCTTACTGCTGCATTTGCGCTCTCAATTTTACTAATACCTTATTTCAGCAACTTCGTAGGTGACACTAGGGCTCTTTGTGGGCTAGCCTAGGAACCCAACTACCATTTATAGCATTGTTTCTATGGAAATGTGTTTCAAGCTTCAAGAAACTGAGCTGCTGACAACCCTGGGGCACGCACGTGGTCTATAAATTAGGGAACTGAGACGAGCAGT
Organism: Physeter macrocephalus; assembly: GCF_002837175.3. NCBI lineage: Eukaryota > Metazoa > Chordata > Mammalia > Artiodactyla > Physeteridae > Physeter > Physeter macrocephalus. The sequence goes on from NC_041224.1 coordinate 154,127,851, forward strand.
TATTGCTGGGTCCTGGGCTCAGGAAGACAGCATGTTACTTAGATTCTGTGTCAGTTAATACACCACCAGCAATGATCCCGTTGGAGCTGGCTGGCGGTCACTGTAGAGGGTGGGGATGGGACCACGGCATCTAGGAAATGAACACGATATTCTAGGGAAGCACATGGATATTTGCCAACCCTGCCTCCAAACCCACACACAAGCCGGCGTGTCATGGAAGACATGAAACCGGCCTGAGTACCCTCATGAGTATACAAGCAAGCCCTGTGCCCAACACGCTCTCCAGTTTCTCTCTGACTCTGGCAAACAGCCAGCCACAAGGCCCTATTTCAGTCTGATCCTGGAACAACAAACTCCAAATCTTTGCCAGTTCTGGAATTTGGCTTTAGCGGATATGTGCTTGCGATAACCCATCTCTCCACACGTTCTGTTGCGGTGGCTTCTGTGTTAGCAGGCTCCAACCTGCCCGCTCGAGGTCTGCTCAGGGCTCTCCAGCTCCACCCACTTCGGGACGCCAAGCAACACAAGGAGTCTCCATTTCCTGCCTTGGACTGTGCTAGTCACAGGGAAAGAATGATCATGGGCCCTCCAACAGACACTCCACATGACAAGAAAGTTCCCCACTAAGAAGAAAAGGCTACACACAGGGAGGCAACCCAAAGGGGGAGTGATGGGTGAGAAGGCCGTGCACTAGGTGTCCCAAGGTTCTGAGATGCCAGAGATACAACGTGGTCAGAAGGCAGTCAGAAGACAGTCAGTTGCTCAGCCACAGGCCACACCTGCAGCTGCAAGTCCCAGCAGAGCTCATGGCAAGATGGGAGGGGTCAGAGGGCCCTGCAGGCCAAGCCAGAGGTAGGCTGGATGAATGTGGGGGGCTTCATGAGGCTGGCTAAAGGGCAACTCTAAGTTTCAATACTATAATGAATCTGTGCAACACCGTGCAGGAGGTCATTTTGCAAAGCACACCCTCCCTGCTGCCTGTGTGAACTGCAGAAGAGAGAATCTGCCTCCCCCTGCGCCTGAGCCAGCAGGACCGGGCAGCCTCGAGGTGAGTGGGCGGCTTACAGCCAGAGCCTCAGGGCCACATGTACTCACTGGGCTGGTTCCCTAGAAACCCAGGTGCAAACAATCATCTGGGGCTCTGAGGCCACTTGGGGGTCGCCTGCACCAGGCCGAGTCCACTGGGAGCCCCGAAGTTATGTAGTTAGTCAGCCTATGAAGTCAGGCTCAGCCAATCTGAACTCTCCAGCCCCTGCAGTGCAGGGGGCTGATAAGACACAGCAGTTCCTTCTTTCAGGTGGTAACAGATGGGAGGCTTGGAGTTCCTCCCCCTTGCCTCCTTCCCACCCAGATCCAAAGATGTTGATAAGTTAAGGTCTTTTTTTTAAAAAAAGTATATAATATATAAGTATATACATGTATTTATTATATAAGTATAGTATATATTAAAGTATACTAATATATAATAGAAATGTTATAAAGGTATAATATATTCAAGTATATTAATATGTATTACATAATATATATTAAAGTATTATATAAAAGTATATATGTAAAGCAATTTCAAACACACAAATACTCCACTCATAACCACTTCACCTAAATCTTGTATTTACCTTATGCCAATTTATACCATAGACAATGTAATCAGTTTTTATGCACTCATCAAGTGTACTTGCAATTTGCCTGTTAAAACAGAAACCATTTTTTCACCAAAATTCTTCGGCACTTTCGCATGAATTAATATCATCTTCATATTAATTTAACAGTGGCACAATATTCCACTGAGTCTAGGTATCACAAATTATACAGCCATGTGGAACACTCAGGCTGTTTACAGTTTTTTGCTATTTTAAACAACATTGCTATAAATATCTTTGTGAGTATAGCTCTTTTCCTTTCTAGAATTATTTCCTTAGAATAAATTCCCAAGAGTAATACTAGTACGTAAAAGGAAATTAACATTTTTTATAGCTTCAAGTTTTACACTTAAAAAATATATTGTTCTATGTGAGTTACCTGGACTATCTTTTTCCAGAGTAGTTTTCCTGACACCTCCCAATCCTACCAAGCAAGGTAGGATGGCTCGGAGGTAGCTCCATTGATTTGCTGGGGAGGGATGAGGAAGGAGGACAGAGATGTGAGTAGGAAGGTGGAGGACTGAGTTGGGCAGGAGGAGGGAGCAGGCCCCCTGGAGGCAGAAACAAAGGCAGATCCCAAAACAGATCCCTCCCAAAATGGGCCAACACCTCCCTAGGACATCAAACCTACCCCACCACTCAAGTTTCCTCTGAGTTGATCTTCCAAGGGCCAAGAACAAAGACACACTTCAATGGGTTCCCAAAAGAGATCTTAGAAATACGATGTGATTCCAGGTCTGGAAACATATTTTGCAAACAACAGAGGCCATGCACTCACCAGCGGTCAAGTAGGCCCATGCATGTGTGGGTTCAACTTTGAGAAAGAAAATCTCTTAAAGAAAGTCCACCTCATCAGGTATGGTGGGAAATATGCTCCTCCACGGTTCTCTCTAGGTGGCATGCAGACCCCGGATAACTATTCCAAACCAGGAAGGCTCTTGTGAGGTAACACAGGTCCCACCGTGAGGCACCATAAAGACACCGCCTACCAGGCTCCGTTCACAGGCTTGGGGAATGTCTGGGCAGGAAAGAACCACATGTGGTGTAAGTGTCTCATTTTATAGACAAATTGAGACCCCAAGTGCCTGCTTTGGGGCTCCTGCTGCATCCTGCAGTCATTGTCAAGTGGGTGCTCCTCTTCCTCCAACAGAAAGAGCCACAACCTGTCCTGACGGTTACTCTGCTGAACAGGGCTGTCCATTTTAGAGCCTCAGTGCCTCCTCTCATGGTGTGCTGACTCATTCTCCCTAGTTCCTTCTCTGTGCAAAGCCAGCAGACGGTGCCAGGCATGGACACTAAGGGGTCCTCCAAGGGCAGCTGGTGTTTAGCCCTCTTCAGGGGTTGGGCTGACGGGGAGGAAAGTCTCTGCCACCTTTAAACCAGCTCCTCACCGTAGATGCCTCCTCAGGGTGAGGGGGACCCAGGTGCTGGGCTTTGTGGCCCTAAATCCCCCTCCCACCCTCACCAGGGTCTCCCTCAGGTTCAGAGAAACAGCAAAGCCACCAAGGCAGCAGCTCCACCAGCAGGTGCAAAGGGAGGCTGTCAGCTCACCAATCACACGTGCCCCCTGACCGAGGCCAGGTCCTGGGCCTGCCCCTACGCCCTCACATCCCCTCAGGCCGCCCTTCCGGTCCCACCACGGGACACCTACTGTGTGCCAGGCACAGTGCTAGGCCAGGAAGGAGCCAGGCACACCTGCAGCTGATGCCAGCATCCTCCTGTGGGGAAGCTCAATTGCAGAAATGCTAAGGTGGCAGTTCAGGAAGGCTGCAAGGAAGCAGGTGACTTCTGGCCGGTTCTGTGGGCTTCTGCCAGGAAAAGGGCAGGGAGGACAGCTCCAGGCAGGGGGAACAACAATGCACAAGGCACAGAGGCCTGGAGGACCACGGAGGAGCAGAGAGAACATAGAGGGCGGCGCTAGGGAAGAGGGAGTGGCAGGAGAGGAGGTGGAGGGGTGCGCTGGGGCTCTCAGGGCCTTGGGAGCCTTTCTGAGGAATGTGAGGTTCCTCCTGCAGGACTTGGGCAGCCCTCAAAGGTTTTTAAGAGGGGTGACATGATCAAAGCTGTGTTTTAGTAAAAATAACTCAGATCCTTCCAAGACTTCTTTTCTGCTTCTGTGTTGCTCTCAACACGATTCTATGTCATCTGGACAAAAATGGGCAAATCAGTGCAAACTGTGCCAGAGCCAACACTGGCTAGGAACACTCCTGCTCCGTCCTTCCCGGGGGTCACCCTGACCCCACATTGGTAAGCAGGCCTCAGCCTCAGGAATCACCTCCATTCCGGGGTGCAAGAACCCAGCCCTTGACACACCCAGCTTCATGGAGGCAGCAGCTCCCCACTAACAGGCACCAGTGGAAAAGACCCTTGAAATGCTGGTAGCCACCACAGCCATGAGTCCAGAAGTTCAAAACCGCATTTTTCTCTTTAAAGCAAATTAATCCCTTCGTCTAAGGTTATTGGAACTGAACGGCCAAGATTTCAGTCAGGGTGCCCTGATGTCAAAGAGCTATAATTAGAGGATCTGAGGGCAAGAAGGGAGCTGGTGCTCACCAAAAAAACACCCTCTTGTTTGGATGAGGAAACTGGGCAGGGATGCGACTGGCAATGCTGACAGCCCCAGGCAGATGAAGCCCTGCCTCCTTTAGCTCTCTCTCAGGCAGGATATTGGATAGGACATCTCCACCAGGTTGACATCTTTAGAACGTGAGAAGAGCCTACTCCTGTCACTTTGGACAACTTCGGCACCAAGCCTGAAGCCAAACCCCAGTCAAAAGCAAGGTAGCACCTCTCAAACACCTCACGGCCCTGTGGGTCTCGCCCAACCCCAGAGGAGAAACAGAATTTGCACTGTAGCTGCCTTTTAGCCAGAGAGAGCCAAGCTCTGGCCTCTGTCCTTACAAGGCAGCGCTGAAGTTTTCCAAGTGGAATCAAATGTGCAGGGAGGATCCAGATGCTGGGATGAGCTCTCTTTTCCACTGGAATCCTTCAAATTCCAGAGGAAAAATCCAACTGCTAATGAAATGCTCAGATCTCCAGAGCATATAAGAATCCTAGGACCTCCCTGGTGGCTCAGTGGCTAAGAATCTGCCTGCCAATGCAAGGGACACGGGTTCGAGCCCTGGTCCGGGAAGATCCCACATGCCGCGGAGCAACTAAGCCCGTGCGCCACGACTACTGAGCCTGCACTCTAGAGCCCACGGGCCACAACTACTGAGCCCACGTGCTGCAACTACTGAAGCCCACGTGCCTAGAGCCCGTGCTCCACAAGAGAAGCCACCGCAATGAGAAGCCTGCGCACCGCAGCAAAGAGTAGCCCCCGCTTGCTGCATCTAGAGAAAGACCTCACGCAGCAGCAAAGACCCAATGCAGCCATAAATAAATTTATTTTTAAAAAAAAAAAGAATCCTAAAGTTTAGCTGGAGGTTAAAGGATTCAGAGAGATGTCCAAAAAGATTAAGATCAAAACGTGGATATTTTCAGTGGCCTATGGGGGACGACCCATCTCCACCTCATGTCCAGCACTGCCCAGTCATCCCAGTCTGAGGGCTAGAACGGGCTCTGGCTTCTATGGTAGACACTTGTCCACCTGGCATGCGTACCTGTCCCCAGGTTTGAGGAACCTGGCATTGTGAGTCCTTGTGGGAGGGAGAGTTCCACCTGCAACTGGGGAAGCTGTAACCTCCAGAATCTGTGAGAACATGAGCATGTGACCTAAGCTGGTCAACCAGATGCTCAGCCTGGGCTCTGCCTGTGGATTGAGTGACACAAAGAATCAGGGAGAGCTCAAAATTCATTCTGGAGGTTGTGGCAGCAGTCAGGTTAGCAGGCAGCAGTGATGCCAGGCCAGTGGCATCATCACCTTGTCTTTGGTTTCAGCTACCCAACTTCCCACAGGTCCTGATTGATTTCTAAGCCTCAGTCTCCAGATTTCCAGGACGTTCAGTAAGTCACCAGATATCCTTCCAGTACTTTCCTTTTCTCATTAATTTAGCCAGAGTCAGCTTCTGCTGTTTGCAGACCAAAGACCTACACTACCCCAGCATGTCCTTCTACCTCTACACTGACTCCTCTGCACTGCCCTCCCACCCCCCCGAGACAACACCTAGGCTCAAGCTTCTATCTTTCCCTCCGGGAAAAGAGTCTCATCTAAATACTCACACATCTGAGAGGATCACAGCCACCTAATAATCGCAAGTATGAACAAATGACATAAATGCTGAATATAACAATTCATCCTGCCCCTGGTTCTAACCAGATGTCCCAATTTGGGGCATTAATATCAGAAATTAAAAGCATTATCACTCCCTTGGATTCTTCCCTATTTCCCCATCAGTTCAGGGAAAGGTGGACTTGGGAGTCAAGAAACCTGCATTCTAGAACTTGCACATGTCACTCCAACCCTGGGGCACCTGGTGATACCTGCACCACCTATTTCTCAGGGAGGGTCAATCAAATGAGAAGTCCCCACCCGTGGTAAAGACCCAGGAACCTTCTAATTCCTAAGTCAATCATTCTTTTCAGTCCTCTTTCTTGACGTCCCCAATGATTAACAGTTGATCAATTTCAACTCAATTTAATAAAGACTTATGGAAAACTTTCCATGTGCCATGTGCTGTACTAGGTGCACAAAACCATGGTCCCTGTTATAGAATGCAAAGCTCCCTCCTCCTTTGACCTCTATGACATCATGCTCTCCTGGTTTTCTTCCTTCCTCCCCATGGGTTCCTTCCTGGTCTCCGTCGCTGACTTGCCTAGTACCGTACCCCTTAAACGGTGATCCTCTGGCCTCCTACTGCATGCTCTCCACAGGTGATGCCATCTGCTCCCCTAGCTCCAACCACCTTCTGTGTTCTGGTGATTCCCAAGTGTCTGTTCCAGAGTGCCTGACAGACAGAGGGGGCTACTTGGAGGTAACTGGGTTTGTCTGGAACTTGTCTTGAAGCTGTAGCTGCACAGTAAGTAATCATTTTTACTTAAATGATGTTTATTTGGGGCAGCTTGGTTAGAGTTCGTGGAGTGGGCAATGCCGCCCATTGCCATCCCTTGGGGGACTCTCCTGTCCCAGACCCATATGTCCAACTGCCCACTGGAACCGCTTTCTTGGATGTCCCGGAGGCACCTCCAACTCAACGTGTACAAAATTAGACTCATTGTCTCTTCCCTAAAAGCTGTTCCTCCTTCTTTGTTTCAAGCAGAAACCTAAGGAAACACTTCAGCTTCTCCCTTGCTCTATTCATCTGGTTGGTCCTCAAGGCCTGTCAACCCAATTCCCTCGACACCTTCCTAACCCAGCTTCTCCCTCCCCCACCGCTCTGGCTCAGACTCCTCCATCTCACCCCAGGGACCACAGTGACCTCCTGCAATGACCTCCTCACTGGTCTCTTTACTGCCCATTTTCCCCCAGCTCCAGTCAATCCTCCACATCACAGTGAGTGACCTTTTAAAAAGAAAATCGGATCCTCTCTCTCCCTCACACACACACACACACACACACACACACACACACACACACACACAATCAGTCCTCAGTGGCTCCCCAGTGCCCTCAGAGTAAGGTCTAAATCTCTCCGCTGACAAAAATCGCTGGCCCGTGACCTGGCCCCTGCCTGTCCCTTTCTGCACCCCCTCCTACAAGTGCTCCATCACACCTGCTGCTTGCAGTTGCCGGAGAAGACCGTGTTGTGTCACGCCTCCACTCCAGGTCCTGCCTGAGAAGCTCCCTGTGCCTAGAATGCCCTGGCCCCCCTGCCACCTGGTGGACGCCTACTCGTTTCTCAGGACTCGGCTCAAACACCACCTTCTCCAGAAAGCCTCTCAGTCATTAATTCCCCAGGCTTCCCTGGGCACAGGCACCATGCAAGGCACTGGGGCCGTCCTAGACCTTTCCTGACGGTCCTCTCTCCTCTGGCCTGGCAGAAGCGACCTGTCCCTCCTCTGAGCCCTGCAGACCCCTGAATAGTTTCACATTGACATCCGTGGCACTAATGGCTCTTGGCTTTCGTGTGTGTCTGTCTCCCTCACAGACTGTGAACACCTTGAACGGGGAGGCATCCCCAGTACCTAGCACAGAGCTAAGCACACAGTAGGGACTCAATAGATGCATATAGCATGCGTGAGTAAAAGAAGGAAGAATGTTGGGGAAAGCACTCTATAAACAATGATGGGCAGGGTTCCACTGCTACTGCTGTGGCCAGGTTTCCTTTTCTCCATAACTGGGAATTCAGATCCTAAACGCCAGCTGGGTAGGTCAGCACAGCCTCCTTGGAGGAAATCCTGAGCCTTTCCCCACCTCTAGTGCAAGTGGAAGTGGGGATCGGGGAGTGGATCTGGCTCCTAAGTTGTCCCAAAGCACATGCTACTGGGAGGCCACAGAGGAAGTAGACACAAACTCATGAGGTAGATTCCTTGCAGGCCCCTTACAATGGCCTGCAATAGGGAGGCTGGGGAAAGCAGGCAGGGGAAGGGGAGAGAAGGAGAGCGGATGTGGAGGAGCAGAGAAAAGTGTCTGCTCCACATGGCACTGCCCTTGCCCAGCCCCACAGCAATGACAGGTCACCCCAAGCATAAGTCCTTCCTCTGCAATCCTGCAGTTAAAACCCACTCCATGGTTCTCTCCTTTACACCCTGCTCACCTGTTCGAAGAGCCTTTTTTGCTTAACGTCCTATGGTTATTTCCTAACTTATAAACCTGCCATCTATTCAGGGGTGAGCATGGGCTAAGAGCCCTGAGCCTGCTGCCTGTTGCCTGCGGGATATCACGGTATAAGTATCTCGGCATGCTGAGTGAGACTGTAGTATTTGAATACACACATATTTCATACTACAGAGCCCCCAAATTCAAGACACTTCATCTGCTGCTTGACCTTGGAAACTGCAGCTTCTTCCAGAACTAGAGGAACAGCCTAAGATGAATTTAAGTATCAAGAGCCAGTATGTCTGCCGCCTACCTGGTGCCCTCCTAAGGGACTTTCAAGGTTAATCTTGATTATATTCTTATTTTTCACTTTACACACTGACTTTAGAACCTGACCCCCAGAAAATGCAACTCCACCAAATTCCATTCTTAAGTGACTGATCCACCCCGAGTCTGTTTTTCCCTCTGGCTACAAACTATCTCAGAGGCTGACTGTCAGCCTCCTGGAGAGAAGGGCCAAGTGGGATCCTGCTTTGCACCCCTTGTTGTGCCACATGCAGTGTTGAGAGCACTGCAGCTGTTCTGTAAATGCCCAGTGAGGACAGTCAGCCTTGCGTTAACTGGCTGCCCAAGGGGTGCTGAGTCTGTGTTCCTGGGCCTTCTAGCATCCCTCTTCTTAAAGACCTCACTCCAACCCTGGTTTTTGGTTTTGTTTTCTGTCAAGTTTCTTCTTTTTAAATCTTTATGTACTGCCTTAAGGAAACTAAAGGGATGGATTGTAAACAAAATCCTTGGTTTACAAATAGGCTGGAACTGATGATTATGATGACTAAGATGATCAATGCAAGATGGTGAAAAGAAATGGAATGTGGGGTTTGTGCCTGACTCTTCCATTCTGCAGCTGTGCGACCTTAGAGAAGTCAATTATTGTCTCTGACCCTTAGTTAAAAGTGAGTTACTATAGGTTCCCTTCCCAGATTTAAATTCTCTGAGATGCTGTTACTGCAGTTACTATGAAACAGAGGCGGGGGACTTCCCACAGGCGGCACAGTGGTTAAGAATCCACCTGCCAGGGCTTCCCTGGTGGCGCAGGGGTTGAGAGTCCGCCTGCCGATGCAGGGGACGCGGGTTCGTGCCCCGGTCCGGGGGGATCCCGCGTGCCGCGGAGCTTCTGGGCCCATGAGCCATGCCCGCTGGGCCTGTGCGTCCGGAGCCTGCGCTCCGCAGCGGGAGAGGCCACAACAGTGAGAGGCCCGCGTACCGCAAAAAAAAAAATAATATCCGCAAAAAAAAAAAAAAAAAAAAAAAAAAAAGAATCCACCTGCCAATGCAGGGGACACGAGTTCGATCCCTGGTCCAGGAAGATCCCACATGACGTGAAGCAACTAAGGCCGTGCGCCACAACTACTGAAGCCCGTGCGCCTAGAGCCCGTGCTCCTCAACAAGAGAGGCCACTGCAGTGAGAAGCCTGTGCACCGCAAGGAAGAGTAGCCCCCGCTCATCTCAACTAGAGAAAAACCCGTGCAGCAACAAAAACCCAACGCAGCCAAAAAAATCCAACAAAAAACAAAAAGAGAGGCGGGATGATAGCAGTCCCTAAGGTCCTAAAAGTTACAGAAGGTTCTACAGTTCTAAAAATTGATTATTTTGTGAAACAGCAGATTCTAGACAATATTGGTTTATTAAGTGCAGTTTATGCATAATTTTTCAGAAATAGTTTTCTAGGTAAATCCCAGTTTCACCCCTTTTATGTTCATCAAGAATTTTCAGTTAAAAGTGAATTCAGCATATTGACTGCAACATTGTATGTAATAGCAAAAGACTGGGAACAACCCAAACGTTCTTCAGTAGTAGACTAGTTAAATAAATGATGGCATTTTCATACAGTGGGATACAATTTAGCCAATGGAAAAAGTGAGGTGGCTCTATGAGCACTGATATAGAATAACTTCCAAGACACATTAAAAATGAAAAACACAGAATGCAGAAGGCTGTGTAGAGTATGCCAGCATTTGTTTATAGATTCATACTCTCTTCTATGTGCAGAAGCTACATTTGGAAGCATAGCTGAAAAATGACAAATTGTAGTTGCCTAAGACAGGGACACTGACAGAATGAAGAAATGGGGAACAATAGGGGATGGAAAATTTATTTTTTCAAAGGATTATGTTATCAAATTTATCAGTATTTTCTTATGAGTTCTGTTTTGTCTCTTTCTTAAGAAGGTCTTCCTTCCCTCAGGGTTAAAATACACATTTATTTTTCTAGTTCCATTGCATTTTTATATGTATGTATATATCTGTATAGTAATCTATTGTCTATATTGAAATTATTATTATATTATTTTTTTTTTTGCGGTAGGCGGGCCTCTCTCACTGTTGTGGCCTCTCCAGTTGCGGAGCACAGACTCCGGACGCGCAGGCTCAGGGGCCATGGCTCATGGGCCCTGCCACTCCACGGCACGTGGGATCTTCCGGAACCGGGGCACAAACCCATGTCCCCTGCATCGGCAGGCGGACTCTCAACCACTGCGCCACCAAGGAAGCCCTGAAATTATTTTTGAGACTTACTTTACACTGTATAACTTACGTCTTTTGAATTTTGAACTACAGGTATGTCTGTTTTTTAAAAATTGAAGTATAGCTGATTTACAGTATTATATTAATTTCAGATGTATAGCATACTGATTCAGTATTTTTACAGATTATACTCCATTAAGTTATTACAAGATAACAGCTATAGTTCCCTGTGCTATATAATATGTGTGCTTATCTATTTTATACCTAGTGGTTTATATCTCTTAATCCCATACCCCTAACTTGTCCCCCTCACTTTCCTCTCCCCTTTGGTAACCACTAGTTTGTTTTCTATATCTGTGAGTCTGTTTATGTTTTGCATATACCTTCATTTGTATTATTTTTCATATTCCGTATATAAGTGGTATCATACAGTATTTGTTTTTCTCTGCCAGAGTTATTTCACTGAGCATAATATTCTCTAGGTCCATCCATGTTGCTGCAAATGGCAGAATTTCATTCTTTTTTATGGCTGAGTAATATTCCATTGTATGCATATACCACATCTTTATCCATTCATTTGTTGATGGGCATTTGGGTTGTATGTTACCTTTTTGAGAAGAAAACTGGGGAAAAAAGAATCTACCAGATTTTATTTTTAAAAATCTTTTTTAAGGAATTTAGTGTATAGGGTGCATTTTATAGCATGTGAATTATATCTCAATTAAAAAAGAATCTAGCTTATATGGCAAGGTTGAGATTAATAGCATGAGAACTGGGTGGAGACATCAGAATCCTCCTAGTTAAACCTGATGTTAGGGTTTAGCAAGGATCTGTCCAAGACTCAGCTTTGTTTTGTTTTGTGGTACACGGGCCTCTCACTGTTATGACCTCTCCCGTTGCAGAGCACAGGCTCCAGATGCGCAGGCCCAGCGGCCATGGCTCACGGGCCCAGCCTCTCCGCGGCATGTGGGATCTTCCCGGACCGGGGCACGAACCCGTGTCCCCTGCATCGGCAGGCGGACTCTCAACCACTGCGCCACCAGGGAAGTCCAAGACTCAGTTTTATAGTTTAGCCTAGTTTTATAAGTCAATACCTATTTGGGCAAATCAGAGCTATGGTCAACCAGGAAGCATCTCTTTGCCTTCCTCACAAGTGTGTCTGACAGTTGGCCCTACCTCCTTCTATCAGTCTGGTTCCCTTGGAGGAACCCAGGTAATGGATGCTCTCCCCACAGAGCCAATGCTCAGGCTTAGGACATCCTGGGGCAGATGAACTAGGCCCAAATCAAGACAAGGAAGAGCCAGTGCTGAAGCTGGACAGACACTGTCTAGCAACCAGGGGGAAGAAGTGATGGAAAAGAAGCTGAACAAGAGGTACAAAGCTAGGAGGCACCAGAGAGAGGCCAACAGGCAGAAGGAGGCAGGGCTGGGTAAATGTTCAGAATAAAGACTGGGAACCAACTGGGATATATGTATACGTATAGCTGACTCACTTTGTGATACAGCAGAAACTAAACTCCAATGAAGATGTTAATAAATAAATACCCCCCCGCCCCCGCCATAAAAAAGACTGGGGGGCTTCCCTGGTGGCGCAGTGGTTGACAGTCCGCCTGCCAATGCAGGGGACACGGGTTCGTGCCCCGGTCCGGGAAGATCCCACATGCCGTGGAGCGGCTGGGCCTGTGAGCCATGGCCGCTGAGCCTGTGAGTCTGGAGCCTGTGCTCCGCAACGGGAGAGGCCACAACAGTGAGAGGCCCGCGTACCGCAAAAAAAAAAAAAAGACTGGGAACCATGGTCCTTGGTGTTTGGCTTGGTTGTGTGCCTATGCACAGCCAACAATATCTGAAGGCCACTGCATCTGCTGCATCCTCATCATCATCACCATCATCCTCATCATCCAACATTCACCAGGAACCCCAGGGCTGGGAATACAAAGATATATAAAACAAGGACTTCCAGTTTAGTTGAAAAGTGATAACACTGATCCACCCAAAAGCATATTTAAGAAGCTAAATGAAGGGTATGATCGGAGCTATGGTCCAAAGGAGAAGTTGAAAATCCTTTAGACCGAGTTTCAAGGTTTCTTCATCAGGGCCCCCCAAGGGGATGTTACTGGAGTTCCAGGGAGAGGCCCACAGGGTGGAACAGGGGACATTCTTAAGGAGGGGAACATGAATAGGGCTAAAAAGGAGAGCAAGACTGAGCCAAGTAGGAGAGAGGAAAGAGGAGGCATTCCAGACTTCGGGGGAAGTATGAAAGGTAGGAATGCTTGCCACAAGCAGTTTGGACAAACACACAGAGTGGGTCACCAGGTCAGAGCAAAGAGCTAGGGCAAGAGAGCAGTGGAGGCCAGACCCCTGTGTGGGAGGCCCTGACTGCCATCCTAGAAGTTTGATCCTTACTGTGCAGACAGTGGGGAGCCACTGAAGGTTGCTGAGCAGGAGGCTGACCCTTGCAAACAGGCGTTTTAAGTGAGATTACAGAGGAGCCCTTTATCCCAGGCTTTTTCAAAGACCTGTGTGTATTTCAAGTGGCACTTGAGAGACAAAGTCGTAAAGCATTGCCCGGTGTCATGTAGACAAAGAAAAAAAAGGTTTAAGGGTCTCACAAAGAGATGCTTCAGTGAGAATGAGAAATGAAGGGGGGCTCATTTTAAAGAAGGAAACAAATTTGCAGGACAGAACTGCCAGTCATCTGGAAAACTGCAGCACTTTCTTCAGAGTCTGGAATGCCCTCTTTTGGCTGGAGGTGTTCTGCCTCCTTTTTTGGAGGTTAGTTGTGATGTCAAACATGCAATTGTGGTGTAGGGAGGCAGCTGGGAGGAGGCAGATGAACAGAAATATAAATACTGGGCCTGGAGAGCATAAAAGGCCTCCATACTAAGACCATCTTCTTGCAGAGGACTTTGCCATCTGCCTCCCTCAGTGGAGCCTCGGAGTTTTTGTCAAAGTTGCTGGGAGCTTCCTAACTACCCAAATAGTTTCTCCTCTTTTTTTTTTTTTTTGGCGGTACGCGGGCCTCTCACTGTTGTGGCCTCTCCCGTTGCGGAGCACAGGCTCCGGACGCGCAGGCTCAGTGGCCATGGCTCACGGGCCTAGCCACTCCGCAGCATGTGGGATCTTCCCGGACCGGGACACAAACCCGTGTCCCCTGCATCGGCAGGCGGACTCTCAACCACTGCGCCACCTGGGAAGCCCAGTTTCTCCTCTTAAAACAATAAAATGATTTTTAAAAATCTGTCACGTTTTGATTCAGAGCTTTTTCAATATTGTTCCTACTTGTGCATAGTGAGGCAGTAGGCAAGGCTGCTCTGGGGCCATGAACTGGGCAGTAACTTTAGGCCATAAATCAGCATTTATATAAGGTGGAAGAGGAAGTTAGGATTAAATTTCCGGTCTTAAACTGGTCTGGGTACAACTGCAGGGCAAGTTCTGTGAATACAGAGGCAAAGCTAAGCAAGTCAGGGGAAGGGCATGCATGAGTTATGCACAAAAATCAGCCAGGCTGAACTGATGACATGGATGGGCAACTGCTCCAGGTGGCTCCACAATTCCGGGGGGGGGGCGGGGGGAGGGGTCTGAGTCCTTCCTTCTTTGGCCTTTGCTAGGGGTCCCTCTCCCCTGCTCTCCTGCCCACACTCCCTGGGGTCTTTCGGCACTTTTAGTCTCTGCACGGTCTACATGAACACAAAGGATTGCAAACTCAAAGCTGTCTTTCCGCTGGGGTCAGAAGGGAATGCTCCCCTCCCCGCCCCTCCAGACTAGTTCTGGGTACCAGTAGGCTCTTACTAAAGCAGCCATGGTCAGGTGATACAGCTGACGAAGACCTTGACAATCAAGTTCAGTGAAAACCCAAATGTACCCAAAACAAGGGGTTGTGCAACTCATGGGAACTCCTACTTCTGTGGTGTTTTTGCTCTAACCCTCATTCCTCTGTGGCAACTGTGTCTGAAGTCCCAGACTTTCCAGAAACGTCCTGATTTCACATGCTTTTCCTTGAGTCTCTGGAAGCACATAGGTGTCTACCAGGGATTATGCCCTAATGTTTTGGTTTGACAAACGGTCACTGTGCCCGTGACACGCAGCTGGCATGAGGTTGCAAAACAGCATTTTCCCACCAGGTTTAACTCAGTTACTAGGCTGGGGAGAAGGCCAGGCATGGGGAAGCTCTGGTGTGCCAGGCCATCGGTACCCGCTGCCGAGTCACACAGTCCCCTTAGCAGGGCTGAGTGCCACCCTGGCAGAGTCTCTACCTAGGGCAGGGAGAGAGGGGGCTGAGATTTCGCATGTGAGAAGAATGACCCAGCATGCATCCTGTACATGTTTTTGACTGTGTTTTAAATCCCTCTACTACAGTTAGCCACCTCTGAGGCCCTCAAGGAGAACCTGTTTGCCTTCTTTCCACACTTGAAGGCTTAGCTCCCTTCCTGCAGCACAGCAGTTCAGGAGGTGTGAGGACACCCACCCTGGTCTGTGTAGCAGGCCTTGCTCAAGAAGGGGGTCGGGGAGTTCCTCTGGAGAAAATGAACATGAGTCACTCCTCTGCCTCCCCGCCCCCCGCCCCGTCGGACCCTCGCCCCGACACTGGCACAGACACACAGCCTAAAGCCCCAGCACTCTTCCCTTTGCCCAGAACACAATGAAGGAATTAGGACCCACCTACTAAGTTTCTGCAGCTGACACTTCAAGGCTCAAAGTCTAGCTCACCAGCACAGTCACACGTCTGATGTGTCCTCTTTGCAACCAGGCCCCAATCCAGCCGCCATGCAATTTTGCTAATTCAAACTGCTTTCCCGTTTAGGGATGTTGATAGCCATCTCCCATCTCCTTTTCCTGCTGACATCATCCCACATTTTCTACAGGCACAAATAAGGGTACAGCTCCTGGGATAGTTTTCAGGCTGCCTGAGGTGGAAGTGAAAGGATCCTGCCCTCCCGGGTCCACTTCACTTCTCTGGCGTCTGGCAAATTGTCCGAGTTTTAGGGAGAAACAAGGAAATAAATCACCTAGCTAAGGTGAAAGGCCAAAAAGAACTTGGTGACTGCAGCTCAGACCCAGATCTGTCCTGGGCATCTGCAATGCAAATCTGCATTTTGTTCTCTGCCCCCGAGGTCTTGCACAATAGCCTGTGTATAAACATCCACGCCAACAATGCCTGACTGTGCAATCACGCTGTAATTACAGGCCGCCAGGAAGCTGCTGCTAGGAACTGCACCATTCAACTTCTAGACATCCCATGTCAAAGGAGTCTCCACGGCACGGACGTACATTCCTGCACACACCAACACGTCCCCGCCGCCGCCGCCGCCGCTGCTACAGTTGAAGACTCCAAGCCAGGGAGCTAGGGCGCCACCCGCCCGGCCCGCCAGTCCCAAGTTACTTTGCGGGGGTGTCATAAACTTCTCAGCTGTTCTTAAAAAAAAAAAAAAAAGTCTGCTCCACGAGGCTACCGAGGGCGGCGGGAACCACCATCAAAGTTCCCAAGCACATTCCTGCAACCCTAGCAGTTTTCGAAAACAGAGAAGAGCGAGATGCCTCACAGAGTCCACTGGAAGCGGGTTTTGAAATTTTATATGGAAAACACTCACATATGTAGGTGGGCGCGCTGACAGCTTTTATGGCTAAATTGCAAAGTGTTAGGCCTTAGTGATTACTGTCAGGCTCGGGACGTGGTGTGGGAGGAGAAAGGGTGGGGGAGTCAGAGGGGTTTGTTCAAAGGGGGCTTAGGGGCAATTCTGGTTTTGCATTTTGGAAATGCGTAGGGTTGTTTTCCCAAACTTCCGAGTTGCTCTGCTCTTCGTCATTGTCAGGCCAAGCTAAGAAAAATGGGGGGAAAGTTCCTTTAACTTCCTTCCTGCGACCTCGGCGAGGGCTACGAAAAGGAAGAGCACGCTTCCTTGGGAAGCACCGGGCGGGAACTGGGGGACCGCTGTGCCCAGTCTGTCGCGATGGGAGGCGCCGGGCGGAGGACTAGCCTCGGACGCAGGACACGGGAGGCCCCTTCCCTGCACCCCTCCGCTAGCCAACGGCACCCGGAGCGGCCCGGCTGCAGCCCTGGCTGGTTTAAGTCCCGCGGCAAACCGGCGACCACAGGGGCGCAGCCCGGGGCCCGGATCCCGGCCGCCGAGCTCCCTCCCTGCAGCACTCCCCGCACGCAAGCCCAGCGCAGCCGGCCCTACCCGTCCCGCCACATCCCCGCCCGCGCGGCCAAGCCCCTGCCCCGAATGTTTCCGGGCACCGCGTCGGCGCCCCGGCTGCGGAGGGGCCGCCGAGCTCCGCGGCTCACCTGCGCGCTGGATCCCGGGGCCGCTCGGAGGGGCGCGGGGCGCAGGCGAGCACGGCCCGCAGACTCAAACTTTGTTGCTCTCGGGACGGCGCAGTCGTCACTTCCTCGCTGAACGGGTGGCGCGGCCCGGGCCGTGACCCACCAGCTCGCGCGGTGGCGCGCCGGGCCCTGCAGCCGCCCGCGCCCCCGGCTCTGCGCGCCCTCGGCTACGGGGGGAAGCGAGCTGCAGTCCGCCGAGCCTGCACCCTTCTGGGGGAGGCTCGCTTCAGCAGGGTGGTTTCCGCGCCGAAGAAGTGCGGTCGAGGCTGCTGTCAGGCTGGATCTGGAAGATGGTGTTGGGGTTCAGGGACCCAGAGCTGGGGTTCCGGGAAAAACAAAGGATGGGGAAGGAGAAAGTTTTTCAGTTTGGTGTTGCGGCTAGAAGGTCCTGTTGGAAAGCACAGTGCTCTGTGTTTGTTTTTGCTTTGTTTTTGTTTTCTTTTTCCCACCAAATAATGCATAATCTGGGCCTTAAAACGCGGGTCTCCTCTTCCCACATTCCCTCAAAAGATCTGCACACTTGTCCTTCGTCATTTCCACTGATTATAAGGGCACAGGACGTTCAGCGTTTATGACTTCAGGGGGCTATTTCAGCGCCCAAGTTGGGGCTGAAAAATAGTTTCTGTTCTAATCCTCCCCCGCGATTTCCACCTCCTTTACAGTCAACTCACAGGTCTCTTTGGGGCCTGATGCATTCCGTATTTCGTCACGGACCAAAAGTGACTTGGAGGGTAGGGTGGAGTTCTGACAAAAGGAGCTTCAGGCAGTAGTAATTCTGAAATTTATCGTTGCCCAAAATAAATTTGCTCACCCTATTCAAAACTACAAAAACAAAAAGCCATCTTTTTGGTTTCTGATAAATAGCAACAAAGTAGTTAAACAGCAGTCTTTCGGGAAGAATTCCTGATCCGGTAAAGCTGAAAAGAAAACGGGTTAGCCTTTGCTGTGGTTGAGAAAAAAAAAAAAGCAGACATTTGAAACTGCAGTGGAGGGCTTTCATAACAGTAACGTTAGCTTCATTGTAGCCTGTTGTGAAAACAGGGACCTTTTCAAAGGTGGTTCAAAAGCATCAGTTAGGGCTCAACAATTTTCCCTTTTTCCCCAAATACTGCTTCTACAAGCACATTGGCCAGATCACAGAATCTCCCGTTCTAATGCGTCATCTTTTTACTAAAGCACAGGAAACCTCAGAGTTGAGTGAAGGCTTTGTCCAGAAAGGTGGATGTAAAATTGATAGAAAGTAACATCTGAGAAATGATCCCCAGTTCTGTGTTAATACCTAATGGGAAGCCACAAACGCAGACTTACCCAGGAGTATGAAGATAGAAGCTCTCCTAGCAACATGAAATCCCCCACATTGCAGCCCTTTATGCACAATTATGATTTCTACTGAGACATTATTAATGGCACATTGTAAATACAAAATGTATCATGTAAGAAAAATAACATTGTTTTGAGAAATAAGTGCATCATTATACTCTCAATAATTATAATTCTCTGAAATTTTTATGACATCACACTGTTGTGGGCTGGTGGTGGAAGGATTGTCCATTTCAATTTTGAAATAGATAGAAGTAATTCCTTAATGCATTCTGCTTAAGGCAAGCAATGCCATAATCAAGAGGAGTAGAGAGAATATATTTCTGAAAACAATCATGTGATACTCCATATTTGCTAGGACAAGAGCAGAATATTTCTTTGTTCACTATTGTGATTCTGAATTCTCAGTCACAATTTCATGAATATTCAGTATTTCTGCATGCCCAGGAATAATTAGCAGAAGATGTAAATGTTTGAAGGCCTGATATTTATGTATGCACAGACACACATTGCTTTTTCTCTGTGTAGGGTGGCATTTGCTGGAGTTCCACCAAGTGTAGAACCTGTGGTAGGCACACTTGAAGACAGCCCCCAGCTAATAGTGATCCCCTTCCTCCTGGTATTCATGCCTTATATAATTGCCTCTTCTTGAGTGTGGGCTGGACTAATTGACTCAATTCTAACAAATAGCATATGGCAGAAGTCATGTGATGTCACTGCTGAGATTAGGTTATAAAAAACCTAATGTGGCTTCCATCTTGGGTGCTCTATTTCTTTCTTGCTCTTTCTTGGATCACTTACTGTAGGGGAAGCTACCTGCCATGTCCTAAGGCAGCCCTGTAGACCAGGATCAAGACCTGCCAACAACCACATGAGTTAGCTTGGAGAGGCATACCTCCCCCTTCCCCCGTGCCAATCAAGGCTTCAGATGAGACCGCCAACCCCAGCCAACAGCTGCCTCATGAGAGCCCTGATAGCAGAGGCATCCAGCTAAGCTGCCTGGATTCCTGACCCAAAGAAACTGTAAGATGATAAATATTTGTTGTCTCAAGCTGCTATGTTTTGGAGTAATTTGTTACACAGGCATCGATAACTAATGCACAGGAAAAAGAGAAGGAAGTCATTGTGGACCCGATGACAACCCCACACAGACTTCCTACTCCCTCACCTGGAAAGCAGAACATGGAGAAAGGCAGGGTCCTGGACCAGATCTAAGAGTAACGTAAATCCTAAGAACAGAAGACCCAGCCCTTACCCCTCTGCAGAATAAGGGTCATCCTTGAATTTAAACTAAGTCAGAGGGTGTGTGTTGCTGCTCGGTCCCTGGCAGCCCTGGTATTGGATGCCATCAATCTGATAGTATGTGCAGATGTCTTTGTGTCACAAGGATTGACATCTGTCCAGGTACCCTCTTCCTCCTCCTCAGGGCATCTGCCCTGATCCCCAAGGTTCTGGCATACCCAGTGACTGTGGAGTCAGGCCCTAGTCCTGGAAGGGGATCTTGAAAGATGGGACTTCAACCCTGGCAGCCAGAAGGGATAGGTGATTTCAGTGAGGGTCCAAATGTAGGCTTGTGGTCCTACAATCGAAGAGCAAGCCGTGAACTATCTCTGATAAGAGTCACCTTCACACTGCTTGCAGGGCTACAAAGAACATTCTGTCCACGTGGTGGTTATCTTTCTCTCAGCATCATTTCCTCTCTGACTGGAGCTAATTATTTACTTTAAAAACACAAAACAAAGTTTTAGGAAGCAGGAAAGATATTATACTCCTTCATCCCTTACCAGGGCAGGCATGTACTTATGGCTGCCCCCCATGTCCACCTCCCCTCAGCCAATCCCATAGAAGCTGGCAACTGTAGAGCCCATTTCTGTTTTCCCTCCAGAGACTCTGAGCTAGGCTCAGATCAGAGCTAGGCTCTGATTTTTCTCATGTACAGTGGCTGCAGCTGCTGTGTTGCCATGCCGTCATCTGGTTGCTATGACTTATGAGGTTGTAGATATGCCAGAACGTGAATCTATTAATTTAACAGGAACTGGACTCAGCACATATATTCCTTGTTAGGTCATTTGCTTTGCTACCTAAACCACATCCAGTGTGTTCGACAATGGGAACGTTTCCTAGAGTCTGGCTTTGCAAAAATGCTAAATGCCCTGAATTTTGAGTCTGCACAGTTTTATATTATTAAATTACTATGGGGGACATAAGACGTTCTAGCAGGGGTGTGCAAAGAGATTAGCTCAGGGGAAAAAATTAAGGGAAGGGAAATAGTCAAAGTCTCTGGTCTTCATTCTCTACACATTGAAGCCCTTTCTGCAGGAGGAGTCTGTCCTAACTTCTGTAGAAATCCTGTGCTGAGCCCAGGCTGCTCACTGACAAGTCTGAGCTCTGGAACACCAGAACTAGGTGATGTGTGCCACGATAAGAGAAACCACTGTCCTCTTCTGTGGTGCACGCAAGCAGGCATTTTTCGTTCAGCCCTTCAATTAACACTTACTGAATGTCTACTAGTGGGTGTGCTAGGGATGCAAAGATGAAAAGGACAAAGTCTGTCCCTAGTGGGAGAGAAAGACACATAAATTACAGTGCAACATGAGAAGTATTATAATCGAGTTTTGCCTCAGGCACTGAGCTTCCAGAGGAGGAAGCAAGTAGGTCTGTCTGGAGAGGGGCATTATGGGTCACCACCAGTGTTTTTCTTTTAAAAAAATTAAAAATTATCAGATTCATTGCATTAAGTAATAATAAGTATTGTTTTGTGTAGCTTTTGTTTCAGTTGTGTATAGTATATGTGTATATTTGTATGGGGTCATAGTGTAAAATGTACTTCCTACATGCAGGCAAAGAAGTGTGAAAGTTCTGGGTTTAGAGAGTAATAACTAACTACCATACACTGACAGCCTATGATGGGCCAGGCCTCAAGGTGTCCCACTGGAGAGTTGAAGAGACAAGCCATGACTTAAGACAGTTTCCAGATCCTTCTGAATTCTCCTTCTTTAGTAAATCAAGACCAAGCCTAAAGGACCAGCTCCTTGAATCCTCTCTGAACAGAGCAGAGGCCTTCCACCCAGGCCAGCTAGGCCAGCTTTAAGGCAGTGAAAGAGTAGCCACCCCCTTTCTGGCCTGCCGGATGGTGGGAGGATAAAGAGGAGAGAGAAGAGGGTCAGAAATGCATCATGCTGGGCTTCCCTGGTGGCGCAGTGGTTGAGAGTCCACCTGCCGATGCAGGGGACACAGGTTCGTGCCCCGGTCTGGGAAGATCCCATATGCCGCGAAGCGGCTAGGACCGTGAGCCATGGCCGCTGAGCCTGCGCGTCTGGAGCCTGTGCTCCGCAACGGGAAAGGCCACAACAGTGAGAGACCCGCGTACCGCAAAAGAAAAAAAAAGAAATGCATTATGCTTTTTCCTCTGCTCCAGGTCTCGGATGGAAGCAGGAAAGGCGCATTACCTAATGAGCGCACTGCAAACACGAGGTGGAGGTGCAGTTCTCACCCAGTTCCCCACTGGAATTCTGGGATGAATCTGCCTCCAAAGTGGTTTTATACCAAAAAGAGGGCAGCCGCGTCAAAGTGAACCTGGTGGTCAAGCTGGGTAGGCAGAGCGAGTCCCTGAGACTTAGCGCTTCTGAGTCCCCATGGTTTCCACGTGACATGACTATCACACTTAGAGCCAGCAGCCTGCTGTAGGACTGCCCTGGTGTGGCAAGGTGACCCTGCAGCAAGCTCAGGGGAGTCAGGGGTCTGCACTAGTGAGAACACAGGGGAAAATGAGCACCAAGTTGCAAAGGGGAGAAGCCAGTGCTGGGAGGTAGGGGGTGGCTCTGCTGAGGAATCCACAAGTTCATGTGCCATAACCGGTACCAGCAGGGGCCTGCACAGCCAGCAGAAACCGAGAGGATGAGGCAGCTTGGTATGGTGGTGAGGAACAAGGATTCTGGGCTGCCCACACACTGCCTGGCTTCAAGTCCCATCTCTGCCACATACTACCTGTGTGACCTTGGACAAGTTACTTAGCCTTTTTTCCCCCCAGTTTCCTTGTCTGTAAAATGAGGATAATTGTATGTACTTGAGAAGGTTGTTATAAGAATTAAACTAGTTTGTAAAGCTCTTATATATGTGTTTCTTAAGTGTCAGTTAAATCAGGAAATCACTCACCAACCAAAAGGATTCTATATGGATATCATACGACTCCTAGACCCCCAAACTGGACATTTAGTAAAAATCCCCCCAACCGTCAGATCATGGGGAAAGTTGGATCAGCTATAGACTGTACATTTAAGATATGGTGTAAGTTAAAATGTTTGGCTCCTCTACACAGTCCGGCTTGGAAGATAGACATTGAGCAGCTCTTTTTTTTTTTTTTTTTTTTTTTTTTTTAGTATTTATTTATTTATTGACTGCATTAGGTCTTAGTTGCGGCACGCAGGATCTTTTGTTGTGGTGGGCTCTTCGTTGCAGTGCTCCGGCCTCTCTC
The DNA here is from genome assembly GCF_002837175.3 of Physeter macrocephalus. Lineage (NCBI taxonomy): Eukaryota > Metazoa > Chordata > Mammalia > Artiodactyla > Physeteridae > Physeter > Physeter macrocephalus. The sequence continues at coordinate 154,150,766 of NC_041224.1, forward strand.
TAGTTGTGGCACGCGGGCTTAGTTGCCCCCAGGCATGTGGGATCTTAGTTCCCAGACCAGGGATCGAACCGGCATCCCCTGCATTGGAAAGTGGATTCTTAACCACTGGACCACCAGGGAAGTCCCTGAGCAGTTGGGACGATGGTTGACAGAATAAGAGTCCTCCCCAAAATGTCCATGTCCAAATCCCTAGAACCTATGAATATATTAGGTTCATGACAAAGGGGAATTAAGGTTGCTAATTAGCTAATCTTAAAATAAGATTATTCTGGATTGTCAGGGTGGGTCAATGTAATCACAGGATCCTTAAAAGTAGAAGAGGGAGGCAGAAGAGGAATCAGTCAGAGGGATATGTGACTATGGAAGAATGATCAGAGAGATACAAGGTTGCTGGCTTTGAAGACGGAGAAAAGGGGTCATGAGCCAAGAAGTGTAGGTGGCTTCTGGAAACTGGAAAAGACAAGGAAACGGATTCTCTCATAGAGACTCCAGAAAGGAATGCAGTCCTACTGACACCCTGATTTTAGCCCATTAGATAAAAATCTGCGTAGCTTTAAGCTACCAATTTAGTGGTAATATGTTACAGTAGCCATAGAAAACTCATGCAGGAGCATTTTCTAAATGTAGTATTTTCTGGGAAGTATTTGCATCATGTATTTGATACATGTGTTACCATGTGTATGAGAAGCCCCAGTTTTCAGATGACAATTTGAGCAGGAAGTCTGGCTGGGTGGGCCAGGAACAATCCCAGAATGCCAGCACACGGGGAGGTTCTCAGAGTAACAGGCCACTAGAAACTCTGAGACAGTACTTTGAAAGCACAGTTGTATACAGTCCCCTGGCTTAGGGATGAACTCTAATACGCACACTGTTTCTTGGAGCTTCTTCTCAGACTTGGTAACTGTTGGTGCTAGCAGGCCACAATGTGGAGGCCAAACATGGAAATGGTTAACAAAAGTAAACCAGAGTCAGCTGTCAAAAGCTGCTGTGGAAATTCTCTGTGCATTTGATGACCACACTTCCCCAGCAAGGTTATATAACCACCCAGAGTTTGTAAATGAATCTTTTCACAATGAAGAGAAAAACAGTGAAAGAGTAGCCACCCCCTTTGTGGCCTGCTGGATGGTGGGAGGATAAAGAGGAGAGAGAAGAGGGTCAGAAATGCATCATGCTGGGCTTCCCTGGTGGCGCAGTGGTTGAGAGTCCACCTGCCGATGCAGGGGACACAGGTTCGTGCCCCGGTCTGGGAAGATCCCATATGCCGCGAAGCGGCTAGGACCGTGAGCCATGGCCGCTGAGCCTGCGCGTCTGGAGCCTGTGCTCCGCAACGGGAAAGGCCACAACAGTGAGAGACCCGCGTACCGCAAAAGAAAAAAAAAGAAATGCATTATGCTTTTTCCTCTGCTCCAGGTCTCGGATGGAAGCAGGAAAGGCGCATTACCTAATGAGCGCACTGCAAACACGAGGTGGAGGTGCAGTTCTCACCCAGTTCCCCACTGGAATTCTGGGATGAATCTGCCTCCAAAGTGGTTTTATACCAAAAAGAGGGCAGCCGCGTCAAAGTGAACCTGGTGGTCAAGCTGGGTAGGCAGAGCGAGTCCCTGAGACTTAGCGCTTCTGAGTCCCCATGGTTTCCACGTGACATGACTATCACACTTAGAGCCAGCAGCCTGCTGTAGGACTGCCCTGGTGTGGCAAGGTGACCCTGCAGCAAGCTCAGGGGAGTCAGGGGTCTGCACTAGTGAGAACACAGGGGAAAATGAGCACCAAGTTGCAAAGGGGAGAAGCCAGTGCTGGGAGGTAGGGGGTGGCTCTGCTGAGGAATCCACAAGTTCATGTGCCATAACCGGTACCAGCAGGGGCCTGCACAGCCAGCAGAAACCGAGAGGATGAGGCAGCTTGGTATGGTGGTGAGGAACAAGGATTCTGGGCTGCCCACACACTGCCTGGCTTCAAGTCCCATCTCTGCCACATACTACCTGTGTGACCTTGGACAAGTTACTTAGCCTTTTTTCCCCCCAGTTTCCTTGTCTGTAAAATGAGGATAATTGTATGTACTTGAGAAGGTTGTTATAAGAATTAAACTAGTTTGTAAAGCTCTTATATATGTGTTTCTTAAGTGTCAGTTAAATCAGGAAATCACTCACCAACCAAAAGGATTCTATATGGATATCATACGACTCCTAGACCCCCAAACTGGACATTTAGTAAAAATCCCCCCAACCGTCAGATCATGGGGAAAGTTGGATCAGCTATAGACTGTACATTTAAGATATGGTGTAAGTTAAAATGTTTGGCTCCTCTACACAGTCCGGCTTGGAAGATAGACATTGAGCAGCTCTTTTTTTTTTTTTTTTTTTTTTTTTTTTAGTATTTATTTATTTATTGACTGCATTAGGTCTTAGTTGCGGCACGCAGGATCTTTTGTTGTGGTGGGCTCTTCGTTGCAGTGCTCCGGCCTCTCTCTAGTTGTGGCACGCGGGCTTAGTTGCCCCCAGGCATGTGGGATCTTAGTTCCGAGACCGGGGATCGAACCGGCATCCCCTGCATTGGAAAGTGGATTCTTAACCACTGGACCACCAGGGAAGTCCCTGAGCAGTTGGGACGATGGTTGACAGAATAAGAGTCCTCCCCAAAATGTCCATGTCCAAATCCCTAGAACCTATGAATATATTAGGTTCATGACAAAGGGGAATTAAGGTTGCTAATTAGCTAATCTTAAAATAAGATTATTCTGGATTGTCAGGGTGGGTCAATGTAATCACAGGATCCTTAAAAGTAGAAGAGGGAGGCAGAAGAGGAATCAGTCAGAGGGATATGTGACTATGGAAGAATGATCAGAGAGATACAAGGTTGCTGGCTTTGAAGACGGAGAAAAGGGGTCATGAGCCAAGAAGTGTAGGTGGCTTCTGGAAACTGGAAAAGACAAGGAAACGGATTCTCTCATAGAGACTCCAGAAAGGAATGCAGTCCTACTGACACCCTGATTTTAGCCCATTAGATAAAAATCTGCGTAGCTTTAAGCTACCAATTTAGTGGTAATATGTTACAGTAGCCATAGAAAACTCATGCAGGAGCATTTTCTAAATGTAGTATTTTCTGGGAAGTATTTGCATCATGTATTTGATACATGTGTTACCATGTGTATGAGAAGCCCCAGTTTTCAGATGACAATTTGAGCAGGAAGTCTGGCTGGGTGGGCCAGGAACAATCCCAGAATGCCAGCACACGGGGAGGTTCTCAGAGTAACAGGCCACTAGAAACTCTGAGACAGTACTTTGAAAGCACAGTTGTATACAGTCCCCTGGCTTAGGGATGAACTCTAATACGCACACTGTTTCTTGGAGCTTCTTCTCAGACTTGGTAACTGTTGGTGCTAGCAGGCCACAATGTGGAGGCCAAACATGGAAATGGTTAACAAAAGTAAACCAGAGTCAGCTGTCAAAAGCTGCTGTGGAAATTCTCTGTGCATTTGATGACCACACTTCCCCAGCAAGGTTATATAACCACCCAGAGTTTGTAAATGAATCTTTTCACAATGAAGAGAAAAACACAAACCCAAGAGTCAAGGCAATCTACACAGCATTCATGGAATCTGGGTCAGCCAGTATGCTGAGGTTTAATCACTCTGCACAGGTTGCTTTTTCCTGTGCATAGCTCAAAGGTTAAGCTTGCTGCACATTGGGAGGAAGCCTTGTCACAATCCTCTGCCAGCAATAAATATTGGTCCTGGGACATTGGTCTTAACATTGACGTGGGAGGTGTCATTTGAGTTCTCAGGCCAAGAAGTCACTAGACATTCATGACCCAATGCAGCCAAAAAAAATAAATTAAATTAAATAAAAGATCTAGATAAAACATGGGTTACATTGTCTCAGGTTTGGGTTTCAATGAAAACACTTCTTTCTACTAATAAAGTTATTTGCTGTTGAAAAACAGAAAGAAAGAAAGAAAGAAGCCTGAATTCCAGGCGCAGGCTGTAGCTACCCAGCTATATGACACTGGACAAGTCACTTAGCTTAGCCTGAGGAGACAAGATGATTTTAGGTCAAGGATGTGCATGAAATCACACAGTGAAAAAGCAAGTTTCGGGACTTCCCTGGTGGTGCAGTGGTTAAGAATCCGCCTGCCAATGCAGGGGACATGGGTTTGATCCCTGGTCCAGGAAGATCCCACATGCCGCGGAGCAGCTAAGCCCGTGCGCCACGACTACTGAGCCCGCACTCTATGGCCCACGTGACGCAACTACTGAAGCCCCCACACCTAGAGCCTGTACCGTGCTCTGCAACAAGAGGAGCCACTGCAATGAGAAGCCTGTGTATCACAAGGAAAACTAGCCCCTGCTCACTGAACATAGAGAAAGCCCACGCGCAGCAACGAAGACCCAAGGCAGCCAAAAAAAATAAACAAATAAATAAAAAATTTTTTTTTAAAAGTTTCTTTTCAATTCTCTTTTTTTAAAATAAATTTATTTATTTATTTTTGGCTACTTTGGTTCTTTGTTGCTGTACGCGGCTTTCTCTAGTTGCGGAGAGTGGGGGCTACTCTTTGTTGCGGTACGTGGGCTTCTCACTGTGGTGGCTTCTCTTGTTGTGGGAGCACGGGCTCTAGGCGCGCGGGCTCAGTAGTTGTGGCTCGCAGGATCTAGAGCGCAGGCTCAGTAGTTGTGGCGCACAGGCTTAGTTGCCCTGCGGCATGTGGGATCTTCCCAGACCAGGGCTCAAACCCGTGTCCCCTGAACTGGCAGGCGGATTCCTAACCACTGCGCCACCAGGGAAGCCCTCAATTCTCTTCTTGTTTTTCTGATTATGCCAAAGAGAGGGTCTCAGTTTACCGCTAGTGTGTCTTTAACAGCTCATTAATATGCGCTAGTCTCGCTTTTTGCAAAGAGAGAGGTCTCAAGCTCAGACACTTCACAGACAGCACTTTTCCCTGACCCACAAGGCGGGAAGAGTGATATTTCCTTCGGTTTGTTAAGAAGGAAGTAACATAGCACCTGAAACCCTTGGCCCAGGGCCCAGCTGGTAGATGACTTCTGATAAAGGAGAAAGGTTGACGACTTGACTCAGCATACACCCGGTGCAGCCCTGGCCATTCACATGTTAACTCCCACATCCTCACAATAGCCCTGTGCAGTAGGCACTGTTATTCCCACTCAATAGCCCACGATGTAGATATTGTTCTCCTCATGTTACAGATGAGTGAGTGAGCTGAGGCTCAGAGAGGTTAAGTAACTTGTCTGGAGTCTTAGAACCAGTGGCTCCAGGTGAGAGTCAAACCCCAATCTCTCCGATGTCAAAGCTCTTTCCCCTTCACCACATTGCCCCTCCCACAAACTTTGAAGCCAGACCTGATTAAATAGGAACCACCTGGCTAGAGGTAGGGAGAGGGGGACACAGAAGGAACTCTGAATCCCTGTCTTGCTGGTGAACATCCTTGGTCTCACTGCAAGTCTGGGACAGCCTCAGGGACCCTGGTTCCTGGTCCTGTTTTCCCAGTGTCTCCCCTGTCCCCACTTGCCCAGGGGAAAATTCTCTTCTTCATTCAGGGACTGGAGTCCTTTCATTGGCCTCTTATTTCTGTTGCTGGGTCCCCACCACCTTCTGCTGGCTTTTTCTTCTACCACCCTCTTGCCTGTTTAGCCTTTGGCCAATTGCCTGACGTTGGACCAGTGCTGACCCTTGACCCTCTGGGGCTCACCTAGGTGTCTTGGTCTCCACCAGTCTTCTGGCTCGATGGTGACTTCCCTACAACAAAGTAATTTCTCTCACACAGTTTGTCCTCTCAGCGCCTCCATTTCCCTTTGCTCTAGTTTGTCATGAGTAGGTGTGTGGGCAGACTTAGGCTGCTTCTCTCTCGGGCCGCTGCCAATCCATGCTTCAGGCCACCATCGGCTCTTGACTGAACAACTGGAACACACTCCAGTCTTGCTTGACTCCATTCCTTCTCCAAAGTACAGTTAAAACAGAGCTTTCTGAAGTGCCACCCGATTGTGAAACTCTCCCACTTATCCTTCCGCATTTCTCCACCATCCTTTGGATAAAATCTTGATCCCTTAAGCCTGGCTTTAAAGACCTTTGTGAACTGGTGCCTACTGAACCCTTCAGCCTATTCTCTCTGCAGTCTTCGCTCTCTATGAACCAGTCATGTTAACACTAGTTGCAGTCTCTGAATGCTTCTGGATGTCCTTGGCACACAGTCGGTGTACCTTTACGTGCTCCAGTAGTATCCTGCATCATCTACTATTGTAACGAGGCAGAACTATTCTAGTGGAGGAGCTAGGAGCATAGGCTTTGGAGTCAAGCTGTCTGGATTGAGATGCTAGGTATGCCACTTACCTGAGCTGTGTGACCTCGGGCAAGTCACTCAACCTCTCTGTGTTTCCATTTCCTCATCAGTAAGATGGAGATAATAATAGTACCTACTAATAGGGTTCCTGTGAGGGTTACATGAAACAATGCATGGCCAATGGCTTAATGCAGGGTCCGGCACATAGTGAACATTCAATAAATATTAGTTATTGTTATTTCAGCACACTCCACAATCTATTGTAAAGACCAGTCCCCTGTTTTGTCTTCCTCACTCTAAGCATCTTGAGGGCAGAGAGTGTGTGTCTCATTCACCATTAAATCTTTGGGTGCCCAGCATAGAACCTGACACATATGGTACTCAGTACGTATTTACTGAATAAATGAATGAATGAATGTCTTGCTCCCTGGCTTAGCTAAGTCTACTTTGCCTGATTCTGATGTTCTCTTTGGATTCCCAAGACCAGTTGTCTCCCTGCTCTGGCCTGGGCAGGCCACAGCCCGAATCTGTCTATGGCAGCTTTAAATAAGTGGTGTCAATCAAGTTAGAAATACCCCCAGGTAGGGTAGAAGGAAACTCTCTCACACTATTTGTTCTCTCAGCACCTCCACCTCCCTTTGCTCTAGTTTGTCATGATGAGGTGTGGGCTGCACCAAAACAGAGCAGGACATGCCTTCACGCCTTCAATGAGGGTTTGCTGGGCCATGCCCTATTGGGTGCTGAGGATACGGGGGGCGGGGGAGAGGTGGTAGGGTATGAGCCTTGCCTTCAGGAGCTTCCTGAGGGGTGGCCGGGTCCAGATCTGGCTGGCCAGACGGGAGATGGGCAGTTCTATCACAGAGTGCACTCAGCAGATGTCAGGATCTAACCTAGCTGCATGACTGGGAGCCGGGGCATGAATGCAGGACCGGGAAATCTGGTTCCTAGGATTTGGAGCAAGTCAAATTAGGGCAGCAGGTTAGCCACACTGAGAAGAGGCAGAGTTGAGACCAGCAAAGGTTGGAGTCCAGCAGGTGAAGCCTAGCACCAGCATGGAGGCTTTTATCTGCTTGTTCTCTATTGTTTTCTTCTTCTCTCCAGGAAGGAGGCTGAAGACAAAGAGAAAGCCATTCAAGATTTCTTACCCCAAAAGTAAGGGTGAATAAAGGAGAAGCAGCAGCCACAGGCCGTATTCAAAAGCAGCTTTGGGGGCTTCCCTGGTGGTGCAGTGGTTGAGAATCTGCCTGCCAATGCAGGGGACACGGGTTCGAGCCCTGGTCTGGGAGGATCCCACATGCCGCGGGGCAACTAGGCCCGTGAGCCATAACTACTGAGCCTGCGCGTCTGGAGCCTGTGCTCCGCAGCAAGAGAGGCCGCGACAGTTGAGAGGCCTGCGCACCGCGATGAAGAGCGGCCCCCGCTTGCCACAACTAGAGAAAGCCCTCGCACGGAAACGAAGACCCAACACAGCCAAAAATAAATAAATAAATTAATTAATTAAAAAGAAAAAAAGCAGCTTTGGGCCTCCTGTCAAGCCTCAGGAAGGCAGCAGCTGTGGGGTTGGATGGTCGGGCCTGCTCCTGGGCTAGCTGCTGGAAGCATGGCAATGTGAGAATACTGAGGACTAGGGCATGAGGCCTGGAGCCTGCTCTAAAGCAGCTGTGTGGCCTTACATAAGTCACTCTATCTCTTGGGCCTCCATGTCTCCACTTAGAAAAGGAAGGTTGGGACAATGTTAAGGATTTCCAACCATCAAATCTAAAGACTTCTTTTTCAAAGCAAAAAATTTCAAAGACTCCACGGGTTGGCAGTGATCATTTTGGTATCCGCTGATCAAAAGAAAATGCAAAATAATAAAAACAATCACTTTTATATCTTTTAAAGGAATTTTCATTTTATCAATCACAAGAGCATCTGCTGTCATTTACAAAAATTAGGAGTGCAATATCCTTAAAGGCCGAGTTGCATCTTTCATGAAAAGCTTCTACCCAAACCCACCAGCAGAGCTTTCATCTTCCTTAAGACTCATAGATGTTAGTCACCTATACCTCTGAATTGAAAAATGTGAGGGAAACCACAGCACTGGGCGAGTGTTTTTCAAACTTTTACTTATTATAAAGTCCATCAATGATGCTAACATGATGGAACAAAAATTGAAAGCACAGGTGATGGGTGACATTTGTCACTTTTTGGCTGCTCAGCTTCAGAATCCCTCCCCAGGTGTGTAGAAGACTCCATCTTAAGTCTTAGTGGAAGTTAGAGCCCACTGCTCACCTCTCACTACAGAGGCTGAAAACGCCAGACACTTGCTTCCCAGCCTCTTTTATAGGCAGGGCTTAGACATGTGACCTGGACTCAGCCAATCAGGTGCAGCGCCCTGGACTCTGAATAAGAGACCACAGAGCGAGCCCCTCAGATAACCTTGTTGCAGTGGGGTGGCATCAGCTGTGGCAGCCATGTCCAGATCCCAGGGCATCAGCAGCAGCAGGGTCATCACTCAGGCTCTGACCATGGTCGTGGCACAAGCTTACCAGGGTTCTGAGGCCAGGGCAGGACTCTCTGGATAGCTTCTGTGCCACCATTTTGGCCATGCTCCTGGCTGTTCCCCAGCATCCTTGGTCTCATTCATGCTGTGAGCCCGCCTCTCTCGCCTTCCCAGATTCCGTGGGCTACTGAACATCCTTCCCATGAATTCCTCTTCTGCTTAACTCATCCAGAGTCAGTTCCTGTTGCATTTTAGAGTCACAGCCCTGGCCAATTCACAGTCATATGTCAGTCTAAGCATCCAACTTGTTTTTGTATTTTGCTTCGGTCACACAGTTCTGAGAAAATTCTGATCATACAGGTGGATGATGTCTTAGTCCATTCAGGCTGCTATAACAAAACACCATAGACTGGGTGGCTTACAGACAACAGAAATTAATGTCTCTGGAGACTGGAAGTCCAAGATCGGAGTGCCAGCATGGTTGGGTGAGGGCCCTCTTCTGAGCTGCAGGCTGGCAGAAGAAGCTAGTGAGATCTGTGGGGCCTCTTTTATAAGGGCACAGATCTCAGTCATTAGGGCTTTACCCTCATGACCTAATCACTCCCAAAGGCCCCATCTCCTAATACCATCACCTTGGGAATTAAGATTTGGGGGCAAACAAACATTCAGACCATAGCAGATGGTTATAAATAATAACAATAAACACCATTACATAGCGCCCACCATATGCCAGGCCCTATTCTAATCATTTTAACATATATTAACTCACTTAACAGACCTTTGAGGTGGGTCTGTTAAAATTAAATTTCCCCTTTTACAGATGAAAAACTGAAGTACCAAGGAGTGGAGTAATTGGCCCAAGGTCAAGGTTTTAAATCAAGGCAGTCCTGCACCAGGGTCTGTGCGCTTAACTCCTGCTAACAGTGTTTTTTCAGTTTGTCTTTTGAGATTAGAATAGTCTTCAATTAAACCACTTTAGAAGCTAGAAAGAGAAATGAAAAGTTTTGTTTCAAAGTTGAATGAGTAACTGTCAAAATATCCAACAACTGCTCTTCATCCTCATTGTAAACATAAAAGTCAGGCAATAAACAACTAAAACTTACAGCACGTACTAAACAAACAAGGCAGTTTTATCACTACTGTATTCACTGTTACAAGCCTGGTGGTTTATGGAGCCTTGTGGATCCAGTGCAGGAAGTACTCAGTTCTTCATTGCTCTGACTTTGTAAGCAGACGTGCCCAGGCTGGCGCAAGGCACACCCACTATCAAGGCCAGGCTGTGCTCAGAGACGGCAGGAGGAGCTTGTGCCAAAGTCCACACAAAACTGAGTTTACTCAAAAAATATCACACTGACGGAGGTATGTCACAGGGCACAAGAGTCAAACGAAAGAGCTCCCAATGGCCAAAGCTGGAACAATTTGAGGAACAAAATTAAGTAGCATCAAATTATAATCCAAAATATAAAATAAATATCCATGAGTCCGTACTTACATACAATTTTTTAAAAACAAAACTTTAGGGAGTTCCCTGATGGCCTGGTGGTTAGCATTCTGGGCTTTTATTGCCGTGGCCTGGTTCAATCCCTGGTCAGGGAACTGAGATCATGTAAGCCGTGTGGCACAGCCAAAGAATAAAAAGAAAAAATAAATAGAAAGAAAACTCTACAGTGGGGAAATCTGATACACTACTTTAGGCAGGTGGTCAAGATCAACATCACCAGTCATAAATCATGTTGATAGCTTGTACCTTTGATACAATATGATGAAAATTGTACTTTACCTCTGTGAGCATCCTCCCCCAAAACCATAACCCCAGTCTACTCATGAGAAAAACATCAGACTAATACCAATAGAGGGATTGCAAGTAGGATAAAAAACTTAACTAGTATTCACAAGATCATGAAAAACAAGGAAAGTCTGAGGAACTGTTACAGCCTAGAGGAGCCTAAGACATGACTCCTTAATGTAACGTGGTTTCCTAGATGGGATCCTGAAAAAGAAAAAGGCCATTAGGTAAAAATTAAGGAAATCTGAATAAACAATGGACTATACTTAATAATAATGTCTCAATATCAATTCATCAATTGTGACAAATATACCATACCAATGTAAAATGTTATTAACAAGGGAAAGTGAGAGCTGGGGAGGGTAAGATGAGAATTCTGTACTATCTGCTCAATTTCTTTGTAAATCTAAAATTTTTATTTTAAAAGTCTACTGTTTTAAAAGAATCATAAGATTGACTGCCCTCCCCTCAAAAAAGTTAGTTTACCTGATGATGCAGCTTATACAATTGAAGTCTTGGTGTGCCAAAATTGTCTATTTAATGCATTCACATTATTATAGACTAAACACTTTATAATAGCAGTTTTTGAAATACTTCAATACTTTTAAAATGAAATTCAAATCTTCACATTGCATCCCTGAATCTCCTCAGAGTAGCTGAGCACAGTTTGCTCTGATGGAGGGGAAATCACAGGTAATGTCCTTTGTCCCTGTCCGGAAAACCCTCTGGATCTCTGAGATGGAGGGAAAACTCCATACCTCCAGGCAAAGCATTTCAAAACAACGCAGTAACTTCCCATCCCCCCAGCTCCACCCAAGACACTGTGTGAGCAACTGTTTGAAGCCAAGGCTGCAGTTGTCTTTGTCCTGCATTTGCCTGACAAGCCCAGTGCTTCTCAGCAGCGGGAAGGGCAGAAGGCTGGTATGAAGCAGGGCAACAGATGGCCGGGACATGCCCTCTTGAAGCTCAGCTGCCCTCGCCAGCCTGCCAAGCTGTGTACATTTCAAACGTTTGAGGTTCAACCAAAAGAGACGAGTAGTGATTTTAAATCACTTGTTGAAACACATGGCTAATCCTTGGGTAGCCAGAGAATAGCACTTTAAAAACTCCCTTAAATCCAGTGGGGGGACAAGGAAACTCTGTGTGCTTTCTTGGCTTTGAACCCAAATCAGGCCATCCTGGGGGCAGTGGGCATTTGTCCAGGATCCCAATATGCATCCTGCTTTCTCTGCTTTTGGAAAGGGTGTGATGTTTCGGTATGTGTGTTTGTTTGGGGTGATGGTGAGGAGGGCAAAGGCTGTTAGCAGGGAGGTTTGGATTCTGAGAAATTATGCACCCTGGCATTTGCCTGTGGTCTGAAATTGGGAGATCTCTAGGTTCACTTGCTTCATAAGTTCAGTCAGCTCTATTTCCCTGTCCGGGCTCAGGTCTGTCTTATTTATTGACTGGCTTACACGAACAGTCTCCTACAGTTGCTTTGCAGTCCTGTGTCATTAGAATCTCCCGCTGCATGCGTCATCTCCACTATTATATACAACATCTCCCATCTTGAATATATCTTTCCTTGACTCCACATCTCCCTCTAGCTACTGCTCCCATTTCTCCCTTTCACCACAAAGCTTCCTGAAATGGTCATCTGTTCTCCATGGTTGAAGTCTTCACTTCCTGTTCACTCACCTGCTCCTACTCTACTACTGAAACCTCTCTTGTCAAGGTCACCAGAAACTTCTATGTTGTAAAACCCAATGCGTCTAACCCTGTCCTCATCAAACTTGACCCATCAGGAGCATCTGACACAGCTGACCACTTCCTCCTCCTTGAAGCACTCTTCTTTCTTGGTTTTAATGGTGATACTCTCTCCTGGTTTTCCTTCTATTTCTTTAGCCTCCTCTTCTCAGTCTCCTTAGGAGGCTCCTCCTCCTTCTGGTTGCTCCATGTTGGGGCATCTCAGGGATTGGTCCTAAAACAGCTTCTAGTCTCTTTCTAAAGCTCTCGAGATGATCTCATCAGGTCCCAGAGCTCTAAATACCACCCGAATACTGATGACTCCTGATCTTACACCTCCATCCTTGAGCCCAGACTCAATTGACTGCTTTACATCTCTACCTGGCTGTCTAATAGACACCTCAAATCATATATTTCCAAGATGGAGCCCTTGATTCTCTTCATCCTTGAACTCTCCCCCTCATCTCTCCCCTCTCACCTCTTTAGCATCTTTATCCATCCTTTTGCTCAGGCCAAGATTCTAGAAGCCACCTTTCATTCCTCCTTTTCCCTCATCCTCCACATCCACGCCATCACTGTGTTCTTTCAGTTCTACCTCCAAGACAATATACCTAGTCTCCGCTCCCCACTTTTTCTTCCCCTTGCTAGTCTAAAGCCACCATCATCAGTCACCCGAACAACTGAAATAGGCTCTTGCCTGACCCCTCTGCTTCACAGTGGTACCTCCCAAATTCACTCTCACATTTTCATGTGAGAATTAACATGTAATTCAGTGATATTCAGTCATTCTTTTATTCAAGAAATAGTTATTCGTGCCTAATATGTACAGGCAGTGAACAAATAGACAAAAGTCTCTGCCCTCAAGGAGTTTACAATCTAGTGGTGAGAGGTGGGCAGTAGATATGAGAAAGTAAATGATGTGATATGTTAGAAGATTGATAGATGGTATGGAACAAAATAAATCAGAGTAAGGGGATCCCAGGAAGCATATGTTTTTGTTATGGGAAGTTGTTATAATTTTAAATAGGGGAGTCAGAAATATTGGATCTCTAGATATCATTTCCCACTAAAGGGGTTTCTAAGAGAAATGTCTGATTCCAAATCTGGGCTAAAAAATGTGTAAGGTGAGTCTGGAACATTTTGTTACATCAGAAAGCAAAGAAGCTAACAAAGACCTCAGGGACGGCAGCACAAGGACTTAGAAGTCAAGTTCAGGAGGCTCCCACTGGCCAAAGCTGGGACAATTTGAGTGTCTAAAAAAATAATGATAGCAATGGATCAAGATACATATGTGTCAAAATCCCTGAGTCCATAATGATGCTTTGAAAGGAAAGAGCACAACTCATTGGTTACCTCTGGGGGATGCTAGGGAATCAATTATTCTGAAAACTAGTAAATGAAACTGGTAAATGAAAGAACTGCCTTTCTTATATGAAAGGTAAATGACCAGGTAAATAGTTGGTTTCCTATATGACCAGGTAAATAGTTGGTAAGGGAAAGTTTCTCTTTATATACATATTCCATCTAAGAAACAAAGGAAAAAAAATAGAATTAGAACATCACAATTTTACAAGCTCTAGGGAAATAATCAATCTAGGCCATGATCATCAACAGCTGCTAACGCTGCAGAAACAGAGCCAGGAAGATATTATATGCCTCCTGTTAGATGGGCACACTGCCTCTTATAAAGTAGTTAGAGATGAACTTCAGATAAATAACAAATAATGTTTAGTATAAATAGGTATCAAATAGTCCATGAGATATGCTAAAAATTATTCATTATTTATCTGAAATTCAAATTCAACTGGGAATCCTGTATTTTTATTTGCCAAGCCTGGCAACACTAGAAGTAGTCTAGCCAAAAAAGTCTAAATCTGATTAAGCCTCAAAATCTAACTACCAGGAAACATGATGAGACAATGAAATATGTTAAAGGACACCACCACGGCAGTGTCATCAGCAATATGCAGACTGTGAGGACAGACTGCCCAATTTTTTTCAACAAATAGGGGAGAAAGGGGCAGGAAGGAGGGAGACAGGAGAGAAGTTTATTGGATTCTGATTCAAAAATCTAGGGTAGGTGCAGCCACTATAAAAATGATCTGGCTTATGAAGTCCACGTTACTCTGACTCCCAGCTTGGTCTCTGGTCTCACGTCCCCTGCCTTACACTTTACAGTCCAGCAGCACCAGACACACTGAATCAAGGCAACAGAAGCAATCTTGAGACACTTGAGATCAAGTCTTGCTTTACTAAGCCAGGTTGCAAGAGGAGGGGTCATGTAGGGAGGAGGGAAAAAGCTAAGATCCTGCTTTGGGGGTGAGACGAGGTGAGAGACGGTTTGGGAAACGAGCAGAGATGCTTTAAAGAGGGGGTGCTCGGGAAGTTTTATTGGTGATGAGTGGTTTATGCCCTTCCTTGGCCTGCTTGTGGAAGGCCTTTGGAGCACAGTGATATGGATGCTGAGCTAGGTCTTCAAGGTATAGCAGGGTGGCTCAAAGTCCTGGTTACATTCAGGCCATATCGCACCAGGTTCTGTTTCTATCTCTTTCCCTACCATGAGCCCCTCAAGGGTAGAGACTGTGTTTCCAGCTTGGCTTTCCCACTGCCTGTCAAAGTGCCTGTCATTTCATGCATATCTGGTGAATAAATGAATGATTGAATGAATGAATGAATGAGTGAATCCCCCTTCACCCTTTGCAGAGATGGTTGTCTTCTTCTGATATACCAAAATGTGGTTAATAGATAAATTGCTTCATGAAACACTGAATTTAATCTTTGCCATTTCTATCATCATAAAGGAATATTTTATTTTTTATAATAATATGTATTCTTTTTTTAAAATTTATTTATCTTCCTTTTTTTTTTTTTTTTTGCTGGGGGGCCTGCATCGGGTCTTAGTTGCAGCACATGGGATCTTCGTTGAGGCACGCGGGATCTCTTCGTTCCAGCGCTTGGATTTCTATCTAGTTGTGGTGTGCGGGTTTTCTCTCTCTAGTTGTGGCACGCGGGCTCCAGAGTGTGTGGGCTCTGTAGTTTGCAGCATGTGGGCTCTCTTGTTGAGGCTCGCACACTCAACAGTTGTGGCACGTGGACTTAGTTACCCCGCGGCATATGGGATCTTAGTTCCCAGACCAGGGATCGGACCCACGTCCCCTGCATCGGAATGTGGATTCTTTAACCACTGGACCACCAGGGAAGTCCCATAAAGGAATATTTTAAACTGAGAGATAAGGGTCAGCTCACTGAGGCAGAAGCTCAGGACATTCTCCCAGACATACTGAGATATTTTTCTCAGTGATGAAAAGCCCAGCTTGCTTCCTGTTTTCACTTGCATCTTCAACTCTGAGCGTTTGCTGTATATATGTCTTGTGACGTGTTATGTCAGCTGTGATGAGGCTCACATCACAAGTAGATGACAACCTTGGAGGAAGATCCCTGGACAAGTTCTCACTCTGGGAAGTACTGGCTGTTTTGAAAGTTCTGAGCCCTGAACTAGTCACCATCTATTTACTCAAGAGTAATATCAAGAGAAAGAAAGAAGAGATAAGGTGAAAGAAGAGAGAGAAGATCCTGCTCCTTCACCTGCGCCTTTATCGAGGGCAAAGGAAAGACAAAGAAAAAAGATAAGGGAAAGGCTATTGAGTGTCGACCTTAAGCTTGAGATAAAAGGGTAAAATTCTGCCCTTCAAATAAAGACTACAAACTGTTTTTTGTGCACACTGATAAAACCTCAGCCTTGGGAGGTTGTGTTAGTTTCCTAGGGTTGCTGTAACCAAGTACCACAAATTTGATGGCTTAAAACAACAGAAATTTATTGTCTTACAGTTCCAGAGTCTAGAAGTCCAAAATCAAGGTCTCAGAAGAGCCACAGTCCCTCTGAAACATGCAGGAAAACCCCTCCTTGTCTCTTCCTAGCTTCTCGTGGTTTTCTGGCAATCCCTGGTACTCCTTGGCTTGCTGCTGCATCTCTCCGATCTCTGTCTTCATCTTCATATCGCCTTCTCCCGGTGTGTCTGTCTTCACATGACCATCCTCTTATAAGGACACCAGTCATATTGGATTAGGGGTCCTTCCTACTCGGCTATTACAACTTAACTAATCACATCTGCAATGACCTCTTTCTAAATAAGGTCAGATTCTGAAGTGCTGGAGTTAAGATTTCAACATACATTTTTGTGGGGAACATAACACAATTCCTAACAGAGGCATTTTTGGAACATGGTACAAGTAAAACAGGATTCAGTGACCCAAATGACCGAGAGAATCAAATCGTTACCTGCTTGGCCACTACCTTCTGAAAGTCAATACAGATCATAAAGCTCCAGTTGATCCAATTTCCCAGTATTATTAGCCAAGCCTGATTGGCCAAACCTTTCTGGCCTGCTGGTTTTTAGAACTCTAACCCCAGGGTCATGCTAACTGTGGGTCACTCATTTCCGGGAGACAATATTTCTCTGCCTTTTCGTCCTGAGCAGAAACTCTATGATCAAAGATGTATCACTAGGGCAAAAAAAGTCATTTACCTGTCAATTTCTGGCCCTTTGTGGTAAGAAATAGTTTGAGTTCCAGGGTTGGCAATGCCACTGATGCTATATCAATGCTTCCCATTTTTATTTACATCATGACACACAGTAAGGGTGGGGGTGGGGAAGGTAGGATTTATAAAGCCTGGGGAAAGGGACAGGGCCCCTCTAGCCACCGCAGGCCCTGCCCAGCTTTCTAAAGACTAAAGAGATCACCACCTCAGGCCACCCGGCACCTAGCTACTCATGGACACTGGGAGGGAAGCCTGGGTCTAGACAGCTGTACTCAGATGTCACCCTAAAGGCAGGACTCTGACTCCACCACCACCATTCCCCCCCTCAGTGGATCTTCATTTGGTGTCTCTAGACTTTTTCCTCATATGCATGAACACCTGACTCAACTGGATAAAAGGAAAGAACTGAACTAAATTATATCACCTCCATGAAGAATGACCATAGTTCTAATTCCTTAGGGGAGGAAACTGTTCACAGGTAGAATATATCTAAGGTGTCTAAGATGACAAAGCAGCCCAGTGCTGGTCCAGGATCAGAGCTAGAACCCAGGACCACAGCCTTCTTCTCCAGGTTGGAGTCCTTCCTCACGGATGATGGAGGTCTCAGCACAGAAGAGATGGCTGGTTCGTGAGCAGGGAATGGGCTCTTAGGAAGCCTCTATCCTGGATTGTCAGCTTCCCTAGGCTGCAGTTTCCTGAAGTAGCAATATCTCCTGAAAGGCACGGATTCCTCTCAACCGCCTCCTCCCCCAGGCAGCCCTCCTTGACCATCTAGTCTGAATCTGGTGACCCTTCTCTGTACTGTGGAACTCACTTTCACCATGGCACCTATTGTGCTATAGGCTGACTGTCTCTCTTCCCAGGCTGCAAGCTCCTGGCACTTACATTCCTTTTATTGCCTACAATTAGTCCCAGGTAGGCACACAATCTTACTGAATAAAATGAGTGTCACAAATCACTTTGTGGGTAGTGGATGACTACTTCTACAAGCCAGCCTCCTTAAAAACCACACAGTTTCTGCTTGGTGCCCTTAACCTCTCCCTGTCTGCTCACACCTGGTTCCAGGCAACTATAAAATTGGCTGTGCTCTTAAACTCAGGAAATACCCTGGCTCCTCCTCCTTCCTTCCTGCCAAGCCCTCTTGCTCAATTCAGGTTTCCTCAGTTTCCATGGGTCGCCACCTACCAGGAGCTTCCCACTGAGAAGTGACTGTCTTGAAAGGCACTGGTGACACTTCTGCCCATGGGTGTCTCCTCCTGCTCACCCCTCACTCCTCCCTTGCAGCTCATATGTGGACCAAGCCTGGCCACCCCACCCAGGTCAGTACCCGGGGCCTCGGGCTCCTGCTTATCAGGGAGAGGGTATTGGGCTGTCAGTGACCTCCATTCACTTATTCATTCATTTATTTATGTCTCTCCTAATTTATTTATGTATTTACTATAACAGCTTTATTGAGATATAATTCACATAACCATAAAATCCACTCCTTTAAAGTGTGCAATTCAGCAGTTTTAATATAGTCACAGAATTGTGCAACTATCACCACTACCTAATTCCAGAATATTTTCATCAACCCTGAAAAGAATCCCCAAACCCATCCCCTTCCCATTCCCGCCCCCACAAAGCCTTGGCAACCACTAATCTACTTTCTATCTCTATGGATTTGCCTATTCTAGACTAGCTATGTCATATAAATGGAATCATACAATACGTGGCCTTTTATATCTGGCTTCTCTCACTAAGCATAATGTTTTCAAGATTCATTTACCATATTTATCAGTAGTTCATTCCTTTTTAGAGATGAATAATATTCCACTGTAGAGGCACAACGCATTTTTATTTATTGATTCATTAGTTGGTGGACATTTGAGTTGTTTCCACTTTTTGGCTATTTGAATAATGCTACTATGAACATTCACGTACAAGTTTTTATGTAAACATATGTTTTCAATTCTCTTGGGTATATACCTAGGAGTGGAATTGCTGGGTCACAAAGTAACCTTTTGTTCAACTTTTTGAGGAACTTCTAGCCTGTTTTCTAAAGAGGCTGTACCATTTCACAGTCCCTCTAACAATATATGAGGGTCCAGTCTCTCCATATCCTTGCCAATACTTGTGATTATCTGTATTTTTATTATTATTTTTAAAAATAATTTATTTATTTATTTATTTATTTTTGGCTGTGTTGGGTCTTTGTTTCTGTGCTAGGGCTTTCTCCACTTGAGGCAAGCGGGGGCCACTCTTCATCGCGGTGCATGGGCCTCTCACTATCGCGGCCTCTCTTGTTGCGGAGCACAGGCTCCAGACGCGCAGGCTCAGTAGTTGTGGCTCACGGGCCCAGTTGCTCCGTGGCATGTGGGATCTTCCCAGACCAGGGCTCGAACTCGTGTCCCCTGCATCGGCAGGCAGATTCCCAACCACTGCGCCACCAGGGAAGCCCTATCTGTATTATTTTAACCATTCTAGTGGTATGAAGTGGTATCTCATTATGGTTTTGATTTGCCTTTCCCTGATGGCTAATGATGTGGAGTATCTTTTCATGTGCTTTTGGATATGTCTATTTAATTCCTTTGCCTACTTTAAAAATTGAGTTATTTGTTTTTTTATTGTTGAATTGTAAGAATTTTTAGGGACTTCCCTGGTGGTCCAGTGGCTAAGACTCCATGCTCCAATGAAGGGGGCCCGGGTTCGATCCCTGGTCAGGGAACTAGATCCCACATGCCTCAACTAAAGATCCTGCATGCCACAATGAAGATCCCAAGATCCCGTGTGCTGCAACTAAGACCTGGTACAGCCAAATAAATAAATAAGTAAATAAATTTTTTTTAAAGAGTTTTTATATATTCTGGCTACAAGTCCCTTATCAGATATATGATTTGCAAATATTTCCTTCCATTCTGTGGGTTGTCTTTTCACTTTTGTGATGTTCTTTGAAGCACAAAGGTTTTAATTTTAATGAAATCCAATTTATTTATTTTTTTCTTTTGTCACTTGTGCTTTTGATGTGATATCTGACAAACTATTGCCTAATCCTCAGTCATGAAGATTTACTTCTCTGTTCTCCAGGAGTTTTATAGTTTTTAGCTATAACATTTAGATTCATGATCCCCTCCATTCATTGGCTTTTCATCTCCCAAAGATAAATGCATTTTACAGCACATTCGTTTGGTGTAATAGTCTCTGCATCATCTGTTGCCTTTATACTGTGATGAGACACTTCCTTAATAAGGTTATTCATATTTAGTTGTTCTGTGAAACTGACATTTACCTTCAACAAACTTTGGCTTCCATTATGTCAAAAACAAACACATATGTAATAAAATATGTTTTCCAGACTCCAATCAGGCTTTGCCCTGCCACAGAACAAGACTGGAGACATCCTAGACATTGAAAACTTTGGAGGTAGTTGGAAGCTTGGTAGGTTAAACCAGGACAGATAATCTCCTGTGACCTCAATCCAGAGGAAGAAGGAATATAAGTGCAGAACTCTTCAGTGGGGGGCTTGATGCTTGGCAAGCTGTTACCTCACCACAAGCCCGACCACCCAGGGCCCTTTCTGCATCTGTGGCTCATTGTTCCAGTGGTTTTGATTATTCAATTCAGCCATTATCTGAGCCATTGTCTGCCAAGATGTTTGGGTTTGGAAATCCCTCATTATGCCTCTGAGCAAATGATAGCACATTTTCTCTCAAATCTTGCATTCGTTGCTCTTTGACAGTTGGTGACAAAACTAGTCTTAGTTTCCTTGGACGTTGGTTTTGTATGGTTGTTGATTTTCTTCAAATGGTATGTTTGTTCCCCTATTTGTCAGCGAATCCTTCAACTTATTATTTATTTGAATCCCTTCTGAAACGAGAAACAAACTCATTAAAAAAAAATCAAACTCTACTTTTCATCTGGTTAAATTTCCTGGGATTTAGATTTAGCACAACCGGAAGAATAGTGACAAAAAGAAAGACAGTTTAAATCTAACATACCTTTACTTTACCCTTTTTTGAATCAAACCTCCCCCAAACAATGTAATTATCAAGGGCTACATTTATAGATTTCTACAATGAGATAATTACCTTCCCTAGGGAGAAGCAGCTAAAATCTGGCCATCCAAAGTCTTCACTTTCTAGTAAGCCAGCCCACACAATATGCAGACAGACAGCTTGGTCATTCTTCCAAGAGAGATTTTGAAGCTGATCTGTGATTATCTTCTGTTATCCAATAAATGGAAATAACATTCATCACCCAGGAAGCCACGTGTGGGGAAACCTACAAAAGACCACAGGACACATAAGCTCTTGGCTGTCAAAACTCCATGCCATTTCGAGGTGCGGATCCAAAGATGGGCTTGGCTTCCTCTGCTGTTGATTTGCTCCTAGAACTGTCAGGCCCTCCTGGTCAGAACAGAGCCAGACCCCAATCCCAAACAATAGTATGGAATCTTGTCCCCTCTCACTCGGCATCAGGATGTTCTTTAATAGAAATAACTGGGTTAATAACATGCCTGTAAATATCATGTAATATTGAGTGCTTAAAAGATACCTATGAAATATTATTGATCTAATTAAAAGGAGCAGCTATAAAATGGTATGTATATATGATGGCCCTTTTGGTAAAGTGTTTATATATGTTTTTAAAAGTCTAGAAAAGAGATACATTAAAGTATTTTCTCCAGATAAACTATAAGTTTTCCACTTTATACTTCAAAAAAGAATTGTAATGAATACATTTTACTTCCATAACAAAAAAAATAATTGGACTAAATCTATTTTTTTTTAAATAGGTCTTACCCTGAACTCAAATGTATGTTCAGAATTTTTAAAACACATGGCAAAGATTACATATTCGAATCTGCTACTCTGCAGGAAAACTTAAAAATAATCAGCCTTTAATGGTGGAGAACCAAGCCAAATGTCTGCTGCTCAAGCAGGCAGGGCCCAGCCCTAAATTCCAGGTCACAGGGCAGTTTGCCATGGCAGCTGGCTCATGGTGCTTCTTCCCCCTGCTGGATAACTTAGGAAAGGGCAGTCTCAGGTTTAGGGAGTTTCTCCAGGGATAAGGCCATGGAGAGATGAGTAAGAGCCCAGTGACACTGGGAAAAACTGGCCTCATACCTCAAAACTATTCTGGAAGGTCTTGCCACGGGGAAACTAATCATGTAGCAACCCATTCATGCTCCCTCCCTCCTTTTTTAACACATATATTTATTTTTTAAATGTCCAAACCTCATTCTAAGTATTTACATGTGCATAGAACTTAGATTTGTTTTTGTGCCATGCTCTATTTTATAGTATAAATTGTATTGTATTGTACTTTTATTCTTTGACTTGCTTTTTTCACCTATCAGTATATCCTGGCAGGGTCAGGACTAGGGTGAGGCAAGAGAGACCTGTATGACCCTGATAATGTCTTCCACATTTTGTGCCCTTTGTCAGTACATACAGACCAGCTTCATTTTTTTTTTTTTTTTTTTTTTTTTTGTGGTATGCGGGCCTCCCTCTGCTGCGGCCTCTCCCGTTGCGGAGCACAGGCTCCGGACGCCCAGGCCCAGCGGCCATGGCTCACGGGCCCAGCTGCTCCGCGGCATGTGGGACCCTCCCAGACCGGGGCACGAACCCGGTTCCCCTGCATCGGCAGGCGGACGCGCAACCACTGCGCCACCAGGGAAGCCCAGCTTCATGCTTTTTGACCCCTAAATCGTATTCTATGGTATGAATAGGCCATTATTAACCATTTCCCTCTTGATGAACCTTTAGGTCGTTTCCAATTTTTAGCTATTACTGAAATACTATGTTGAAATCCTTATAGATGCCTCCTTGTGGATATAGTCAAAGTTATAATTTTTTACTTTATGGTTTGTGTATTTTATATCTTGTTTAAGAGGCCTCACCTACTTTAAGGTTACATAGAGTCTTCCTATATTTACTTTTCTTTCTTTTTTTTTTTTCATTTTGGACCTCAGGTGCAGAGTTGAGTTCATCATATTCCTCACCTCTTCAATTCATACCCCACATAGTTGTCATTAGTCCATATAAGACATTTTTTAAAATTCCCTTTTATCCCCATTTTCCACTCCCATTCCCCGTGCCCACCCTAGACAATCCTTCTGATGTGTTTAATAGTTGTAATAGTGTTTGTATGTTTCCTTATAAAATATGTAGTATATATATGGAATATTTATATAAATGATATTGTGCCGTAGACCTTATTCTATTTCTTACTACTTTCCTTCAACACTGTCTTACAGGCTATCCACATGGCTGTGGTACATGCAATTTCTTGTTCCTAATTGCTCTACTCATCCCTTCCCCCAGTAGTGAGCCCCTGGAGCCGTCAGATCCCATTAGCACAAACAGCCCTGCAAGGGACAACCTCATGTATGGTTGGTCCTATGTGAGAAGTTTTCTAGGGTGTATTTCCAGATTGCTTACCTTTTCTTCTAATACGTTTTTTTTTCTTCTATTCACATGTTCATCCACATTTGGTTAGTCTGTCTGAGCACATTTAGCTTTTGCTATGATCTTGACTCGATTCATTCTTGAAATTTTCTTTCAAGAAAAACATTCCTAATTTCCATTTTGACCATGTTTCTTTGACATTGTTTGAGCTAGGGTTTGGTGTGGGGAGGTGTTTGTTTTGTTTGTTTGATTTGTGTTAGATGATAATAATGTGACTTGGTTTGGGTCCCTCCTAAGGCAAAAGTGAAACAAGGACTTTGGTGACAATAGTTTGTTTGGGAGGATATTCCAGGAAGACAATGAGGAAGAGGGGAGAGTGATACAAGGGAGAAGAGAAAGCCAATGAAAGATGCATTACTGAGCTGGTTATCACTGTGGACAATTGGCACAATCTCCCTAGAGACCCTTTGAAGAACAATATAAAAACCACCTAGAATTGTCCCTCTGAAGAATGGGAGGTTGGGACATTTATCCATTAACCTTCACTCTCCACTGGCTGAGAGTTGCCCGCTTGGGACAGACAGACAGACAGACACACACACACACACACACACACACACACACACACACTTTCCTGCTGTGGCCGTGCCTGTGAGTAGACTGAGCAAGCTTCCAAGCTAGGAGCAAAGCTGAGTGACTCGCTGGTGCTTGAGATGGGAGGCCATCAGCATTCACAGGAGCCTTGACTTTTGGCTGCCCTGTGGGTGTGCACGTCTTTGTCTGCCAACTGCTCTCTGACCCACTTCTTTCTCTGCACTTGCTATTCATGTATTGACTACATCTGACCTCTCTGTCCTGACCCAGCAAGACCCCCTCAAACCTCTCCCTGGGCTGGACCTATTACAGCATTCCCCCTGCCTCCCTGGCTTCAGGCCTCTGCTCACCCCACTGTCTGGCCTTCAGCAGACTCCTCTGAAAATGTGGCACTTTCCTCCCGCCCAGCAGATGTGCCCTTTTCATTTCTCTCCCCGGCTTCACTTTTACTTTCTTTCCCTCCTCTCTCCCCTTTTACACTGTAAGCCTGCCAGGATCCCCAGTAGCCTCAGTGAACCCTACTCAGATCATTTGCTTACCTGCTCTCACAGAAAGTGCCCCTACTCAGCTTCAAATAATAAAAATAAACAGAACAATGTCTAATACTATTTGAGCACTTACTAAGTAGCAAGCACTGTGTGAAATGCAATTTAGTCATTTCCTCATTTTATCTTCACAACAACAATCTCATGAAATAAGTACTATCTATCATCATGTTAATTTCACAGACAAGGAAGCTACCTTGGAGAAGACAACTTACCTGGCTGATGGTGATGGTCCTCAAGTGTGGACATCTGGCCTTGAGGATTTCTTTTTGACCACTCCAGTTAGCTCAGCCATTAACTTCCAACTGACCCTGGGAGAAGGGACTTCACTTCCTGTGCCTGCTTTTTGACTTTTAAAATAGAACTGTCTTTATGGTTCCTATTTTTCCCCTCACAAGATTATTGAAAGTATGAAGTGATTTAAAAAAAAAAATCAATATAACATCTTGGCTATTTTTTCTTATTTGTTTTGTTTTGATTTTTGTTTGTTTTTTGTTTTCTTGGTTCATGGTGTTACCACCATGTGATACTTTCTTCCCAGGGCCAGCGTTAATGGATTTCTCCCCCAGCCTCCAGATACCTGAAATTCTACAATTAGAAATTTATTCATTTGATGTCAGCACACAGTTCTATGGGAGAGGATAGGGAATAATACTTCTCAGCCATTCCTACCTTAGCATGAGTGAATTTATGACCTTTTCTGAGAGCTAGTTTTGAAAGAGGAGATAGGGAAGAAACATGAATGCGCTAAGCCTGGGTTAAAGGGAAGCCACACTAGGTCATCACCCTCGAAAAGCTCTTGCACCTGTGCACCAGGGTTTACATGCAAGAATGTTCTTGGCAGCTTTGCTTCTAATAGTCTCAAACTGGAAACAACACTATCCATCAAGAACAGAATGGAAAAATGCATTGTAGTGTATTCATACGAGGGAATACAAAACAGCAATGAAAGTAGTGACCTACAGGGCTTCCCTGGTGGCGCAGTGGTTGAGAGTCCGCCTGCCGATGCAGGGGAC
>NC_041224.1:154176156-154244616 GCF_002837175.3 Physeter macrocephalus
CTGAGCCTGCGCGTCCGGAGCCTGTGCTCCGCAACGGGAGAGGCCACAACAGTGAGAGGCCCGCATACCACAAAAAAAAAAAAAAAAAAAAATAGTGACCTACAGCTACAAGGCCAGTGACTTGTTTGAATCTCACAGACATAATGTTGAGCGAAAGAATGTTGACCCAGAAGTATGTATTCAGTAGAAATCCATACATGTAAAGCTTAAAGATAGGTGGTAAGATTATAAAGAATAAGAGGGACATTATGAATGTCAGGATAATAGTAATCAATTCTAATGGGGAGGGACGGGGTCGTGACTACTCAGGGGACACACAGAGGGGCTCCTTGGATGCTGATAGTTACTATTTCTTGAACTGACTGTTGGTTACGCAGAGAGTTGCTTTACAGTTATAGTCAGCCCTCTAGTGTCCATGGATGCGGAACCACGATCCAGAGAGCTGACTGTACTACACCATTTTATATAAGGGACTTGTGAATCTGCAGATTCTGGTATCCGTGGCGAGTCCTGGAAACAATCCCCAGCAGATACCAAGGGACAACTATTAGTAAATTGTTTTATCTCCCTCTTTTGAAAAACAAAAAGAAAAGAAGGAAGGAGGGAAGGGAGGGAGGGAGGGAGGAAGTGCAGGAAAGTCAGCCCCCCCGAAGCAGACCTCATTTCTTTGTATAGCTAATCCAGACAGGTTCTAGGAGACCTGGAAAAGAAGTGGTCGGGTTTGGGACAGGTGGCAGAGGCTCTGTACTTAGCATCTGTGGATATTCAACTGCCCTAGATACTGCCAAACAGTTTTCCAAAATGATTTAACCAATTTATTCTCTCACCAGCCAAGAGTTCCCATTGTTTTGCATCTTCACTATAATTTGATATTGTCGATTTTAACATTTTTGTTTCTTTTGTAAGATGTTTATAGGTATCTCATTATTGTCTGAAGTCGCTTTATTCTAGAAATTAACGTACTTGAGCATCTTTTTGATATTTTTTTGTCTTTTGTGAAATGCCTATTCAAGTCTTTTGCCCATTTTTTTCTGTTGGGTTATTTGTCTTTTTCTTATTGATTGATTGGAATATGTATATTTTAAATATTAGGGCTTTGCTAGTAAGGCAAAAAATCTTTTCCCATTTGATGACTTGTTGCCTGTATTTTTCTAGGTGGGAGGGACAGAGGCAGCAAGTGTTTGCTGCCTCTGAATTCCTTTACCTACTGCTTGGGTGCCTCAGGGAGTTTGCTCAGCCTTCATGGGCAGTGGCTGCCATTTCTGATGCAACTTAGAGTTCCTGTTCCCACAACCAGTGGCTCTGCTGTCCCTTCCAGAGGCAAGCTGCCCAGGAAGCAAGTGACCCCTGTGAGAATAACAATGTGAGCCCTGTTTCGTGTTTTCTTTCCTCCTACTCTCTTTCCATTAGCAGAGAAAATGAAGTTTTGGCACTGTCTCCACCGCATAATCCCTTACTTCATACATCAGTGCCAAAGAGAATAAAATAGGAAAGGACTTAGAAGTCGGCCAATTTCTGAAGCCTTTTGTACTGGCCTGGATTTTACTGTCTGGACAATAGGAAACGCTACCTGAGAACAGTGAGCACGGCTGTGCCAGGGCGGATCGAGGCGCTCACATCTTGCCAGGGGGCAATGGGTCACATTACCTGCATCAGCCTGTGAAGCTGACATAAAGAATGTTACTAATGGGCTAGGAGGTCATTAGCAACCCTCCCTGCAATACCTATTTGAACTTGGAACTGGCTTCTGGAGAAGTGAGAGGTACTTGAGTGGTAGATGTACTATTATTCTATGCTAATTCTCCCTGAGAGGAGGCCTAACTTTCTGGTGAGGGGTATGTGGTGGATCCTGAATTTATGGTCAATTTAAATCATTAATTTTCACACGTGACAGGGATAAAAATTTTTGAAGTGTAATTCATCAGCGCCCCACCCCTTAGTCCTCTACAACATTACCCCTTTTCTCACCCCAAACTCTTGAGGACAAGTCTTGGTTTATGTGACCTGGAAACCCAGTGCAGACTGTGGGGTGGAGGAGAGTGGAGAGAGGCCACCACAGGCTGCCGCCCTGGAGATCTACTTCGAGGCTGGAGAACTTGCTGTCTTTCAGGCCATATGGACAATGTTAGTCCTTCCTCAACTGACCTCTCTGAGGAGGTTTAGTAAAGACTTTGCTGACCTCAGAGGTATTTAATAAAGGTTTTGTTGCTTTCAAGCTGTCTAGAGTCATCTTCTTTTTTTTTTTTAAATAAGCTTTTTTTTTTTTTTTGGCCACACTGCGCGCCATGCAGGATCTTAGTTCCCCGACCAGGGATCGAACCCGTGCCCCCTGCAATGGAAGCGCAGAGTCAACCACTGGACCGCATGGGAAGTCCCTTGGGTTTCTTTTGACCAGGATGTGGCGCTAAGGTAGGACTTAAGGAAGGAAATGGAGGCTCAAATGTATCTGGGTCATACTCACGTGCCTCCCTTTATCTGCACCAGCAGATCCTCTACACAAACAACATGCATTCTTCTGGTACGGCTGGACAGGATGTAAAATTCTTGGAAACTGGGACCCATGGGCCCCCCTGGACTTCCCCACAGGCACAGCCAGAAGTCTGCTCCAGCTCTGAAACCTGCAGCTGCCCTGCTGGCACCCATGCTGCAGCAACGATTAGACCTGTGGGTCCCCCATACACATGTGAATTGTTTCTGAAACCTTAGGACAGAACTTTACATTGAGCCTTATCAGATTCAGTCCATCGTTCCATCCAATGAGGTCTGTTTTAGGTTGGTTTTTCTCAGGAGCCACCCTTGAGATGAGAATTTGAGTGCAAGTACTTTATTTAGGAAGCATCCTGGGAAGCACCAGTGGGCGCTAGAGGAAGTGTGGGCCCAGCTGCTGCCCCTCACCAGTGAGGTGATCCAAGGAGGTCAGCGATGGCGGGTGTGCGCCCAGCGGCACCCAGAGCCCTAAACCGACCTCCAGAGCATCTTGGCCACTGCTTCTCTTCTGCCTTCCAAATCTCTTGCGATTTTTCTGTCATGGCCAAGCCTAATGTGTACAATACAGGGGAGGGAATTCTGGAAAATGTAGCTCCAGCTGAGCTATGTTGACAGGGTACAAAACCCTCCACAGTTCTCCCAGTGACTGCAAAGAGGATACGGTTCTGAGTCCACAAATTCTGACTTGAAGAACAGCATTTTCTTTGTTTTCCATATCAATTGAGTTTCTGCCTCTGAGCCCCATTCTGACAGACAGGCAAAATACAGTCTTCCCTCGGTATCCTCGGGGGACTGGTTCCAGGACCCCCCGCGGAACCAAAACTCTGTGGATGCTCAAGTCCCTTTTATAAAATGGCTAGTACAGTCAGCCCTCAGCATCCACAGGTTCCACATGAGGTGAAGATTCCATGATCTGCCCCAATTCCAGTCAGTGACAGTTGAAAGTTAACATGGAGACAGACATTGTGCCTTTCCCAGGACCCTTCGGATCTGGTGACAGCTTTGTTCCCATACCCGACTTGGGACATGGGACTTGTTTGCACGGCTAAGGGCCCCAGTGCCTTTCCTCTCCGGGGCTTTGCCACCTCCCTGGGGGCCCTACCAGGAAGCTAGGACTAAAGGGGATCAGTTCCCTTCAACTTTCTTGTTAAAGACATTCCACTGTAAAATGAAAGACTCTGCCTTCTGCCCTTTCATATACCTTCTCTGAGGTAATAAAGCATAAAGCTCCCTGCTTGATGGGAAAGAGAATACCCAGGGAGAAAAAATTCATCTTTTAAAATGCTATCCTGGGGCTGCAGTTGCTCTTCTTCTGTGTCCGGACAAGGACACTTAAGTGGTAACAGCAGCTGGAGCTGGAAGCCAGTGTTCCCCTTGGCTGTCACCACCCTCTCTCCCTTGCCCCCAGCTCAGGACTGTTCTCCTGGTTGTGCTGAGGCAATGCGCTGGGAAGGGAGTGGCATATCAGAGTGAGGCCTGCAGGGGGTAGGCGACTCCTGGACACCCTGACCCTGAGGGACTGAGAGACACATGCTGTTGAGGAAATGATGCATCTTGCTGCCAGCAGCACTGCTCCTGGTTTCTATGGGCCTGGCAAGCCTGCCTGTTCCCGTGACCCCGCCATGAGAACTGCTGATCACTTTGGTTTATATTCCCCCCAGCAAAGAAAATGCTGCCACTCAGTCAGCCACCAACGCAGGGCTTGAAAGAAGCAAGATCTGCTAAATGAAACACACTTTCGTATGATAACTGACAGAAGCGTAGAGATTTTTTAAAATGAATTAAAGGAAAAAGCCCATCTCACTGGATCTCATAAGTGTGGCTACCTGGATGCCTGACCCACACAGGCCAAGCCCTGGGAACCATCAAAGCAGCTGGATATAAGTCTAGGCAGACCTGTGGGTCTCAGTTAAAGCTGCAGAATTAAAGTTAGTGCAGGGAGGCCTCCAGGGGAAAAAAGCAGCAAGTTTCAAGCATTCCAATGATGCTGGTATGCAGTGAGCTGGGCCTTATGCTGTTCTTTACAGTAAGAAGTGATGCATTGTATGTACATACATACATACGTGGTATATGGAGACTGTGTGTGCACTGGGGACCTCTGTAGCATTGCATGCACCACAGAGCACAGAGAACAGAGTTGCGTGATTCCATCACCTATTGAAACATCTGTCACTAAAGAGCTACTTAATGAGAGTTTCTTCTGGCTGAGCCTTAAACTATAAAATTCTTGTTTTAATTAATTAATTAATTAATTAATTTGGCTGCACCAGGTCTTAGCTGCAGCATGTGGGCTCTTAGTTGCGGCATGTGGGGTCTATTCCCTGACCAGGGATAGAACCTGGGCCCCCTGCATTGGGACCGCGGTGTCCCAATCACTGGACCACCAGGGAAGTCCCTAAAATTCTTTTTTTTTGCGGTACGCGGGCCTCTCACTGTTGTGGCCTCTCCCGTTGCGGACCACGGGCTCCGGACGCGCAGGCTCAGCGGCCATGGCTCACGGGCCCAGCCGCTCCGCGGCATGTGGGATCTTCCCGGACCGGGGCACAAACCCGTGTCCCCTGCATCGGCAGGCGGACTCTCAACCACTGCGCCACCAGGGAAGCCCCCTAAAATTCTTAATAATTTACTCAGAGCAATATAACTTCCAACACACAAAAATGCTTACATCTTCATTCATATGTTCATCTATCCACTTTGACTACGTAGCTGTCATTTAGCTGTTTCTCAGGGTGATGTTCAGCAGTCTGCTGCTTAGCCATCCTTTTCCAGCTAGTTTCTGAAAATAGTTGCTTAACTGAATGTTCTCTCCGAGAGTAA
Organism: Physeter macrocephalus; assembly: GCF_002837175.3. Taxonomy (NCBI): domain Eukaryota; kingdom Metazoa; phylum Chordata; class Mammalia; order Artiodactyla; family Physeteridae; genus Physeter; species Physeter macrocephalus. The sequence continues at coordinate 154,181,461 of NC_041224.1, forward strand.
TTTCATACCATTGTCAAGGATTTGGTTGCACACTGTGTTTTAGACTAGTTACACTTGACACCCCTTTCAGTTTAATTCCTGATTTTATTATACATACCTCTTCCCCCTGCCCTTCCCTAGGTGCATGCGCCACACCCCCCATGCCCTGCACATGTATTCAGTGGCGTTGTGCTGTCAGAAGATACTATTGTAATGTTGGTTTAATGATTGTGTGTTCAGGTTGATGAACTCCACTAAAGGATGTTTGTTTGTAACAATGTTTTTATTAGTGATATCAGAAAAAAATGGAGAACGGCTGTAGTTGTGAAGGGATAACTGATTAAAAACCTGAGTTTGCTGCTCAGGTGACACGTGTGCTATTCACGTGCACACCAGTGAGCATCTCCTGGTTCCAGTACAGCACCATTTGGAGCATAAAGACACCTAACTGGTACCGTAAATACAGTCTTTAGCTATTTGTATTTTTATATAATCTGTACATCTCTACATCTTTTTTTGTTTGTTTGTTTGTTTTTGTTTTTGGGGGTTTTCTTTGCGGTACGCGGGCCTCTCACTGCTGTGGCCTCCCCCGCTGCGGAGCACAGGCTCCGGACGTGCAGGCTCAGCGGCCATGGCTCACGGGCCCAGCCGCTCCGCGGCATGTGGGATCCTCCCGGACCGGGGCACGAACCCGTGTCCCCTGCATCAGCAGGCGGACTCCCAACCACTGCGCCACCAGGGAAGCCCTCTACATCTTTTATGACACTGTCTCTTGCCGTGATAAACGCTGAAGTAGCTGTTGATTGCCTCACCATTGAGTCTGGTTCTGATGAGAATACATGCTGAGGTGTGGATTGGCAGCTCTTAATGCACCAGCTCTTGACCACTATTTTCCCAGCTGCAAGGAGGAGTAGCTGGGCAGTCCTCTCCAGAGTATCAGAAGGTCCGTGAGAGGAGCCTCACAGGATTGGTGGAGCAGCTGGGGGAGAAAAGAGAACTATTTAAAAGAAGTGTTTGACAAATGAACTTATCTATGAAACAGAAGCAGATTCACAGACATAGAGAACAGACTTGTGGTTGCTAAGTTGGGGGGGGTGGGGGAGGGATGGAGTGGGAGTTTGCGATTAGCAGGTGCAAACTATTATATATAGAATGGATTAAAAAACAAGGTCCTACTGTATAGCACAGGGAACTATATTCAATAACCTGTGATAAATCGTAATGGAAAAAAATATGAAGAAGAATGTATATGCATGTGTGTGTGTGTGTGTGTGTGTATAAGTGAATCACTTTGCTGTACAGTAGAAATTACCACAACATTGTAAATCAATTATACTTCAATAAAATAAACTAAAATTAAAAAAGAAATGTTTGAGGCTAAATGATGCTGGGCTTACTCTTCTGGATTCTCACATATCGAATGTGGAAAAGAAGAGGAAAAAGGAAAAGGCGAAACGACAGCATTTAAAGATGTTCCTGTGGCACATGCTTTTTCTCTGAAGTTCTCTCCTCTAAGCAATAATTCAGCCAAACTCTTGTTTTAAGATTCTTGTGAAATGACAAGATCACAGTGAGGATGTTATTACTGCAATAATGTATGCTTCATTTTTCAGTTACTGAAGGAGAAAACTCTCTGGGGAGTGAAATTCAACACTTAATTTAGCAATAGCATCTCATACTAATTCACGTTGAAATGTGAAACCAATCCAGTTAAGAAAACGTCCAGATAAAATGAAATGGGCCATGATAATGGTATGGTCTTTCAGTTATGGGTCTCATGTTGTGAGGATTACAAATTCTGCCCTAAATGTTAAGTAAGGTTCTCAGTATCTCTGGTGGTAAATATAAAGGCAGTCACTTCACAGATGAGAAAATTAAGACAAGGGTCTCTGTGACTGGTTCAGGATGAATGAGAAGTTGCAGAAAGGATGCAGATGCTGAATTCCTGGTTTCAGCTCCTAGCCTCAGCTGCTTATCTAATGCTGCAAATTCTGACCACAGAGTTAGGAGGTTTGACTGAGACACTGTAGACAAACTGAATTGGGAAAAGAGCCCCTAGACTTTCTGCTAAATCATAAATATATGTTGCACTCTCACTCTTTACATATGTCAAAGATTGTGCTAGCCACTGGGCGTCTAAAAATGAATAAGATACGATTCTCAGGTTCAAGAAACTCAAGTCTAGTAGTGGGAGAAACATGCAAATAATCGTTACTACACCCATCTGCTCACCCTACCCCCACTCCTGGCCTAATTAGGCCTAAGGTTTTTCCGATTTCAGTTGAGATAGCCCTTCCTCCAGGAGGTCTAGAAAAGATCCGTACCCCCCACCCAAGTCAAGGTTAGGTTGTCCTCCTATATACTCCCATAACATCCTGTATTTCCCCTATATATGTAGCCCTGACAACGCAGTACTGTATCTGCCTGGTTACTTGTCCTAGTCCCTTCTAGACTAAGCTTGGTAAAGGGAAAATTTGTGCTGGTCTTTTTCACCATGTATACCGCAACACCTGCATGTAATGGACAATAAAGAAGTATTTGCTCAATGAATGAATGAATGAAGCATTTATCACCAATCTCACTCCTTTTGATACTTACCACATATTGCATATACTGTTACTTCCCTGTCTTCCAAACTGGATTATAAACTTGCTGGGTCAGGAACTCTCACTTACACATGATATACCACTTAGCACCTACTCTGGTGTTAAACACACAATAGGCATCCATTCACTCGGTTTTTAATCTGACAAGTGTATATAGTGTGTTTACAATGAGGAAGATCAATGTGGAGTTTGGGAGAAGGGAGGTTGGAGAGGAGGAAGCTGGCAATGAGTCTGATTGAAACCCCCTAACTACTTAAATTTTTTTTTATCATACAGTGGGTGTAGATGTGGCCTTAATCACAGAGAAAAAAACTTATATATTACCTGCTTAGTAAAAGATGTTTGTTATATTTCCAGTTGCTAAGGGAGCAAAGAATCAACGTTTAAAAATAGATTTTTGAAAAGCATCTAACATGGAGGAGCAAAAAGAAGAGAGCAGGAGAGAAATAATAGGACCAAATAATTCCAAGGGACCAGCATCTTAGCAAGGGAGCAGCTGCCTCGTGTATTCTGTAATATGTGTGGTTTGGCAGAGATGAGATGAAAGCATCCTCTTCCCTCTTGTTAAAGGATAATTATTTTTAAAAAGTAAAATCATGACTCATACAAATGGAAAATTAGCGTGTGTCCTAGATTTATTTAACTCATTAATTAATGAGGGTACCAGTAAGATACTACAGCTGATTCAAAAGATAATGTGGGGGCTTCCCTGGTGGCGCAGTGGTTGCGCGTCCGCCTGCCGATGCAGGGGAACCGGGTTCGCGCCCCGGTCTGGGAGGGTCCCGCATGCCGCGGAGCGGCTGGGCCCGTGAGCCATGGCCGCTGGGCCTGCGCTTCCGGAGTCTGTGCTCCGCAACGGGAGAGGCCGCAGCAGAGGGAGGCCCGCATACCACAAAAAAAAAAGATAATCTGGAGAGTAGACACAGATCTATTTCAGCAACACTGAAATTAATTTGCTTAATAGACTCAGCACTGGTTTCTTAGGTGAGTGGGAGAGAGATCAACTGTACTCCAGGAACAACTTGCATTTATATTTCTATGGACAAGGATCCTTTGCACTGCTATCAGTTTCTTTGCAACACACAGAGTTGTAAATTAGCTCAGACAATGAAAGGTGGAGATATTCTGCTAGACTGAGCACCTAGTAATCTTTCCCACCAAGTTCCAAGTCTTTCACAATTTTTTCCCGACACTAATAAAGCGTGCAACTTGTCCTCCAACATAAGGCTTCACTGTGTGAAGGCTTAGTGTTCCTCTGAAAAATAAAGGGTTTTTAAAGATTAACCATAGGAAGCTAAAATCTCTGGGCTACACGGATAAAACCATTGAGTGGAATAAAAATCTCAGTTCTATATAGATGCTTGTGTGTTCCAAAAGCCGACCTGATCTTTTTTGAGGGGAATGTAACTCTCATGTCCTCCTAAAATAATATATCTGGCATTTAACTTTTTTGTTATCATGAAATATTTTATGAATACAAAAAGTTTATAGGATAATATAAGAAACGTCCAGGGAATTCCCTGGTGGTCCAGTGGTTAGGACTCCGAGATCTCACTGCTGAGGGCCAGGGTCTGGGAGCTAAGATCTGGAAAGCTGCGAGGGTGGCCAAAAAGAAAAAAAAAGAAACATCCAGATACCACTCAGTTTGAGAAATGCAGTTGTATTTTCCCACTTCCTGGATCTTATTTCTCTCCCTTCAGAAGTAACCATTCTCAATGTGGATTGGCAGTTTATCATTCCCTTGCATGTTTTTATGCTTTTACAACAGAAGTTGTATCCATAAACAACATACAGTATTATTTTGCATGTTTTTAAACTTTATACAAATGGAATCATACTGTTGTTTCCTTCTGTAACTTGTTTTTTCTGTTCAACATTGTGTTTCTGAGATTTCAGATTTGATATTATTTTTGTTAAAAATGATGGCTTAGAAATGAGTGCTTGGTTGGGAACAGGAATGGGAACCAGGTATAATTTTGATCCATTATTCATTATTATAGTAGTCCTGGTCATATAGGCAAAGAAACAGTACATGGAAAGGACAGAGGTGATCAACTGATGGCAGTATTTTAAAGAATTACAAAAAAATGTTCTAGGAAAGGTAACTTTGTTCACTACTATTTAAATAAATGGTAGCTTAATTTACTACTATTTTTAAAACTAACCAAGTTATTTGATCTTGGGAAAAGCATATAGTTTTTCTTCTTCTTCTGTACAATGAGGGAGCTGAGTTAGATCAGAGTTCCTCAAAAGGTTTATTTTTTTTTTCCCCATGCCTCTTTTGATGCACACAAAAATCTTAAGTCCTTCTCTAAAATTATTTGGAACTAAAAAATAAACTAAATAGACTTCCAATAATGGCCAAGTAAGGAGACTGGCAAATCCACTCCCCCCAAAACCAAACTATAAAGAGGGACAATAAACAACCATTTTACACTCTGGAAATTGACCAGAGGCACATAACAACCTGAGAAGCATTTACGCTTGACATGAACTGCTGAATTTCTGGTAAGAACAAAGGGAATTTGAGATGTTTTGGCCTGGAGCTACTCCTATTCCCCCCCAACACCAGCTCAATACCTGGAGGTTCTGCCAGGATGGGGCAGGCCGTGAGCAGCTTTTCTGCTGTGGCCAAAGGGAGACCTTTTTGTTTGTTTTAAAATTTATTTGTTTTATTTATTTATTTTTGGCTACGTTGGGTCTTCGTTGCTGCGCTCGGGCTTTCTCTAGTTGCGGCGAGCCGGGGCTACTCTTCATGGCGGTGTGCAGGCTTCTCTTGCTGTGGAGCACGAGCTCTAGGCACACGGGCTCAGTAGTTGTGGCTCACGAGCTCTAGAGTGCAGGCTCAGTAGTTGTGGTGCACGGGCTTGGTTGCCCCGCGGCATGTGGGATCTTTCCGGACCAGGGCTCGAACCCTGTCCCCTGCATTGGCAGGCGGATTCTTAACCACTGCGCCACCAGGGAAGCCCAGGGAGATGTTTTATCTGGAGCTTTATCTGGTCCACACTCAGAGGTACTGCCAGTGGAAGCGACATCTCCAGTGCAGGTGAGCAGGAGAAGGTCAACAACTTGGCCCCACTAGCCTGAGGCTGCAGCTGTGGTTGGAGCAAAGCGTAGTCCTAATTGAGGCTGCATACACGCAGAGTGGAGACCAAATTTAGCGCAGGCAGGAAGAAAGCCAGTGAGCAAGAAGGAAGGAAAGGAGGCAGGAAAAAAAGGAAAAACGGGAGAGAAAGAAAGAAGAAAAAGAGAAGGGATGAAACAAAGAAATAAAAACGGCAGAAACAACAGCCCCAGAGCGGAAAATTTCAGAATCCATGTTTGTTACAATATATTCTCTAACATGTCAAATTTTCCACAGAAAATTATGGGATCTGCAAAGAAACAGGAAAGTGTAACCCATACTTAAGGGAAAAAAGCAGTTAATAGAAATGGCCTCTCAGTGTTCCCAGAGGTTGAAGTTGGCAGACAAAGACTTTAAATCAGCTTTTATAAACATGTGCAAAGAAATACAGAAAACCTTATTTAAAGAGCATGACAACAATGCATCAACAAATACAGGTTCTCCATAAGGATAAAGAAAATTTTAAAAACAGAACCAAATGAGAATTCTGAAACGGAAGAGTACAATAACTGAAAAATTCACTAGAGGGGCTCAACAGCAGGTTTGAGGTGGCAGAAATGAACTGGAAGATAGATCAAGAGAAATAACTCAATCTAAAAACAGAGAGAAAAAAAGACTGAAGAAAAATGAACAGAACTTCAGAGACCTGTGGGATAACATTAAGATACTAACATACATGTAACAGTGATTCCAGAAGGAGAAGGGAGAGAGAAAGGGGCAGAAAAAATTTTTGAAGAAATAATGGCTGAAAACTTCTTAAATTTGATGAATGACATTAATCCACACATCCACAAAGCTCATTAAGAGAATATTAAGATCTTTCAGATTTTTCTACTGTATAATCACTGAGGCAGGAGATAGATGGGCCCCAATCTGAACAGCTGGTGTTTCTCCCCTGTGGACAGGTACTCAAAAGTAGCAGGAGCTAGAGAGGAGCTGAACCCTGCCCAGATAAGAGATAAAAGACCACATATTTCTCATTCTCGGAGTCAAGGAGACCTTCCCGACTACACACACGCAGAAAGGCTCCTTGAAGGTCAAAAAGGGAGGGGGCGCCACCGCATAGTAGGTGATGTAGAGGCCTACCCATAGGCCTCTTTACCAGAATCCATCTTGGCTAAGAGATGCACACGCACACATGGGAGGACCCTGAGATATACCAAATAAGGACTTAGAACAAGATGAATGGCCAAAGGAAACCCAGAAGAAATGCCCCATAATAGTGCTTCAAACGACCACGAGGGCACGACTCTCTAAGTCCGCCCATGTGTCCATCCACACATACCCTTTTTCCTCCTAATAAATATTTTACTTGTTTCATTACTTTCCGTCTCTATGTGTAAATTCATTTCTACACAGCTGATGGGCCAGAGCCTTGTCACTGGCCACTGGTCCCTTGTGGTCTAGTGGCTAGGATTCAGCACTCTCACTACCACGGCCCGACCTCAGTCTCTGGCTGGGAACCGAAATCCTGCTTCAAGCCACACTGCAGGCTGACGCCACCTGAGATTATCACCATTTTTTTTCCTCACTTGCACTCTATTTCAGTGCAAGTATCCTGCTCCTCAACACAATATCCCTGTTATATTGTGATTTATAATAACAAATACCTATTTGGTCTTTACCCATTTCTGGCACTAAGCTCCTAAAACCCTTGGAACTTCAAGAGCAATGAGGGAATCAAGGTATCTTTTGTTATGTTCATGAGGTGACTTTTGGAAAGCCCACTGGTAACCTAAAGATGGGAGCTTGTTGCCAGGGTAACCAACCAAGTGAGTAGAGGGTAGGAAAACTGAAAGTTCCAATCTCCAGAGAGGGGAGAGTGGCTGGAGATTGAGTTCAGTCGCAACAGGCAATGACTTAATCAATCGTGCCTATATAATGAAGCCTCCATAAAAATCCAAAAGGACAGGCTTTGGAGAGCTTCCAGGTTAGTGAACACGTGGGGAAGCAGGGAGACTGTCCAGTTTGGAGAGGGCATGGAAGCTCTGCACCCCTTCCCCATACTTGCCCTATGCATCACTCTTATCTGACTGTTCCTGAGTTATAGCCTTTTATAATAACTGGTACTCTATTAAGTAAAATGTTTCTCTGAATTCTGTGAGCTGCTCTAGAAAACTGATTGAATCCAAGCAGAGGATCATTGGGACTTCCAATCTATAGCCTGTTTCTCAGAAGCACAGGTGGACTTTCGATTGGCATCTGAATGTGTGTGTGTGTGTGTGTGGGGGGCAATCTTATAGGACTGACCACGTAACCTGTGGGATCTGATATTATCTCCAGGTAGATGGTATCAGAATTGAGTTGAATTGTAAGTCACCCAAGCTGGTGTCTGGGCATTGCTTGGTGGTGTGTGGGAAACTCCCCTAACTGGAATTGGGTGCAGAATCCAAATTGGGTGCAGAATCTTAGTCCCCCTAGATTTAGCATCCACTGATAATTCTCGTCCAATCCAGTCTTTACTATGAAAGCTGTACAATACTCTAATATCTTACATTTAATATTTATGATACTCTAGTACTTCCTCTACATTTATCAGCTAGCTCTCAGCATCCTACTGTTAAGGAAGAACACTCCATTCTCTCTGTTTGCTTATTATTGGTTTAGATTAATAAATTTCTATGTTTATGATGTTTGTAAAGCATTATTGTAATTAATTATTTTGGTGCTCAAGTTGTCCCAGATTTGGCCAGTAGGATCCCCTTCAGGCTGGCTTCTGTGTCCCTGTGACATACTTCATCATTTTCGGTGGCAAAAAGATGTTCACTGGACTTCCCTTGCCATTCAGTGGTTAAGACTCTGTGCTTCCACTGCAGGGGGCATGGGTTTGCTCCCTGGTTGGGGAACTAAGATTCCACATGCCGTGCAGTGCAGCCAAAAAAAAAGATGTTCAGGCTCATCTGGTTCGGGCTTACCCTGACCCAGCCCTGGAGTCTGCCATTTCTCTCCTTTTTTTTTTTTTTTTTTTTTTTTTTTTTTTTTTTTTTTTTGGCCACACCATGCAGCTTGATCTCAGTTCCCCAACCAGGGATCAAACCCGGGGCACAGCAGTAAAAGCCTGGAATCCCAACCACTAGGCCACCAGGGAACTCCCTTAGTGGACATATTAGGTTATCTACTGCTGCATAACCAAATACCCCAAAACTTAGCAGCTTAAAACAACAAACAATTATTATCTCACACAGTTTCTGAGGTTTAGGATTTGGGGAGAGGTCTAGGTAGTTCTGGAAAAATTTCTCTCCTCTCATGAGGACACAATAAATACACTCATTTCTTGAATTTTTGGAAATAGGAACTCATTCTGGGGAGAAAAATCACACTTGTAACAAGGAGTTCACAGACCCTCTATCAAGAGAGTCAAAACTAATTTAATATTGCAGGGTTTCTTTTCTACTTTGAAAGAGTCTTTTAAAATCAAGTTCTAGACTATATTTTATGCTATTATTTTTAGTCTGCTAGAGTATTTTCTTTTCCATTAGTTGGTTCAATTTATTACAACAAAACGTTATCGAAGGTCTACCTGTACAAGATAGATAAAAGAAGTAAGTTTCTCCTCCTGCATGAAGGAGTTTGCACAGTAGTATAATCTTTCTAGTCCTTTCCTGAAGCTTTTCCGAAGAAGTAAAAATTTCAGAGGTGAAGCTACCAGGAGCTCCAGGCTGTTTAATGATTCTTTTACCCACTTGCTCACAATCTCAGTCGTCTTTCAGCTACTGAATACTATGATTTATGCTGAGCTATTAGCTCTGACATGAATATAATATAAATAGCAATTATTTCACCTGCCTAATTCAGAATGGTCTCCCTTAGGGTATGAAGTCCCTGGGGAATCCCAGCTATCCTAGGAATAAGCTCAACCTAGTTCAACACAAAAGGAGGCAATTAACAATTATGAAATTGAGATGCCAGGTCACACTGGGTAATCCATCTTTGAGGAAGTTGGGATTCTTTGTGAAAGAAAAGACAGCCCTGTTGTAAGGGAAGGAGTCCTGGGCCAGCAGTCTGGAGAGACTATGTAACCCCGGCACTTCCCCTAACCAGCTGAAAGGTAGATGGTCCAATCACAGCAGTTCTCCGAGCCTCAGTTTCCTTGTCTATAAAACGAAGGGTAGGCTTGTCGGGCCCCTAACTAACTGTAATTTTCCAACCTGAGGCTCAGGGAGAAATCCATAAAACAAAATTCCTTCAAAGTACTGCTAGAAGTGAACTCACTGGTCAAGGTTGAACGATTTGTTCTTTGGGTCCAGGTAGTAGGGGCAGCAATAGGCCACCAATCTCGGTTAACTTATTAATACACTTTGCCCATACATGTGACTAGTCTTTAAATCTCCGCACCTTCCCAACCTTCCAAGGAAACGCTGTAACCCGGGAAGGTCTGTAGCCTAAACTGCAAAAGCCCGCCCCTGGGAGGGGAGGGGGTGAGGAGCCGAGGTCTAGTCGTGCGCCTGCGTATTGAGCTCGGAGGGCCCAGGTCGCGCGGCGAACCCCTCGCAAGCTCTGCAAATCGCGCGAGATTTCCTCCCGAGCTCCTTGGCGGTGAGTGAAGCGTGGGGCCCCGCCGGCTGGGCCTGTTAGGGCTGGGGAACCCGAGGCTGGGTCGGGCCCTTCAGGTGAGGGAGGATCAAGGAACCAGGGTGACCTCCCGGCTTCCTCCCGGAGCTGCTGGCGACTCTAGCATTATTGCCTACGTCACTGGGATAGGGAATGCTCGAGAAGAAGCAGAAGCAGGGTTTTTTTTTTTTTTTTAGAATTGTTGGTAGTAAGCAACCTCAAGTTTGGACATAATTGTGTTTAAGGTGTCCTTGGGATGTTCATTTAACACATATTTAATGGGCACCTACCATGTGCCGGGCATAGGGGGTGAACATAAATCACTGAACTAAACAGGCACGAGTCCCTATCTTGGTGTTTACCTTCTGGGAAGTCAGTCTGAAATTCTGGGTTTTAGACGCAGATTTTTAGTAATTTATGTATGAGTCGTTGGTAGTAGGAGCCATAGAAGGTGAAGCCACTGAGAAATGGAAGAGCCATGCAGGAATCCCCACATACTAGGGGAAAGGAAGGAAAAAAACAGAAGTCTCAAAGGAAAGGAGAGCGACGGTCCAGAAAAAGTGGGGGAAATCCCAGAGATTTACACGTTTTGTAATAAGGCCGTGGGCAACAGTCATTTGTGGCAGAATAATTGAGCAAGATCAGGGTAGAGACGTTTTGTTTTGTTTTTAAAGATGTTGGGAAGCTCATGTTATGGCAGTGGTGTGTGTTGTGTTTCCCTGTGGGTTCTAGTGCAGTCATTACCAGCTAGTTGTTCCACCATGGGCAAGTTATTCAACCTCTCTGTGCCTCGTTTTCCTCCTCTGTAAAATGGGAACAGTGACAGTACCATCCTCAGAGTGTTGTTGGGTGGAGGGGTTAAAGGAGACAATGGCTATTAAGTTTTTAGCCCAGTTCCTGGCACTTAGGAACATTCAGGAAACAGGCTGAGAGAAGGAACTTTCCCAAGATCCCGCGTGATTAGAAGCAGGACATGTACTCTGCTTTTCCTAGTTGGGTGCCCTACCCCTTATATTAGGCTGCAAGGTAGATATTCAGATAACACACTCTTTTTGACTGGCACTAGAATTTTTCAGTTGATCATTGATCTGATATTATTTTGGAATATTGCTTACCACCAGTTAGGAACCTCCAAATATGGTCTGCTTGATGTCAGTCAATAAGGACTTGAGTTTTTTTTTTCCCTTCTATTTGGGATGAATAACACCACCACCACCACACCTCCTTTCAGATCTAGAGCTGGTGTATCATATTGTATATTTTAATTTTGTGACTAAATTTCTTTATGTTTTAAATGTGTTGTTTGTTGTGCTATGGAGGGATATTGCACGATTATCCTACATTAGTTAATTGTAGTGTTTGATACTTGAAAACTTTCTAATTTAATACAGAGGGAGAAAACTTTAATAGTGTACTTTTCATGCTGATAAGCAGTATTTGGACAAATATACAGTGTGCATAATTTCAAGTAATAAAGCATACATTGAAAGTAATTAGGGAAAAGGGTGGCAAATATGAAACTTCATTTGGAAAGACTCCTTTGAAAATTTAGCCATCTTGGTGCTGTTAATCACCACTTAAGGTCAGTTATCTTTGGATCCAGTATCAATTTGGAAAACTTTGCCTTTTAACCCTATGTAATTTACACACATGGTGATTCAATAGGAGATTTTCTTTAAAAAAATACATTTAGCCCTACAAGACATTATGGACTTCTCTCTGTGATGAAATAGGATGCACACAGCACCACCTTTAAAGTTTCTTGCCTAAAAAGTCTAAACCTGCATCTAATCAAACCTCTAGATCTAACTACCTGTCAGGGATAAGAGGGGAGATAGAAGAATGAAGTAAATGACATTATGAGAAAAATAAAAAATAAAAAAATAAAAATAGGGACTTCCCTAGCGGTCCAGTGGTTAAGACTCCGCACTTCCACTGACGGGGCCACGGATTCCATCCCTGGTCGGGGAACTAAGATCCTGTATGCTGCTCAGCCAAAAAAAAAAAAAAAAAAAAAAAAAAAAAAGACACTATGAGGATGCAATTAAAGGTCATTCAACAAAGGAATGAAGAAACATGTTTTTTCAACAATCAGTGACATGAAATAAAAAAAAGGGGAGACTCAAAAATACAGTATATGAGGGCTTCCCTGGTGGCGCAGTGGTTGCGCGTCCGCCTGCCGATGCAGGGGAACCGGGTTCGCGCCCCGGTCTGGGAGGATCCCACATGCCGCGGAGCGGCTGGGCCCGTGAGCCATGGCCGCTGAGCCTGCGCATCCGGAGCCTGTGCTCCGCAACGGGAGAGGCCGCAGCAGAGGGAGGCCCGCATACCACAAAAAAAAAAAAAAAAAAAAAAAAAAAATACAGTATATGGACCTTGATTCTAACGAACCAACTGTAAAAAAATGGAATTTGAATGTGCACTAGGTATTGGATAATGTCAAGGAATTACCTGTCAACAGAATTATTAATTCTGTTATGTTAATGGCATAGTGTTTATGTTTAAAACAACCTGTTATTAGAGATGCATAACTGAGGGATTTTTGAATGAAATAGTGTGATGTCTGGGATTTTGTTTTAATGGGAAGCTGGGGAACGCAGTCCTTAGCTGGCAACACTGTGTCCGAAAGGAGAGAGTGGATATTGAGAGCAACCAGCCATTAAGGTCACAACCAGTGAGATTATAAATATATACGTTATAAAAAGTAAGGAAGCAAATAGGATGAATATCCATGTTCTTCATTCTATTTTATGGAATGCCACTAACATCAGACATTTAGTTCTTAATTAGGAGCAGAATTCCTCTCTTCTAGAAAAGGGTACCTACAGAAGAATTGAACATTATTATGTGGCTATATACGTGAAAACCGTGTTTGGAGGTGATTGGGGGGCAGTAGTGGAAAGAGTGAGGACAAGTGAGATCTGGGATGAGGAGATTTATGTTTCAGTCCTAACTCCTCTGCTTAACTGCTATGTGATCTTGGGTACAAACTGTACCTCAATTTCCGTTGTAAAATAAGGATATTACCTATATACTTTGTTTTAAGAAATAAATCTGTGTGAAAGTTCTCCATAAGTTATCTCCATAAAAATACCATGTTAAGCAAGATTTGAAAAATACCCCGTGATGATTATTTAACATTTTTCTGAGAAGTATACATAAATCTCAGGTCTATATAAGAAACTCAGATACTATATGGGATATAGAGAAATACGAAGAAATTCAAGAGTCCTGCAAATTTAGAAACTAGATTAGGAGTAGAGTCATGGGTAAATGAAATTACCCAGTGATACAACGCAAGCATTATTAAATATCAAATGGATCTACAGATGGTTGTCAAATGTCTAAGTGTGCTGCTGTATAAACTTAGAAATGATGCTAAGAGCTAAATATATTGCAACTGTTGATAAGCAACAAGGATATATTGTATAGCATGGGGAATTATAGCCACTATCTTGTAATAACTTTTAGTGGAGTATAAGCTGTAAAAATGTTGAATCACTATGCTCTACACCTGAAACTAATATAATAATGTAAATCAACTATAATTTAATAAAAATATGTTGCAATTGTAAAAAAAATGAGTCATTGATATAATTGTTCTTGGGCTTCTCAATGTTACTAGGTACTAAAGAGGATGAAATAAAATATCTAATGAGAGAAGACAACTAGTAAATAATTTTTAAAAGGATAATATTTGCTTAGTAACTTAAAAATCAAACAACTTAGACATATAGGATGGAAATTTTTATGTAGTAGTTAAGTGATTGGAATGTCAGACAGCTTGGGTTTGAATCTCAACTCCACCACCTTAGGAAAGTGCTTAAACCCTTTAAGGCACATTTCCTCATCTATAAATTGGGGATAATAATAAAATATTTAATAGAATTGTTAGATTAAATGAAATATATATTAAATATTATTAAATACTAGATAAATATATATGTGCATATATATATATATGTATATATGTTTCATAGCACAACAGTCCTTGGTACAGAATAACACTAACGGTCTGTTCTCATTTTTAGTGATGGATAAAGTAAGCATGCCCAAGTCAGATAGTGCTAGCACTGGAACTTCATTTTGCTTCTTTCATTAGCTCAGATTGTAAACCCAGAATAAACTGATCCTTTTTTACTCACTTGGCCATTCTATATTACATAATTTCCTAGAAGGTGAGGATTTTTTAAAAAATAAATTTTTATTTATTTATTTATTTATCTTTGGCTGTGTTGGGTCTTTGTTTCTGTGCGAGGGCTTTCTCTAGTTGCGGAGAGTGGGGGCCACTCCTTATCGCGGTGCGCGGGCCTCTCTTGTTGCGGAGCGCAGGCTCAGTAGTTGTGGCTCACGGGCCCAGTTGTCCCGCGGCATGTGGGATCCTCCCAGACCAGGGCTCAAACCCGTGTCCCCTGCATTGGCAGGCGGATTCTTAACCATTGTGCCACCAGGGAAGCCCGAAGGTGAGGATTTTAAAATGCTTTTGATGTATTACTTTTATAATCAGCAGAACTATTAAGAAATTTAAATTTTGATAAATGAATAAAAGAATTTTTGAAAATTTGGTTACATCTCAATTAAACGGCTAGTGTTTTATTTGCTACTAGACTAACTGGCTAACTCTGGAGGAATATATCATTGTTTTCTTTTAATCAAGCTAGTAGGAGCCTTAATCATGATGGCTTGAAGATGAATGTGCTTGAATTATGAGGCCGAAAACATTTTGTTCCACTCAATCTTCAGTGAATTTGTTCTTATTAGTCAAATATTCTAATTAGATTTAGTCTTTCTTCATATATTTGCTTTAGGAGGTAACTCTAACAGGAGACTACATCTCTTTTGGATCCTAAATATGATTTTTCCTCTCCTTGTTCAGAAACACAAATGTACTTTTTTTTTTAACTTTTAAATTGTTGAATATTTCATAACTTACTTGTGATTTAATACTTTTCTGTTTATAGGAGTTATTTTATACAGAAGTCTTGTGAGACCACTGTGCAAACAAGGTGATGATTGTACAAAGAGTGGTATTGAATTCCCGACCTGGTATGTATTTGTCTGTGATGAATGAACAACTGTGGTCTTTAATAATTATTACTGCAAATGGAGGAACAAAAAGTAATAATATGATGTAAATGTGGTAAATTAGGTAAGAAGATATTAACACTAGTAGAGATATTAGAAGAAACTCTTTAAACAATATAATATTCATTTTAAATTTTTATTTATTCATTCATTCATTCATTCTTGGCTGCTTTGGGTCTTCATTGCTGTGCGCAAGCTTTCTCTAGTTGAGGTGAGGTGGGGCTACTCTTTGTTGCGGTGTGCCGGCTTCTCATTGCTGTGGCTTCTCTTGTTGCGGAGCACGGGCTCTTGGTGCACGGGCTTAGTTGCTCCACGGCATGTGGGATCTTCCCGGACCAGGGCTCTAACCTGTGTTTCCTGCATTGGCAGGCGGATTCTTGACCACTGCACCACCAGGGAAGTCCCAATATTCATTTTTTAAAATGATAACTTATCAAGGCCACTTGTTGGGGAAATAAGGTATTTTAAAATTATTATAATTTTTAGAAGGTTATATTACAAATATATGTGGCTTTCGTTTTTTCTTTATAATGTGTATCATTGATTCTTAAGATGTGCTTTTCTGTTTTATGTGAAAAGCACTGACCTATGTCATCCTAGGTCATCTAACCTGACATCTAACCTGAATGATAGAAGCGTAGGTATGGAAGTAACCTGAGAGGTTTGGGCCCATGCTGCCTTGGTTTTGGTGCTTACCTAGCATGTGGCCTGGGAAAGACACTTACCTTTTCTCAGTTTTAGTAAAGTGAGCAATTAGATTAAAATGTCTACATTCTATTTTCACCTTATAAATTTGATGATTCAATGAATATGAAGTTTTAATTATATTCATTTAAGTTTCTCTTTTCATCTTAAAATGAGGAAGGATAGTTTACCTGTTTGCTTTGGCTAATGTGGTGTTTCTGCTACCTTGTAAATTTTAATTTTCATCGTTAAATGTGCTTTTTCACTTTTTGAAATCCTTCTATAATTTTATAACAGATAAGGTGATTTACCTGTAATCACCTTAAAAAAGAAATTTTCACATTGACAGCAATATGCCAAAGGAAATTCTTGGAGAAAACCAAGAGCAAGTGAAACTATTTGAAGAATTTATGCTGAGTTACAGAAAAATTACAAAACAATATGGATTTATTCATGTGTGTATTCCAGGAGTGCTCTAAATCTTAAAGTGACCTTTTAAAAATAATAAATAATTCTATGGGAAAGTGACTTTTTGATTGTATATTTTTGCCTAATGTTCTAGGAAAAAATGGTAATCCAGTGGTGGAAAATTTCCGAGTAGAAGAAGTAAACTTACCAGATAATATCAATGAAGGACAAGTACAAGTCAGAACTCTTTACCTTTCTGTGGATCCTTACATGGTAAGAATCAGGATTTTGTGACTTAGTGAAAATAATTTTATTTTCATATTTTTTCATGTTGCATCTGAATTTCATTGTGCAAGCCTCATGATTAATAAATATTTGAGGGACTTCCTTGGTGGCGCAGTGGTTAAGAATTCGCCTGCCAGTGCAGGGGACATGGGTTTGAGCCCTGGTCCGGGAAGATCCCACGTGCTGCGGAGCAACTAAGCCAGTGAGCCACAACTACTGAGCCCACCTGCCGCAACTACTGGAGCCTGCGCACCTAGAGCCCGTGCTCCGCAACAAGAGAAGCCACCGCAATGAGAAGCCTGCGCACCGAAACGAAGAGTAGCCCCCGCTCGCCACAACTAGAGAAAGCTCGCGTGCAGCAACGAAGACCCAACGCAGCCAAAAATGAATAAATAAATTTATTTTTAAAAAAATCACTCTGAACCCTCAGACTAGTCCTTTCTGTTATATTTTCTCAAAACAGTACCTTGACCTTCAGCCTATATTAATTAATAATTATTTGTGTTGTTATTAGATATTTATTTTCCCTAATAAAAACTTATTATGACAAAGATCTTATTTATCACTGTATCTCCAGTGACAAGCGTAAGTGCTTATTAAGTATTAAAGGAAGGAAGGAAGAAAATTACTTTGGTTGCTTTCACTTGACACTGTTCTAAAAAAAAAAAAAAAGGACATAAGGATCTTCAAAGGGGAAAAAAGAAATCTGATGATGAACATTAAATTATTGAAATTTTATATCATTCCAAATTCACAAGTAATTTTAATCACTATGTATGTACTGTATTACATGGTTATATTTAATATGTATCTACTATTTTGATTTCATATTTGTGATTTTATATTCATACCTTCATATGAAAAACTAGTCCAGATATTATTATTATTTTGGTGGTTGTATAACATTTTATTGTGTTGACATCATTCTCTTACCTATGGGGAATTACTCGTTCCCACTTTTTCTATTAGCCTTAAGAATCAGGTTCTTGGTATGGCCAGTATCCAATGGCTGCTGCACTTGCTTTTCAAGAATATATGGAAGGGGCACACAAGCACAAGTGTAGTGTATTCCCATAGAAGCTTCTGCCTCAATTCCCTATGTGGTCTTTTCCCCTGGTGAACTGAACCAGACCATGGGGGGCCCCTTGATCAAGCAGCCTTCCATCTATTCCATCTCCTGGACCACACTGTAGGCTTGTAAGTCTTGGCCTTCATGAGAGAGGCAAGAGTGAGCCACAGAGAGGAAGAAAGCCTTGATTACCTCCGGAAGAAGTCTTTAGCCCTAGTCCTATGGAAAGGTGTGGTGCTATTGTGACATTATGTCTTTGAGGAATAAAGAGAACATCCAGCTGAGGTTAGGGGGAATGTTGTAGTGCTTGGTCTGAAGTTATGATGAATAACTGTATAAAAATTGTTTCATTTCTCTTTTGGGTTATTTCCATTGAGGAAGCAGTATTGCTTGGCTGAAGAAATGAGCAGTATTATGGTCTATATTTTACTAGTTTGTTTTCTATAAAAAAATGGACAGTTTTATAATATTATCAGCAACAGTAAGTGTACCTAATTTGCTACAATCCATTGAAACCATTGACACAGTATCTTGTATTATTTTTGCTAGCATAATGTATGTAATATTACATAAATTTTTTTAAGTAATTAAGAATTTTAACAGCTTTATTGAACTATAATCCACATATACAGTTTACACATTTAAAGTGTACAATTCAATGGTTTTTAGTCTATTCACAAAGTTGTGGAACTATCACCACAATCTAATTTTAGAACATACTTAAATTCCTTTTTAATTTCACTTCTTTACTTGTTAGAGAGGGGATACTTTTTTTTCAGGATAAAATATAACTGAAAGGAAGAGAGAAATTAAGGTAAGTTTTGTTTGGCTAACACTGTACTTAACATTACTTATTACATACTTTCTTTTAGTCACTGGGTAAATTAGTAAACTGTTTCATTATTATCAGAGAGAATTATCCTAATCTATGTTTTCTTTTCTTAGCGTTGTAGAATGAATGAAGACACTGGCAGTGACTATATATCACCTTGGCAGCTGTCTCAGGTGGTTGATGGTGGAGGTATTGGGATTATAGAAGAAAGCAAACACACAAATTTTACTAAAGGCGATTTTGTGACTTCTTTCTATTGGCCCTGGCAAACCAAGGTTATTCTAGATGGAAATATCTTTGAAAAGGTGATGTATAATATAAAGTATCTGATTTTTTCCCTCCTGTAATTCCTTCTTTATGCATTTGGTGCTCAGTTCTGTTTGTTATCAGGGAAAAAAATAAAAGCACATGTTTTCTTTTTAGATAGCTGTCAGAATATGGAAAGCCTTTTATTCCTCTTCCACTGTTGGTTGTAACTATGTATGACAGTTCTTAGATTGCCGAGTGATGTTGTTTTCCATATTTAATTTCTCAAATTTTACATAAATGTTTTATACTAAGAACTAGAAGGCCCCTTATAGTTGTATGCTTTAAAGTTTCCTGAGAAACTACCATGTGACTTAAGAAATTCATTTGGTTTGTGCTTGAAATTCCATCTTGTGTCAGAAATCTTGAGTTTGGTTTCTACTGTTAGGCTGAACCATGTGGAATTACCAATATTTGTCTGTTTTGACCTACAAAAACTGGCAGCCTCATGTAATTCAGCCTGATATTTGTCATCAAGGAAGTTACCTTATATCTCTGAACCTCAGTTTCCTCATGTGCAAAATGAAAACAATAGCTACCTCACAAGTGAATGTGAAAATTAAATTAAATTTAGCTATGATAAATGTGATTAAGGCTTTGTAAAAAGCTTTATAAAATTTTAGTATTTTTTTGTGATTACAAATTATTATAATCAGTTAAAGATGTCTGTTAAGATAAAATGAGATGCGGGAGACATTACACAATCATTTGCCAACTTAATGGTACTAGTAAAATATATTTAACTAGAAATTTCACAGCAGGAAGTGAAAGAGAAACATTCAGCACTTTCTAGTTTTCCCTGTCATTGTGCTATAGTGGGAAATTGAGCAACTGGAGAGAGCTTAAAAATGTTCGGGGAGTAGGTATTAGAAATGAGGAAGAGGAATTCAGAAGGGATAGAAAAATGATCTTTGCTAAAAGCAAACTTATCTCACAATGTTTTTATACTGGCTTTACTAATAAATGACTGTTAACTACAGGATACATTTCTGTGTAGTGTACGGTAGACCTTTCTGTATATTATAGACTTTAATATCCCCATTACCTTTATTCACACACCAGGCTTAACTGATAGCCTTTTAAAACTGCTGATTACAAACTGCCATTTTCTTTCTTTGTGGCAGACCAAGGTGGTGAATCTTGATTACTTTTGGTGGTTTATTGAGTTTTTACCAAAATTATCCAATTCCTTAAAAACTATTATAAAACCTTTATGGTAGGGAGTCTTTCTGTATAATTTTTTTTCAATTCTCCCTAATGTTACAGATAAGAAAACAGGCACAGAAAATGTGAGAGAAGTATAATTAACTATTGATTGGGCCTGGTAAACATATAAACGTAAAATGCTAAAAAGCTGACAGAGACCTCATTTTATTCTGTAATTAAGCTAGAAGAAATTGTATCACACCTTCCTTACGTTTCCATGGACCATTTTAAGCATCAGTAATGAGAACTGTTAGAGTTTGAGCTCATTTTTATATAGATAAATGTTTACTTTGGAATTGCTCAGAGATTTTTAAACCTTCCAGTTTTGCCCAGTGTTTTCCTGTTAAGTGTTTCCTCTCTTTTGAAATATTTGGGACATTGACAAGAAAGAATGTTTGGTATCTCTTATGTGGCAATTCTTTTTTAAAGGTTTTGTAGGTTTTTTTACTATAAAAAGAAGTAATATTCTTTTTTTTTTCTTTGTACAAGTAAATTATAGAATTTTAACAAGACTGAAGAATGGTTTACTGTTCTTGAAACTATGTTGGGTTGTTTATTAGTCCACTTGAACTGCCATTACAAAATACCATAGACTGAAATTTATTTTCTCACAGTTCAGGAGTCTAGAGGTCTGAGGTCAAGGTGCTGGAACATTTGGTTTCAGGTGAAGCCTCTCTTCCTGGCTTAAAGATGGCTGCCTTCTCACTGTGTCCTCACACAGCATCCAGCCTTTCCTCTGTGCACCTGCATAGAAAGAGATCTCTGGTGCCTCTTCCTCTTTTAAGGACACAAGTCCTATCAGATTAGGGCCCCACCTTTATGACCTCATTTAACCTTATCCCCTTAAAGGCCCTATCTCCAAATATACTCACACTAAGAGTTAGGTCTTCAATATATGAATTTGGGGGGGACACAATACAGTACTTAACAGGTTGTCTCTACCCTATTGACTTAAAATGAAATTCCTAGTATTATTTTTAAAAGGTATGTATATATTTTTTAGGTAGACCCACAGCTTGTGGATGGGCACCTTTCATACTTTCTTGGAGCTATAGGGATGCCTGGTTTGACTTCCTTGATTGGGATACAGGAAAAAGGTCATATAACTGCTGGATCGCATCAGACAATGGTTGTTAGTGGAGCTGCTGGTGCTTGTGGATCCTTAGCTGGGCAGGTAAACGTTTGGAGAACAATCTGATTTTCTAAAAAACTAGTCATAACTGAATCTCTGGATATGTGTACATAATTTAAAATATAAAATTGAACAAATTTATGATTATTTTACACAATTTTGGTAGAAATGATATTACTGCATGCTTAGACTCTCTTCTTAACAATATGAAAAATGTTATAGATTTTTGCATTTTGTTCTCTTTTAACCAGAAATGACATGGTAAATGCTAGAGCATTGCTCTAATCAATATGAAGAAGAAAATCACAGAGTACCTGTCTGGAATTACATGAATTAAAAAACATTTATATTTAAAAAAAATCATCTTCAAATAAGAAAGCACTTATTGGGTTCTAGAAGTATAGTAAATATTATGATAGAAATTTATAAAGTACATTGTTTTATGAATAATAGCCTTTATAGTGTGAAACCATTGAAACAAAACATTTTATCTTAATAGTGATTTTAGTTGCTCACAGGCCTGAAAAATATTGAATTGCAAGATAGAGTTGTTTTGGGTCTGACTATTCCGTTTATGACATCATCTTTAAATTGCGAGATTTTAACATTCAAACTAACTCTAATTTTATTCAATCTTAATTTTTTAAAGAATGCCATTATATCTGTTCTCAGTTCTTTTGGTTTCAAATTACTTTTAGCTAAAAGCCTTATAATCTAACCTCAGTTGTGACGAACACTTTCATATATGTACTTGTATTAACTTCCATACTTTCACATTTTTACATTTAAATTGTGGCAGTAGAAAGTTGTTTAATTTTCAAAAATTTCCCCCCTAGATTGGCCATTTGATGGACTGTTCCAGAGTTGTGGGAATTTGTGGAACACCTGAGAAGTGCCTCCTTTTGACCTCAGAACTGGGCTTTGATGCTGCAATTAATTATAAAGAGGGGAGTGTGGCAGAACAACTCCGTGAGTTATGCCCCTCTGGAGTGGATGTTTACTTTGACAATGTTGGCGGTGACATCAGTGATACAGTGATAAGTCAGGTTGTTTTCTGATTTGTTTGTTATAAATTTGAATACTACGGTTTATTTGATGTGATATCTTTTTACCTGATACTGAGAGAGAAAAAAAAACTTTATAAAATTGTAGGGTTTATGGGGAAAAACATGATGGTCAGTATTGTAATTAAGTGATACAGAAGAGCTTGCTGAAGCTGCTTCCATTTGTTTGTAGATTTGCACTGTGAGCATCAATTTCAGTTCTTTGCTAGCAGTGTTATATTTTCACCTGTAATTTATTTTTGTGAAAAAATACAGTTGTATTATTCAAATGAAATTCTAACCTTTAACTCACTTCTAACCATCAACCAACTTACATCAACCAACTTACAGCCATGACTTTGGGTAAGGAAAGGATTTTCATAGATTGCAGGTATTTACCTATTTTAATTGACAGTGTTACAATTTATCAACATTAGCTGTTAACACTGCATTGTCCTTTACTATATGTAAAATTGTTTTCAATTGAGGTTAAATTATTTAAATTCTAAGAAATACTCTACCAATAATAA
The DNA here is from genome assembly GCF_002837175.3 of Physeter macrocephalus. Lineage (NCBI taxonomy): Eukaryota > Metazoa > Chordata > Mammalia > Artiodactyla > Physeteridae > Physeter > Physeter macrocephalus. Next base: position 154,204,301 of record NC_041224.1, read on the forward strand.
CAAAAGTAGCAACAATGATGACAAGGAGAACTAATGCAATTCTTTTGCTGATTACCAAACTCTTATTTACCGCTGTGTTCCTTTGGAGTAGACATATTTTCTAGCTAATTAAAGCTCTCTAATACATATAATGGTTAAGTCTTCAAAACAAAATCAATTAATTGGCATTATAGTATTATATAATACTAATTATATAATACTATAATGCCAATTATAACTGGCATTATAGTATTGAATACTATAGGGAACTCCCTGGAGGTGGTCCACTTGTTAGGACTGCGTGCTTTCACTGCCCAGGGCGCAGGTTCAATCCCTGGTCAGGGAACTAAGTTACCACAAACCGAGTGGTGCGGCCATTTGAAAAAAAAAAAAAAGGATTAAATATTACAGTCAAGGAGGCTTTCATTGAGGCAGCCATAAAATTAGTAAACATAGGGAAGGTGTATATCTTAGGTTATAATCATCAATTTTCTCTGAACAGATGAATCAGAACAGCCACATCATCCTATGTGGTCAAATTTCTCAGTACAACAAAGATGTGCCTTATCCTCCTCCACTACCCTCTGCTGTAGAAGCAATCCGGAAAGAAAGAAACATCACAAGGTGTGTTCTACGCTTTCCCCTTATTACCAGATTCAAGGGGTTTAAAGATCATGGATGTATACAAAATATGTTGTTCTTCATATATAATTTTTCTTATCAAATAAAACTTGAAAATGTACATTTTAAGGTGGTCATTTAGGTTTTGGTTAACTAGGTCCCTGGCAGAAAACTTTTTGAAAAATGCATCTGTTCAATCAATCTTTTGCAAATCTTTTTTGCGAGTGTTAGAAATTCAACTCATATTGGCTTAAGTGCGAAGGAAATTTATTGGCTCGTGTATCTAAGAAGTTCAATATTAGTACTGGCTTAGATTGGCTGGATAAAGGGTTTGCATAATGGTGTCATGACTCAAGTTTTTTTAAAAAAATTAATTAATTCTTACTTTTGGCTGTGTTGGGTCTTTGTTGCTACGCGCGGGCTTTCTGTAGTTGTGGCTAGTGGGGGATACTCTTCGTTGTGGTGCACGGGCCTCTCATTGAGGTGGCTTCTCTAGCATGGGCTCTAGGTGCACAGGCTTCAGTAGTTGTGGCTCGCGGGCTCTAGAGCACAGGTTCAGTAGTTGTGGCGCACGTGCTTAGTTGCTCCACGGCATGTGGGATCCTCCCGGACCAGGGCTCGAACCCGTGTCCCCCGCATTGGCAGGTGGAGTCTTAACCATTGCGCCACCAGGGAGGTCCCATGACTCAGTTTTTTTTCACCCCTGGGCTGTGCTTTCTTCTGGATTGTCTTGGCTGCAGGCTCTCCTCTTGCAGCAGCAGGAGGATGACTGTTATCTTTACTCTTACATTTTACCAGATTAGCAATCCAAGCAAAAAAGAGAACAGCTCTCTTCTTGCAGTTTTATCACATCTCCAAGCTGATACTTAATGGCCCAGACGGATGTCACCCACAAAGTAAAATCACAGTGTTACTACCAAATGGGATTATAGATGCTGGGCAGACAGTACAATAGAAGTCCATTATACTTACGCTTGTAACTACACCTAAAGCTATATCTGACCAGATTCTGTGTGATTAAGTCCTAATGTTTGAAAGATTAACAAATTTTAGAGTTCTGGAATGATTTGATTTGGGCTTTCTCGCTCCCTCCCTAGTCTCTGATCATTATCCTTTTCTTCCCCACTACAGAGAAAGATTTCTGGTGTTAAATTTTAAGGACAAATTTGAGTCTGGTATTCTCCAGCTGAGTCAGTGGTTTAAAGAAGGAAAGCTAAAGGTAGGACTTGCTTCTGTTCTTTATCAGTATTATTCTTCCTGCTACTTGATATACTTTTGTATTATTTGGATTTAATATTAGTTTCATAATAAATATTTCTACAGAAGAAAAGTATACTAAATATTATAAATTAACTTTACCTCCTGAGTGAGGGTAACTCTCCTGATTGAGAAACCCTCTCATTATTCCCTTTATCTAAAATTTTATTAATGTTTACTTTTCTTACTATATTACCAGATCAATAGGTTTTTGTTTTTTCCAAATTGTAATAGTCATTAACAAATATTTATGGAATGCTACTATGAGTTAGAAGCTGTGCTTTCTCGAAAATCTTATAAGCACCTCCTAGTACCTCTCCACCACCATACATCTTTCCTGCCCTCCCTGGACATTCTGATAGATCTCTTGGCTGTGGCTGAAAATCAGGAATTATCGATCTGGGGTCCAGAGACCCTGACCTAGGATGTTCTTGAAATGTGAAAATGATAGGCAAAGTTGTATGTGTGTGTGTGCTTATATACTTTGTTTTTTGAAAAGAAGGTGTATAGCATGTGATATTACAAACTGAAGATTAGACAATGGGAAAATAGGATTGTACTTAAAAAAATGAATTGATAGGAAACTTTTCTGGACTACCTACACAAAATGAAGAATATCTCTTTTTAGACAGAAAATGCTAAATAGTATTGCTACCTTTTGCAAAACTGAAAACTGTTAAATAGAAACACTGAAGTCTAAAGAATATAAAATATACCTATTTTGATTACAGATCAAAGAGACTATGATAAATGGATTGGAAAACATGGGAGGTAAGATGAATGTAGATTTATTATACACATGAGTTCAGCACAAATACTCTCTTTTTTCTTTTAATTCTACTTCTCTGTTGTTTTTTTCTTTTTAAATCATTTCTTTCCTGTAAAGTCTTGATCAAACTTCATGAAGTTCAACTTAGTGGTATTTAAGAGCCATTGTTTTCTCATTTCAAATTGTAAAGTAAGTGTTTCTTTGGTTTTGTAAATAACTTACGAAAAAAATGTAAGAATTGTGAAAGTCATTTAGCCTCTAGGTAACTTTTTCAGATTGAATGGTTCTAAGCCATCATAAGATTACATGAAGCAAATTTTCAATATTTGGGGTTTTTTTTTTTTTACTAACATACACAGATTTCAACACTCTTTTGTTTCAAATAAAGAGGATTAAATAAAACTGATAATTTTTCCTTTTTGAGAAAAAAATTTAATATATTTGGAGATGTATATTTCACTTAGTAAAACTTTGACTAGATTTCTAATATTTTAAAGTTATTTAAAAATTGTTATTGCTGACATTTATCCTCATATTTATTTGCCTCTAGTCTTCAGACTCTGTAACAGTGAACATGGATGTAGACACCAATTAATCATTTCTAGTTTGGGTAAAAACACATTTTTAAGATGTTAATTGGGTTAGTTTGTCCTGTAACTTTGCCAGTGTTTTACTTGAGGTTTCTTTTCATGACAGTTTCCTTCTGTACTTAAAATCATTGAAGAAATTATTCAAATTAATTGTATGTGTCTGACCTACTGATAAACATGTATGATGGTGACATTTATGTTTTCAGATAACCTAGTTTTTTTTTTCTTTCCAGCTGCATTCCAGTCCATGATGACAGGAGGTAACATCGGAAAGCAGATAGTTTGCATTTCAGAAGAAACCTCTTTGTTATCTCTGTAAACGTCTTCATTAAGGAAGTACACGGATTGCTTTCCGTTTTGCACAAAGATTTCAAGATACATTAAAAAAAACCCTTAAGAGTACAGATAGCTTTTGATTTAAATGTGATCATAGGTGATATTTTCTTAGCTGCATAACATAATTCTTTCATATGTCTTCAATATCATATATGTATTCTTCATCCAATATGATTATTTACAATAATAGATTGAAGTCAACATGACCTATTTTTCCTTCTTTTGTTAAAACTAATATTACATGAAATTTATATCAGATATTCTGAAACCACTGGAGATTTGATGTAACTGTTTAATAGATCATACAAAATATTTTTTAAATTAATAACTTTTATTAACTTCATAAGTTGTATTTAAAATAGAATACTTGAGAAGGCACTTAGTAAATATTGAACTGGACATGCTTTATGTAATTCTTGAACTGAAGCTTGGTGAAGAATAAATTGGGATGGTCTTTCCATATTATAGATGGAAGAGGGACTTAATTGCAGGGTCTGTGTGTGTGTGTAGGGGTTTGGGGGAATTCAGAGTTTGTGGAACAGTTTTTGGGGTAGGAGAGCAGAGGCTTTGTGTTGGGAGTAGTGTGAGAAGTTAAACAACTGAGGTTGGTTAGGTTGATGGAGGGACTAGATTTACTACAGAAGATATGTGTTTTGCCAAGTAGTTCACAGTATAGCCTAAAAACTCAAATATATATTGATAAAAGCCTATGTTTATTTTAGGTTAGCAGGCACATACTGTCAAATAGTTACAAAGATTTCGAGGGCAAATAGATATAGACATCAATTCAAGTTTTAAGTGATGAAAAAGATTTAAACAACAAATACAGCTTCAGAAAATGACAGAATTGACTGAGCAAAGTAACAAATGGTCATTAACATGGATGTTTAAGACCTATTAATGTACCTCTAAATAAGAGCATTTATTTTATTAATTGTAATCAACCCTTTAATACAGTAAAATTGATATTTTCTGAGTGTTGTGCTGGCTTATGGTCAGCAGTTTACAAACTGCAATATACTTTTGTGTAGATTCGAACTGTGTTAGTAATCAGTCACTCCAGTTGACCTCAGTGGCCTTCGCTTCTTTCTTGTTCTATATACTTTTCCAGAGAGAGCTTCATCTCTTGTCTGTGTGTTGATAACTCCCAAATCTGTATCTTATTTCTGACCTCTTGAGCTAGGTAGGGACCTTCACCTCCAAGTAAATATCCCATAGGCACCTGGAATAGATAAACTCGGCTTATCTAAAGAGGAATTATCTTCCAGTGAAACATGTTGCTTCTTTTTTTCAAATCACCATCGTTTGTGTACTAAACTACTCCCCTGGTTTCTTCAACCTTGTCTCTGTCCTTGAAAATGCCCTTCTTAGAAAACACCTTTAATTCCCACTGCCACTGTCTTAGCTCAGTCCCTCCTTCATCCTTTGGCACGCAGCAAGTATTCAAAATTTAGTAATTTCACAAAGTCAGTCAAACACATAAAGCTCTAACAAGTTGCGGCATCTGGCCTGAAATTCAAGTGTTCTAGCACCAGTGTGGACATCGGAGAGCTCTTTACATCCTACTGTACTGACGGAACCCAGACTCTAGGGACTTCACCTTCCAAAAAAAAGTTCTACACCGGAGTCTCAGTTCTTACCCCACCTGGTATGCAATACAGAACTAGATTCTGCAAGTTCCCTTCTCGGGCAGTGAAGCTTCGAGGTCCTCTTCACTAAGAACTTTGATAAATGTTTAAGTAGTGATCTTTTCTTTCTCGCTTGCCTCCATTGCAACATGTACTGATCTCAGCTGACAGGAGATAACTACCCCATCCGCTGCAGCAGGGAAGCAGTGACGTCACGCCTAGAATTGACTGACCCCGTTTTTCGGGCTTCGCAGACCACGGAGCTACGAAGGCCGAGAGGGAATGAGTGGGAGGCAGGAGACCGCAGTGCCTTCCCTCTCCGAGCCAAGACTGCCTGGCCCGCGCTGGCCCCCGGGGCGGAACCTCCTGCGGGACTGCAGCAGCCTGGCTCGGAGGCGAGCGAGTGGGTGTGTGTGTGGGGGGCGGCCAAACTTCCTGTCCCGCGCTCGAGCTGCTTCCGGCGGGAGCCGGAAGACGCTCTGTGTGGACAGAATTCGGGACCGACTGACGGACGGACGGCTGCCCGGGACGGAAAGGTGAGCGCCGGGGTGGGCCTGACTGACCCGCTCGGCTAGGTGGTCCCCGAGAGGGAGGGAGCCAGTGCTGGCTCCTCGGGGGCTCGGGCCGAGTTTGCCCCCGGAGAGGACAGGGAAACCGCCCCGGGGCACCCCACCCGGATCTGGAGCGGCCGGTCTGAAGCCCTACGGCTTCGGCTCTTCTCCTCGCGAGCTTTTGGGGCAGATGTTTCGGCTCCTTCGCTTGGTTTCGGGGCCAGGGGCATGGGGACAAGACCAACCTGGAGAAAGCTAGAGTCAGCGAGTCCCCGCGGCGGGGGCTCCCGAACTGCACCCTCCGCGAGGCCTGCCTGCGGACCTTGGGGCCCTTCACTAGGCTGTTGTAATGGGGGAACGAGGATGCCAAGGCGACTCTGCCCTGGACATTTCAACCCAGATCTGCCCTCTGCTTTCGTACGTCCACTTACTTTCTCGGTCTAGAAGAAGGAAGGCTGCCGACTCGGAGGGTCTGGGCCACTGGTTTCTCCTTCGCATGTCATTTCCAGGCGAGGGTGTGGGCTCTGAGAGTCTACAGCCTTATGCATTTCGCAGGTTGAAGTTTCTTCAGAGAAAAGAATTCAGTTAGTTTAATTAAAGTTTATCTCACTTGCTCATGAGGCTCTGAAATGCATTTAGGAACCATTTGAAAGTTAAATATTATTAACTTGGAACTTAAGAATTTGTATTTCTTCCTCACTTTGGCACAGGACCAACGCAGCGTATTTGCAAAGAGAATAAAAGGAACATTTTAAAATAAAGCCAGGGGCATTTTGTTATTGTTAGGGAGTGAGAAATTCCACTTTGTGTTATCTTCGTGTGAGACAAGGTCAACTAAACTCTCAGTCAAAAGATTTAGGTTCTAGTTTTTTAAGTTTTACATCTAAGTAGAGGTCTAATTTTTGGCAAGTTAATTTCTAGCTTTGGACTTTTTTTTCCCTCTGTAAATGAAGGGGGTTACCTATTCATTCAGCAAATATTTCCTGAATGCTTAGTTCGTGCAGAGCATCAGTGGAGAAGGGAGAGGGATGGGAGAAGGATGATAAATTCAATGAACCTTAACCAGTGAGAAAAATAGGCAGGTAGACAACTAACTCCCAAGGCAGGCTGAAATAATTGCTAAAGAGAGGTTAAACTGTGTTGTGAGAACACCAAGGGAAGGACAGATTTGTTCTGACTGGAGGGAAAGGGGTCTTCATGGAGGATGGTATATGAGTTGGATTTTAAAGACTGGAAAGGATTTCAAAAGATCACAGCTGGATTGGAGGGTTTTATTACTGGAGGGTCTTATTACTGAAGAACTATCACAAGGGAAAGGGACCTTGAGCACTAAAATAGGTTGGAGTGTTCATTTAGTAGCCAATCCAGTGTGTACTGGAGAAAAGGGTTCATTGAGGAATATAGTGGATGCTGCAGTTGGAACAGTATTTAAGGACATATTGTTGAATATTTAAAATGCCATGCTTGGGGATTTTACTGTTAATTCTGGAGCACTGAACTTTGGATAAGGGAAGTGACGTAAGCATTTCTGTGTTTTAGAAAGATAACTCGAGTGGCTGCATAAAAGATGGAATGGAAAGGGGAATTTTAAGGGCCAGGTGGCCAGTTAGAAACCTATATTCATAGTGTAGTTGAAAGATAATGAAAAACCTGAACAGGGCATTATGGTAGGAGTAAATTTGGAGGAATCAGAACCACTGGGATTATTTAAATGTGGAGGATGAGAGAGATTGTTCAAGACCTAGAATTTGTAGCTGAGTGGGAGAACAATTGGGCAATAACTGAAATGGATAATACAGGAAGAAGAACAGGTTTGGTGGGGAAGGTGACAGTCTGGATTTTGGACATTGTTAAAATTGAGGTAGATATCTACATGGGGATACCTAGCAAGCAGTTAGAAATGAAAGTTTGGAGTACAGAGAGAGGTCAGAAATAGAGACAAAAATTTGGGTATCATTCACGGAGTCATTCATTCGTTATACAAATATTTGTTCTGTGCCTACTAGCTGCTTACAGGAAGTTTGTATAAAAGCCCTTTAAACTAATAGTAAAGACAATCTCAGAGCTTCACAGTATCAGAAATGACTCTTGGAGACCTAAATTCCTTATGAATTACCTACAATATGTTGCCAGGCACTAGGTGATGGGTTCTGAGTTCTGGGAGATACAGTAGTGAACAAGACAGGTTAGTTCTTGCCCTTGTTTATGGAGCTTACAATTTAGGGGGTAGCCAGACAAAAAGTGAATACTGTATCAAAACAAAAGAATTAGAAATTGTGGTAAGTGCTGTAATGGAGACAGCAGAGATAGAAAATAAAAGTGGGGGTATGAGGAACCTTCTTTGGATAAGGTTATCAGGCAGAGCCTTTCTGCATGAGTTGATAGTTAAGTAGAGCCCTGAAGAATGAAAAAGAGCTAACCAATGGAAGAGAAAGCATTCCTAAGTAGAGGAAATGATGTGTGCAAATCCTTAACATAGGAAAGAGCTTAATGTGTTCAGGGAACTAAGGGAGAGTCACCTGGCTGGAGCTTGGTGAGCAAGTAATAGAGCACAACTCTGGAGTGTTTTTGGAGAGGCAGGAATGGATCACATAGGTCCTTATAGGCCAGGATAAGGAGTTTGGATTTTTTCTAGATGCATTGGGAAGCCACGTGAAAAAAAATGTGAAAATTCACATTTTAAGATGATATTAAGTGATGTGAAGAGAACAAAATGGAGAGAGGCAAAGTACAGAAGCAGGGAGACCAGTTAGGAGACAGTAACAGTACTTTAAGGCAAGGTTGATGGTGGCCTGGAGTAGAGTAGTGGCAGTAGAGATAGAAGTAGGCGGATTTGCAATCTCTTTTGGAGACAGAATCAAGTCCACACTTGCAACTGGACTGGATACTGGGAACAAAGGAAAGAAAGTAATAAAAGTGACTTCTAAATGGGGTGAATGGTGATCCTCCCTTGAGCAGAGGGTTGTGGTCAGAGGGGCTGGCAGGGGAGGATGGGAAATAGGCTTGGGAGAGAATTCATTTTGAACATGTTAAATTTGAGATATCAAAACATGAGGTAGAGATGTCAAATAAGCAATCCTATGTACAAGTTTGCAGCTCAGAGGAGATATCTGGGCTATAGATAAAAATTTTGGAGACCGTATCATTTAAAGCCATGAGTTCACACTAGGAAGAGAGTCTAGCAAGAGAAGAGGGCCTGGCCTGCAAACTATCCTGAAGAACATTAATATTTAGAGGATGAGTGGAGGAGGAATATAGGAGTTATCAAAGGAAACTGGCGGAATGGCCAATGCGGTAGGATTAAAATAAGGAAGAAGTATCTTAAAAGCAAAAGAGAGTAAAGTGTTTGAGGAAGGAGGCAGTGCTTCTAAGGGAAGATATCAGTTATGACTCTGGTTGCAAATGACCAATTTACTTGAGGAGAAGAGGAATTTATGACAAGGATGTGGGCAGCTGACAGGATCAAAGGAAATGCTGAAGGCCCTGGCTTTGAAAAGGACAGGAATCTGAGCAGCCCCAGGGGGAGGCTGCTAATTGCAGTACTGGAGTGAATGGGCTGCTACAGCAGTTTTCACCTTAGTTACTTCTTTTAGAATTCATGTTCTGAGGAAAAGTATCTGATTTGTTCATCATGGGTTGAGTGTCCAACAGTTGGTCAGGATAGAAAAGAACACCTTAATCTATAATCACACGAAGAATGTATCCAGTGGGGGAGGAATAGATCCCCAAACAAAATGTGGATCCATCCTGTCACCCAAACGGGGGAATGAATGTGGAACAGTCAAAAATAATAGCTGTCCCTTGCAAAGGTCAAGTAAGATGAGGGCAGCAAAGTATCCATTAAATTTGGCAGCATGAAGATCATTGGCTTAAATTTGTCTCTGAAGGATTGCAGAGACATGGGGAGGTGACTGGAATAAAAATCAGGGCTGTAGGAATGGAGCACCCCAGAAAATCCTGGGAAGAGAAGAGGGAAGGCCCAGGATGAATGCTAGGGTTTCTGAGATTCATTCTGGCTTCACAGTTCTGTATTCCAAATGTCTTTTATCAGTACCCATTACCACTTTATCATTAGAATTTAATTAACTCTCATGCTATATCATATACTAGATATGATATTTAAAAGTTACTTGGTTTTTCTGTGCCTTTCACTATCATTTTATGCCAAAACTTAAACTGCTCTTTTTTAAATTTTAATTTTTGGTCTTTGGAATTCACTAACATTAGTAGAATTTTGTTTTTGTTTTTTAAGTATTACTGAGTTTTGTTCCTGTCTGTATCTGTGGTCAGCCACAGATTTCGGGGGAGCTGAGAAGCAGATTGGCCCATGGTAAGAGAGACTAGTCCTCTTGGTTGAAGTTATGTGCTTTATTTTAACCTCTGTGAATAGTGACCAATTGGGGGAGCACTGTGTTTCTCAGTTTCTTCCCTCTTTTTTCTCAAGCCTCCCTCAGTTTTCCCCTTCTTTCCAAAACCGGGTCAAGGTCAAGGCATTTTCTGCCTCCCTCAAGAGGATAAGAGCAGTACTGGTATTCTGGGCTTTGTATTCTAGGGTGGAATCACATTGCTTTTTGGAGGTTGACACAGTGCTGTTCTGTTTCTTTCATGATGCAGAGTATTAAAAGCCCCTGGTCATCTTTCTGTTTGGAATGCACTCCCTCTGTATGGCAGTCAGGACTAAGGCAAGAGACCTGTATCAGCTCTGTTCCCCTGTTGCTTGCTTAGTTTACTTTGGATTGGTTTTTCCCTCCCAGTATTTCTTCTCCATGTAGCCTGCATTGGTTTTAGGCCATACCTACTCTAGGGAAATGGTGTTACCACTAATTCCTGTCTAGTATATGAGAGTTCTTCATTGGGTTGTGGGACCAAAGACTGGTTAATTAGAAAAACTACTTTGTCTTTCTTTGCCTAGTGTGTAGTATTTTCCTTTGCAGACCTCAAGGAGGTTTGAGGTATCTCAGTTTCACCAAGACTTTTATCAATGGTAATTGCTGATTGTTTGTAATATATACTTATAGCAGGTTTATATATATGGCTTTTTATTTAAAGACTGATTCTGTGTTAAACATATGCATTTCAGACACTTGAAAATACTTTATAGTGTTTTTCAATCTGTGGGACATAACCTGTTAATAGCTGTGAGAACATTTTCGTGGATCTTATCATTTAAAAAAAAATTCAAAGTGTATGAGATTAGTATATGTTAGTATTTTGTTTTATGAAAATATGTTATTTGTGTGTATCTCTGTGTGTGTTTCATTCTCTGGGTTATGAGGAAAATGTATCTTACTGTGGGTTGCAGTCAAAAAAGTTTGAAAATCACTGCTCTATAGGAAATTTGGATTCAGTAACAAAAAGCAGATTTCTTAACCTTTTATAGTATATTAAGCGTTTGTTAGATTTACTTGTTTCTTAAGCACTTATGCAGAACTTTGTTTCTGAAGAATTTTGTAATTATTTCTATTGACTGATATATAAATAATCTTAGGGTAGACCTATTTCATTTCTGTATTTCAGATAAGTTTCCCAGGGCCAAGAAGATGAATAGCTTGCCCGGGTCTCAACCAAGGAGTCAGAGGCAGAATTTAGATTCCTGCTTTAGAGACCTTGGATTTTTTTTTTTTTTTTTAAACATCTCAACTTCTTTATTAAACTTGTTGAGCTCCTTAGTGTTAATGCATAATTTGCTGGATGATGTTGAGTGTACTGTAGAAAAAGAATACAGTTTATCAAACTTCAGTTCCCAGGATTTATTTATTTGGCTAAAAACAGAAAGAGGGTTGTTCTCAGGATGGTCATAGAGATTGCTGTTGTCCTAAATCTACTTTGCTGTTGTTAGGTGTTCTCTCGTTACTTATTCCCAGAACTTTTCAGGGCTTCTTGTGTTCTTTGCTTTGGTTCATTGCAAAGGTTTGTGTTGCCTGCATTTTTTGTAACCCTTAGGCTGACTGTGGGGTAATATATTCAATAATAGCAGTGGCAGGGTCAGTGGATTTCTAAAAAATATAATATGTGCTAGACCAAGATTGTTCCTTTAAGCAGTCTAATATGCTTTCGTGGCCATAGGGAACCATGCACACAGTAAAATTTAGTTGTTGCTAAGGGTAGAGGGAGAAAAGGTCTGAACAGTATACTTAGACCAATCCTTGGGTTTCTGAGATCAGTTAGTTTTGTTATGAACTCTTCATCCGGAGCCAAGATTCCTTATTTATGATTTGTGGAAAATAGGATTTGATGTGCCTGGCCTTTGTTGCTGATAGTTAAATATCATTATCTCTTTTATTTTTTATGGAGCTAAATTAGTAATTTTTCTATTTAGAAGGAAATAAGAATACAAATTTTGTCTGTCTGGGTAAAGATACAAAATAAAAATGTGCAAATATTACTGTCCACATTAAAGGGCTTTGGGTGACGTAGGCGACTGCTTGGTATTGCATCTCTAATCTCTTATCTTAATTAATATAAGAAAGCCTGGGAAGAAATTTCCTCTGAGACCCATAATTATCTTGAAAATAGCTTCTCTTTGAATAAAGCAGTGCCTTTCACTCTAGTGTCATGTAAACTGCATTTGAGGGAAAGACATTGCATTGGACACTCCCGCCCCACCCCATACTGGTAGATTATTTTTATCATAAATACTTTAAATATACTCAAACGAAAAGCTAGGTAATCCTTATCCCTCCTGTGTTGAACCCCTATACCTTTTAATCAACTATAAAATCAAAACAAGTTTACAAATAATTTAGTACTAGCAATGGTAGGGTCAGTGGAATTTTTTAAAATATATAGTATATGCTGAAGCAAGGTTGTTTTCTTAAGCAATCTAATATGTTTTGATGGCCATAGGAACCATGTATATAGTACAATTTAGGTTATCAGTGTTATGTCTGTTGTTACCATGGATTTATATCTTTATGAGTAAGTATATAGATGTAAACCATACCAAAACCCAAGAAAATCCAAATTAACATTCATATTATGTTGTAGAGATGTTGTTTTACTGAAATGAAATACTTAATGTTGATCTGAATAGTGGAAAGATTTAGCTTTGGATTCACTACTATATATAATCTGTTTCTATATTTTGACTTTAGTAATAGCAATGTAGAGAATATCATACAAGGTAGTATTTGTGATGTGAAGGCATTGTGAAGCAGTTTATGATAATCAGATCTCATATTCAACCAAAACTGGCCGGAAGTCCTTGAATGCCAATTTCAGTGAGGTATTGTTTGATAACTTTGTAGAGTTAGAGTTGCCTTATTCAGAAGAAGATAAGGTTTGTGTTGCAAATAAAAAGATAATACAGGGCTTCCCTGGTGGCGCAGTGGTTTAGAGTCCGCCTGCCTATGCAGGGGACACAGGTTCGTGCCCTGGCCCGGGAAGATCCCCCGCGGCTGGGCCCGTGAGCCATGGCTACTGAGCCTGCGCATCGGGAGCCTGTGCTCCGCAGCGGGAGAGGCCACAACAGTGAGAGGCCCGCGTACCGCAAAAAAAAAAAAAAGATAATACAGAAAGGGAGAAAGTTTGGGCAAATCTTATATCTGGTAAGGGACTCGTATCTAGAATATATAAAGAATTCTTACAACTCAATAATAAAAAGACAACTCAATTTAAAAATGGGCCAAGGATCTGAATAAGCATTTCTCCAAAAAAGATGTACAAATGGCATATAAGCACAAGAAAAGATGCTCAACATCATTAGCCATCAGGTAATGCAATTCAAAACTACAGTGAGTTACCACTTCACACTCACTAGGATGGCTGTAATAAAAAAAAAGGTGTATTTTAAAAGGAGAGGATAGGGAGAAATTGGATCCCTCATGCACTACTGGTGAGATTGTAAAATGGTGCAGCCACTTTGGAAAATAGCCTGGTAATTCCTCAAGAGGTTAAACACAGTTACTGTATCACCTATCATTTCCACTCCTAGATGTATACCCTAAAGAGTGAAAACATATGTCCACACAAAAATTTGTACATGCGGCTTCCCTGGTGGCGCAGTAGTTAAGAATCTGCCTGCCAGTGCAGGGGACATGGGTTTGAGCCCTGGTCTGGGAAGATCCCACATGCTGCAGAGCATCTAAGCCCGTATGCCACAACTACTGAGCCTATGCTCTAGAGCTCGTGAGCCACAACTACTGAGCCTGCATGTCACAACTACTGAAGCCCACGTACCTAGAGCCGGTGCTCCGCAACAAGAGAAGCCACTGCAATGAGAAGCCTGTGCACCACAATGAAAGAGTAGCCCCCACTTGCCGCAACTAGAGAAAGCCCACACACAGCAGCGAAGACCCAACACAGCCAATGATAAATAAATTAATTAATTAAAAAAAATTTGTACATGAATGTTATAGCAGCATTATTCATGATAACCAAATTGTGGAAACAACCCAAATGACCGTCAACTGATAAATGGACAAATAAAATATATATCCATGCAATAGAATATTATTTGACAATAAAAAGAAATTAAGTACTGGGACATGCTATAACAAGGATGAACATTGGAAACAGTATGCTACGTGAAAGCAGCCAAGCACAAAAGATTATATATATAATTCCATTTATATGAAATGTCCAGAATAGGGAAATCCATAGAGACAGAAAATAGATTAGTGGTTGCCTAGGCTTGGTCAGGGGTAGGTTTGGGAGGAAATGGGGAGTGATTACTAATAGTTTTCTGTTTTGGGGTGATGAAATTGTTGTAAAATTGATTGTGGTTATGGTCGCATAACTGTGAATATACTAAAAAAATTTACTTGTACTTTTGAAGTGAGTGAACCTGCGTATGGTATGTGAATTACATCTCAGTGAAGCTGTTAATGTAAAAAAAATACTTGAATTGTAGTTTTTGAAATCTGTTAAGTGGGTAACTTGAATTGGGAATAGAAAATTTTAATTGCATATTTTCCATCACACTTCCAGCTAATGTACATAGCAGGTTGCTGTGTTAAAGATGAGATCCATCCAATACACTCGATATGGTACTGAGTGCTCCAATACAGATTCTTTTGAGGTCATCCTGCCTATTCTGCTGCATCCTACTCATCTCTCTTTTGTTTATATAGCAAACATACAAACCACAAACTGGGCACCAAAATTGTGTGGTAGAACTCAGTTATAATATGGATACTGATTTGTTCCAGAAAATGCATGTGTTAATTTTTAAAAAATTATCATTGAAATGACTAAAATGAAATGTCACAGATAACCATGAGCATGAGAAATGGTGATCTAGAGGTATCTATTAAACTGTAAGAGAGGTGGCAGCTCCCTTCTCTAAATTGTTATTACAGATTTGCAAAAATGTCTAAAATATATCTGATTTTTTTCCCTTGTTTGGTACACATGTTCATATACTTAATTTTTAAAAGTTTTCATTAGGTAAGGATATCAGAAATGGAGCCAGTGCCATCAGTTTCTAAGAAAACTAACTAATATAAAGGACAGTAAATAGTTGTCTAGTTTCTTAGAGATTTTACAGTCCTGGAATCTTAAAGTTGGAGGAACCCTAAGGTTAACCTAAACAAACATTTGGTAATTTCTTGGCTTCTTGAAATGAGCTGGAATTGGGGAAAAGGAATTCTTAATTCTTGAATCCTGATGATTCAAGATCAGACCTAGAGAGATGTAATTACTATCCATGCCAGCCTGCTCTGTGGGTGGGAATGCTGGCTCTGCAGCTTAATAACTTGAGCAAGTAACTGTACGAAGCCTTGGTTCCTTCCTCTCTGAAAAGAGGGATGGGTAAACTACATTGAGCAGTTATAGTGCTTGAATAAGAAAAACGTATGTGAAAGGAAAAGTCAGGGATTTATGACAGCTTTATGTGTTAAACTTAAAATGAGCCTTTTCATTTACATCTTATACATTTCTTTTTATGATGAAAGTGAGGATTTCTGGAAGCTAGCAGTGGGGAGAGGTTTAACCAACAGGAGAATAAACATTATTCACGTACTTTTTTTTTTTTTTTTTTTTTTTTTGCGGTACGCGGGCCTCTCACTGTTGTGGCCTCTCCCGTTGCGGAGCACAGGCTCCGGGCGCGCAGGCCCAGCGGCCATGGCTCACGGGCCCAGCCGCTCCGCGGCATGTGGGATCTTCCCGGACCGGGGCATGAACCCGTGTCCCCTGCATCGGCAGGCAGACTCTCAACCACTGCGCCACCAGGGAAGCCCTCACGTACATCTAAATACCCTTTTTGTAGAGTAAGTCTTTCTTATTCTAACTTTCCACTCTACCTCGGTATGTATTGAAAACTCCCATCCTGAGTATATTTTACACTGTATGCTTACTTTGTATATAATAGTGCTTCCAATTTAAGCAAAAATTGTGCAAAATAAAGTGGACTCGTTTGCCAAAATCGTGAAAGAAAAGTTAAGCTTTAGGAAAGTAAGAATTTAGAGGATGGGAGGACAGGATGGCAGAGTAGAAGGACCTTGAGCAAAATCACAGCTAACTGCTGAACAACCATGGATGAAAAAGACTGGAACCTACCAAAAAGATAATCTACATCCAAAGACATAAAGAAGAAACCACAACGAGATGGTAGGAGGGGCACACTTGCCATATAATCAAATCCCATACTCCCCAGCTGGGTAACCCACAAACTGGAGAATAGTTATATTGCAGTTCTCCCATGGGAGTGAGCGTTCTGAGCCCCATATTGGGCTCCCCAGCCTGGGGGGTCTGACATCTGGAGGAGGAGCCCTCAGAGCATGTGGCTTTGAGGGCCAGTGGGGCTTAATTACAGGAGCTCCACTCTTGGAGGGTGCATACAAGGTCTTGCACGCAATGGGACCCAGGGCAAAAGCAGTGATGACTTCATAGGAGCCTGGGCCAGACCTACCTGCTGGTCTTGGAGGGTCTCCTGGGGAGTACGGGGGTGGGGGCGGGGGCGGCTGTGGCTCCCCTTGAGGACATTGACACTGGTGGCAGAGATATCAGGGAGTATTCATCAGTGTGAACTCTTGCTGGAGGCTGACATCTTGCTTGGGTCATTATCACCAAGACCTGGCCCTACCCAACAGCCTGTAGTGCTGGGATGCCTCAGGCCAAACAGCCAACAGGGCAAGAACACAATCCCACCCATTAGCAGACAGGCTGCCTAAAGACTTCCTGATCCCACAGCCACCTCTAGACATGCCCCTTGACTCAGCCTTGCCCATCAGAGGGCCAAGACCCAGCCTCCCCCGCCAGGGGGCAGACACCAGAAGCAAGAAAACTACAGTCCTGCAGCCTGTGGAACTGAGTCTGCAAACACAAGTCAGAACCTACCCTGTGACCAGATGGTCCCTGGCCCTTGGGTGATGAGAGGGGAGTATACTGCTGGGACACCTGGACATTCCCTACAGAGAGCCACTTCTCCAAGGTTGAGAAATGTAACTAACCTACCACACACATAAAAATACAAATAGAAATTTAGACAAAATGAGACGGCAGAGGAATATGTTCCAGACAAAGGAGCAAGATAAAACCCCCAAACAACAACTAAGTAAAGTGGAGATAGGCAGTCTACCCAAGAAAGAGTTCAGAGTAATGATCATAAAGATGAACCAAGAACTCAGGAAAAGAATGGATACACAGAGTGAGAAGTTACAAGAAGTTTTTAACAAAGAGTTAGAAAATATAAAGAGTGACCAGAGTTGAAGAATACAATAACTAAAATGAAAAATACACTGGAAGGAATCAGTAGCAGAATAAATGAGGCAGAACAGATTGGTGAGCTGGAAGAAAGAGTAGTGGAAAGCACTGCCATGGAACAGAATGAAGAAAAAAGAATGAAAAGAAAGGACAGTTTAAGAGACCTCTGGGACATCAAACACACTAACATTTGCATTATAGGGGTCCCAGAATGAGAAGAGAGAGAGAAAGGGCCTGAGAAAATATTTGAAGAGATAATAGCTAAAAACTTCCCTAATGTGGGAAAGGAAACAGTTACCCAAGTCCAGGAAGTGCAGAGAGTCCCATACAGGATTAACCCAAGGGAAAATATGCTGAGACACATAGTAATCAAATTGACAAAGATTAAAGATAAAGAGAAAATACTAAAAAGCAACAAGGGCAAAGCAACAAATAACATACAAGGGAACTCCCGTAAGGTTATCAGCTGATTTTTTTTTTTTTTTTTTTTTTTTTTTTTGCGGTATGCGGGCCTCTCACTGTGTGGCCTCTCCCATTGCGGAGCACAGGCTCCTGACGCGCAGGCTCAGCGGCCATGGCTCACAGGCCTAGCCGCCATGGCTCACAGGCCTAGCCGCCATGGCTCACAGGCCTAGCCGCTCCGCGGCATGTGGGATCTTCCCGGACCAGGGCACGAACTCATGTCCCCTGCATTGGCAGGCGGACTCTCAACCACTGCGCCACCAGAGAAGCCCTATCAGCTGATTTTTCAGCAGAAACTCTGCAGGCCAGAAGAGAGTGCCACAGTACATTTTAAGTGACAAAAGGGAAAAACCTACAACCAAGAATCCTCTACCCTGCAAGGCTCTCATTCAGATTTGATGGAGAAATCAAAACCTTTACAGACAAGCAAAAGCTGAAAGGATTCAGCACCACCAAACCAGCTTTACAACAAATGCTAAAGAAACTTCTTTAGGTGGAAAAGAAAAGGCCACAACTAGAAACAAGAAAATTACAAAATGGGAAAGCTCACTGGTAAAGGCAAACATACAGTCAAGGTGGGAAATCATCCACACACACACACTAGTAGGGAGGTTAAAAGGCAAAAGTAATAAAATCATCTCTATCCACAAGAGCAGTTGAGGGATACGCAAAACAATTAGATGTAAAATACGATATCAAAACCAGTAATCATGAGAGGAGGAGAGTGAAAATGCAGGATATTTAAAATGCATTTGAAATTAAGAGATCAGCAGCTTAAAACAATTGTGTATATATAGACTACTATACCAAAATTTCATGGTAACTGCAAATCAAAAATCTATAATAGATAAATACACACAAAAAAGAAAAAGGAATCCAAACAAAACACTAAGGATAATCATCAAGAAAGTAAGAATTTAAAGTAAGGGGGGGAAACAGCTTCATGAGTGTCCCGAGAATACTATTTTGGGGAAACACTGTTCAAATTTTGACTGTGTAATTACCTTTTATAAAAAATTGGGAAATTAAGAAAAGAAAAACATCACACCAGCCTACCACCCACCCAGTACAGTGACTATCATGGCTGTGTGAATTTCCTTTTACTTTTTCCTGTGCTTATCTTAACTAGTTTTAATAACAGCAAGTGTATAATTTTGTGTTTTGTTTTTGTAATTTAATGTCATTAGCATTTTTGTTGTTGCCTTGTTTTCATAACTGTATTTTTAAGTCATACAATGTCCTACTATAATCAACCATTACCTAATTGAATATATATGTATATTTATATGTGGCTTACAGTCATTTATTATCACAGATGATAAGGTGAAATTCTTTGGGCATATAGCTTTTTCCATACTTAAGACCTTTTCTTATTTTTTATTTTATTTATTTATTTTTAAATTTATTGAAGTATACTTGATTTACAGTGTTGTGTTTCTGCTGTACAGCAAAATGATTCAGTTATATCATTACATATATGTATGTGTATACTTTTTCATATTCTTTTCCATTGTACTTTATTACAGGATATTGAATATAGTTCCCTGTGCTATACAGTAGGACCTTGTTTATCCATTTTATATATAATAGTTTGCATCTGCTAATCCCAAACTCCCAATCCATTTCTGCCCCACTCCCTTCCGCCCTGGCAACCACAAGTCTGTTCTCCATGTTCTTGGAATAGATTGTTAGAAATTCTACATTAAAGTACAACTTTTTATGGGTTTTGATATCTATTGGGCTTGTTCTATTTTAAAACAAGTGTTTTGAGCTGAATTCTTTATTTGCTTGCTTGTTGTGATTTTTGGATATGTAAAGAAGTTGCTCTGTTTTTTTAGCTACATTTTCCTACTGCTCCGAATTCTCTCTCTCTTTTTTCCTTTTTTAGGCTAAATTAATTAACCCACCCAGCACAGCATCTTACAGGAAAAGCATAGCACTTCCTAGAGGAGTATGAGCGTAACAGGAAGGTGTCATTGACTCTGAATTAAAATTTTAACCTGTCCCCTGAACAGCTACAGGATTTGGAAGCTGAATCAATGTTATCAGATGAGTTAGAATCCAAACCAGAGGTGAGCCCAGGCAACTGGTTTCCTTTTCTTTTGGTGGGCTGCATTCCAGAGTTTGTTCTTAGTTCAGGAGTCAGCAAACTTTTTCTGTAATGGTGCCAGGTAATAAATATTTTAGGTTTTGTGGGCCTTATGGTTTTGGTTGTAACTACTAGTTTATTATTTTTCTGTTACTAAGTACTTTCTCAAAAATTTAAAAATTCATTTCTTACCTTTTATGACTTTTTATACTTGTTATTTAAATAAGTGTAAATTATTATACATTTACATAATGACAAAATTTATGTATATGACATATATGTAATATTTACTACCACAAACCATTTTTTATTAATTTTGTATATATCTAAAAGTGTTTTCTTTTTAAATGTGATTAGGGGATTTAAACATTTAAAATTTTTATTCATTTTTCTCATTTTAATTTTAGAACATTTGTGTTGCTTAGTGGAAAGATCACTGAATTTGGAATCATGTTACCTAAGTATGAAGACTGACATTGCTCCTAACTAGTGATGTGACCTTGGACTAGTCATTTAGTGCCTTCAACTTGATTCCTTGTCTTTAAAATACATGTTTAATCTTTCTAAGCTACAGTGAGGATTAAAAGAGCCAATACACAGAAGAGTGCTTTATAAAATATAATCAGTACAATGCAATTGAATTTGTAATAGCCACCATTTAAAAATATAATTATTTTGATCATTTCTCTGTTTTATGGAAGGTGATAGAAGTTAATTATACGATTCAATTTTTATCTAGAACACTTGATAAAAATAATTTAAAATATTATTTTGTAGTTAATCTAGTTTTTCTATGAATAAGGTTGAGACTAGTGAGCAATCAAGACTTAATTACATCATTGCCTTTTGGTAAATTCAGAGGTTTAGATCCATTCATAATAACTTGTATTATTTGTTGTCTCCACATCCCCGCTTTCCCCTTCAGCTGCTGGTACAGTTTGTTCAGAATACGTCCATCCCACTGGGACAGGGGCTAGTAGAATCAGAAGCTAAAGACATTACTTGCTTGTCCCTCCTTCCAGTGACTGAGGCCTCAGAATGCAGTCGGCTAATGTTACCAGGTAAAAATTAAGATCACCAGAGATAAGATAAACAAGTCTTAAGAGCTTAGCCTTCTCTGTGGTACTGGTGGAATGTGATAACTGACTTTATAACTGACTGGTAGAAACTGTAAAAATTAGGACTTGTGGAGAAAAAGCAACCATGGGAGTCATAAGTGCATTGTTAGTTTATTTATTTATTAAAAAAAAATTTTTTTTTTGGCCATACCGTGCAGCTTGTGGGATCTTAGTTCCCCGACTAGGGATTGAACCCGGGCCCTTGGCAGTGAGAGTGTGGAGTCCCAACCACTGGACCACCAGGGAATTCCTTGCATTGGTAGTTTAAGTCATAGGAATGGATATGAACACCCATAGAGTGAGAGTGAGAAGAAAAGGAGGCCAAGGCAGAACTGCATGGAACTCCCTATTCAAGGTATGGGGTGAGGCAGGAGAGCCTGTGAAGGACAGAAGAAAGAAAGGCTAGAGCAATAGGGGGAATACTGGCATGGAACCCAAGGGAATAGACAAGTGTGACAAATGCTTCTAAGAGGCCCAGTGAGACAGGGACTGTCCCAATGAGATAGGGTCGTCAGTGAGGTCATTGTTGACCTAGGACCTGCTCCTTGGAGAGGTAGTGGAAAGCCAGGCTGCAGTGGGTTGAGGTATCAGTGCAAGTTGAGGAAGTAACTATACTTTCTAAAGGCTGTCTTGCTATGGGAAGGAAAAAGAGAAGGACATAAAGTACATTAAAGAGTTCTTTTTTAAGATCTGAAATATTAGAGGGTGGTTTTATACTAAGAGGAAAGAGCCCATTAGAGAAGCTGCAAACACAAAGAGTAGATAATTGGTGAGGAGGCTCCAGGAGAGGTAGAAGGAAGTAGAATGCTGAGCATGGGTAGTGAGATTAGCTTTGGATGAGAAGAAGGAGATCCTATCACTTGACTATTAGGAAGGAAAACATTATTTTTGGATGCAATGGATTCTTTATTTTCTGGAAATTGAAATATTTAAAATTTGAAATATTAATGTTAAATCAGGGGAGGGTCACCTGTTGGTGACAACTTATTTGTTATAAAGTCTTCTGGTTACTATCCTCTAGTGGCGTTCTTTTTTGATTTTTGAAGTGACTTAAGGGCAGATATATTCAACCAACCAGTGTTGATTTAAGGTTTCTCTATCTAGCTCCTGTCTTTTCCACATCTTCCATCTCTCAAGTCCCATTTTTCTACTGGTGTGTTCGGAGTGTTTCCAAATCCATGAATTTTCAATATGTGAAAATTTCCATGTGCTAATAAAATTTTATCTTCATTAGGCTTTTTTTCCTGAATTTACTCTCCCAATTTTAATTTATTGAATAAATATTTTGACAATAATAAAGGAAATGAAAACAGGAACAAAAGCATCCATCTTCTTTTCTACATTACCTTCTTTTAGTTTTAATTTTGATTTAAAATATTTTAGACAACCAGGTATAGATAATAGTAAATGAAAACCCATGTACTCACTTCCCAGCTCATGAAACGTATTACAAACACAAATGTATCTACATACCTCCCTAACCTCATTCCCCTTCCTCCCAAATATGTGTGAATCATTCCATGCATGACCTACTTTTCTTTTTAGTTGGGATATGTGATAGACACAGAAAAGCACAAAACTATATGTGGATATACCTTTTGAAGAATTATTATAAAGGAGATAGCACCACCCAGTCAAGAAGTAGAATGTTGCCAGCTTCCAGGCCCTCCATGGGTTCCTCCATGATAAAAGCAACCTCTGTTCTTCCATAGGTCACCACTGCCCTCAATTTTTTGAAAATTCGTTCTTTGTTTTCCAAGTTTAATCACCCAAGTCTAATTTTAGCTGATTTTGGACTTTAAATGAGTGGAATCATATGAATATATCTTGTTGTACCTTTTATGTTTGTGAGATTCATCCTTGTGTGTAGCTCTGGTTCGTTTGATTTCATTGCTGTATAGTCTGTTATATGAGTGTACCACAACTTCTTTATCCATGCCACTGCTGATGAATATGTAGTTATTTTCCAGTGTTGTATTATGACAAACAATGCTGCTATGAACTTTAAGAACAGTTTTTTTGTGGTAAAGTGTATATAAAATTTACCGTTTTAACCAGTTAAATTTACCATTTAAGCAGTTGTGTGGCATTGAATTCATTCACTTTGTTGTACAACTTCATTAGACTTTGGAATGGCAGTGCTGTCCCTAGGCTTCCACTTTATTTCTATAATCTTACCTGTTATCTCCTTGAAAGAAGAAAATAATGTAACCTGCCTTCTATAAAGATGAATGAAACCCCTGAAAACATCGGATGCTTTAGCACTGTAGTGCAATTCTTCATTATATTGCAACTAAAACCTTTGGAAATTCATCCCCTCCCTTAGAATAAAGTTCTAGAAGCAAGTCTTCTGAATTATTTCTTTACATCTGGTGTAAACCCAGAACCATAATGAAACATACTCATAATTCTATACAATTTCAGTTATATCCCAGGCTGTGATTTTTCCCCTAATGCCTCACCAGAACTGTCACATACATGTTATAAAAATTAGAGAGAGGTATCTTTTTCCCAAGAAAAATAGTTTAAAATTTAGATCCTGTTCTTGAGTTCGTATTCATTGTGTAACTATATTTTTCAAGGGAAATATACTGATTTGGGGCCTCAAAAGGACAAAGGTCTATAATGTCCAAATGTGGATGGTTCGTATTAGTTACTACCAACCATCAGAGGAGTCTGCCCCTCACATTTTGGTTGACACCCTTTAGCTGCCTTTCACTCTCTCTTCTTTTCTGAGGCAGATTTTGTATTTATAAAATGAAAATGCTGTCTGCTCCTGTAAGGGTGTTAGATACTAAGGGATGTTACAAGGGTGTTAGGTACCACTAAGGGATGTTACAAGGATGTTAGGTACCATATATCAAAATGGTGAACTCCTTGGAAATAGGTGCTACATAAAGCTGTGGTATTTTCCCTTTACTAGATGATACTCCAAATCATACTAACTCCTCCAAGGAGGTTCCTTCCTCGGCTGTGTTGAGAAGCCTTCAGGTGAATGTGGGTCCAGACGGAGAAGAGACGAGGGCTCAGACCGTACAGAAGTCTCCGGAGTTTTTGTCCACTCCAGAGTCTCCTAGCTTGTTGCAAGATCTACAGCCAAGTGATAGCACTTCTTTTATTCTTCTTAACCTAACAAGAGCAGGTATTCTTTACCCTTTTCTGACTTCTGCTCATGCTTAAGAAAAAAAACTGGGGAGCAGGGAATAGTTAACTTAGTCATACTTAAAGTGGAAAGAAACTATTATTTTTTTATTTTGGAGAATTGGTGTCGTTTGGTGATCAATTGGGTATGTAGAGGGAGAAGGCAGACTCTAAGATGACTCAAAAATTTTTTGTTTGGGAAATTAAGTGGTGTCATTCACCAAGATAGGGCTGTGGGAGAATGATTAGTTCCAATTTGTGCCTGTTGATATTGAGATTTCACAGGGGCATTTAGGAGGAGGTGTCCTTTAGAAAGTTAGAAACAGGAATCCAGAGTTCTAGAGAGGTCTGTTGTGAAATAAGTAGTTATAGTGCTTATCAGCATTCAGGAAGTGTATGAAACAATGAGCATGGATTCTTTGATTCAGGAGTAGTCTGGAGCACAAACAGAAAAGAAGGCAAATCTAGGACCCTGAAAAAAAATTTTAAGAGGGTAACAGAAGAATGGGAAGCAGCTTCTAGAGAGAGGGATCTCAAGAAAACAAAATGAGAATGATGTGGGGGAGCCAAGGAAGGAAACGTTTTAAAGAAGAAAAGGTACAGAATCATGCCAAATACCACAAACTGGGCCAGTGAGATGAGGACTGGGAAGTGTATGTCCGGCAAAATTAGCAAGAGCAATTGTTCTTGAGGTAGTAGAGGTGGAGCTTAGGGTTAAAGAGATAGGGAATGGACAGCAGGTGAGAAAGTAGATACACAAGTTAGAAGTTAAGAAACTTCAAGAAACATGACTTTGAAGGAACAGGTGAGAAGGTGGTATTTAGAGACATACTTGGGATTTTCTATTCTTTAAAAAAAAAGATGGGAGAGACTTGAGCTTGGACAGATTGAAAGGCTGAAAGGGAAGCTGTAAGGTGGCCACTAAGGAGGAATGGGTTGAAGTTGGGAGAGAGGAGAAAACTAAAAGATAGGTTTGGGATCCTAGAGGTGAGGGTTAGCCTGGTTGCTAGGAAAGACCGTTTTGCCTCTGAAACAGGAGTAGGTAAGATAAAGACCAGCCTGTCAGCTGGGAGTGGAAAGGTGATAACCTAATCTTGTATGAGAACAGAAGCTTGAGGTGAGAGGTGAAACTCTGGAATAGCTGATCAGGACACAGAGTTTCTGAGCCAGGGCCAATCAAAGGATTACTTGGTGGCTAACTTTCATATATCCTCTTGTTTCTTCCAGGTCTGGGCTCTTCAGCCGAACACTTAGTATTTGTACAAGATGAGGCAGAGGATTCAGGGAATGATTTCCTCTCCAGTGAGAGCACAGACAGTAGCATTCCGTGGTTCCTCCGGGTTCAGGAGTTGGCCCACGACAGTTTGATTGCTGCTACTCGTGCACAGCTGGCAAAGAATGCGAAAACCAGCAGCAATGGTGAGACCCCTGTGGTGTTTTCCTTTCCAGTATTCTGTGCAGAGATTTTGGTAATACAATGGCTATATTTTGAGTTGCATATAATCCAGATTACTTTATTGGTAAGAGCAGAAGGCTAGAAATGTGGAAACTGTTTTTCTTATTTTCTAAAAAATAACTCAGCCATGCCAGATTCATGTGCAGAATCAACTAAACTAGCATTCTCAATTGTCAGCTTTAAATAATATACTGAACCCCTTTTAAAGGAAAAAAATTTTTCGCACATCTTGGTGTCATCTTGAATTGTTTTTATTTTGATGGTCCTTATACTTAGAGCTTAATAAAACTACAAAACCAATAAAAATAAAATTAATTTTAAGTCAGTGTGGCAGATGATAATGTTTTGCTGAAAGTAAATTGCTGCACATGGCAATTTAGCAATTAGCAGCTACCATAGTGCTGCTTTTTTGGGGGTTGGGGGTGGGCAGGGCAGGGCAGGGAGGGTGGAACCAATTCACCAGAAGACCTAAATATCCAAATAGGGTATAGTGTGGTTTCTTTTGAGTTCAGCATGCCTGTACTATTTACTCTGTGCCACTTTTTTTCTATCCAGTAATTTTCAAAGTGTGGTCCCTGGATCATCAGCATCACCAGTAATTTAGAAATGCAAATTATCAGGTCTCATCTTACTGAATCAGAAACTTGGAAGTTTTTAGTAAGCCCTCATTGTGGTTATGATGCATGTTAAAGCTTGGGGACCATTGCTCTATTCACACCACTCCTAAACCACTGCAAAACCTTTGCTTGTGTAGCATGCCATAATATTTTTTGTTTTAGGTCTGTCTCTGTATTTTCTCATTAACCTGTGACAATTAAGGTAATAACAAAAAATTATTGAGATAAGGTACATACTGTCATTACCACAAACATACTATCACTTCCATCTAAGTTGAAATACAGAAATATTTTAATTTTGTGTGTGATGCTGTATATCAGGAGTCAGCAAAGGGCCAAATAACCACCCGTTTTGTAAATAAAGTTATATTGGAACACAGGCATGCCCTTTAATTACTAATTGTCTATGGCTGATACTGTGGCAAAGTTAAGTAGTTGTGACAGAGACCATATGGCCCTCAAAGCCAAAAATATCTGCTATTTGGCCCTTTACAGGACAAGTTTACTGACCTGCTCTATACAGTACTACTTTCACTGGAAATTATATCCCAAATGCAAAGATCTTGCCCACATAACTGTAGGATCTTTAACATGTTTACAGTGTTATTCGACATGTACCATATAAGGTTGAGTTTCTTTGTCTCTCTTGCTCTCTCTTTTCTTGGGGGGTGAGGGAGGGGGAAACCATTTCATCAGATGACCTCTGAATATCCAAAACTATCATTGGCTGAGGTCATTTTAAGCTAATCTGTCTTCTGCAAACAGTGCTTTGTTTTCAAAAACAAAGTAATTTAGGGAGCACTTTGAGAAATTTTATAATGACTCAAAATACAAGACAGCTCACTCTTTTCTGAAGGATTTTTTCCCCCCTGTTATATGATTATATCAATGTTCTCATTGTATTGATATCTACAAAATGGAATGCATGAAGCCCCAACTGTCACCAGTTTATACTTTGGTTTTTTTTTTAATTTATTTTTTGGCTGCATTGGGTCTTGGTTGCTGCGCGCAGGCTTTCTCTAGTTGCGGCGAGCGGGGGCTACTCTTCGTTGCGGTGCACGGGCTTCTTATTGTGGTGTCTTCTCTTGTTGCAGAGCATGGCTCTAGGCGCATGGGCTTCAGTAGTTGCAGCACATGGGCTCAGGAGTTGCGGCATGTGGGTCCTAGAGCGCAGGCTCAGTAGTTGTGGCTCACGGGCTTAGTTGTTCTGTGGCATGTGGGATCTTCCCAGACCAGGGCTCGAACCCGTGTCCCCCACATTGGCAGGCGTATTCTTAACCACTGCGCCACCAGGGAAGTCCTGTCACTGGTTTAAATCTCTGGATTAGCATGGGTTTCTACAGACCTTTCCTTAGAAATTAATTAGCTGGAGCTCTTGAGTTAGTGGGAAATTTTCCTTACACTTCTGTGCTGTTTAAAATTTACCCATATTCCAATTAAACAAACAAAAACTATATGGGACAGTATTTTAAAAGAACAAGTTAATTAATATTAACTAGCAAAAGGCATCTTAGGTTCTTCTCTGACCTTGGAGGAATTAGTTTTATGATTAGCATTTGGTGAAGTACAGCAAGGAGAATGTAGGGCAGGAAGAAAGTAAGGTTAATAGATGGGACAGAAACTGCCTTTGATCAACTGTCAGGTTCCCGGGATTGTGATAGGTATAACATATTATCCTACTCTTGGCTCTTGAGAGGGAAATTTGGAAATATGAATCCTATTCCTAAGGTATATGTAGTGGAAAGATAAACTCCATATGTTTATAACAGAATTAAGTGGTTGTGAATGTTTTTCTCTATTGATGTCCAACTATGAATTGAAGAAAATGAAAGAAAGGGTGCACCACCTGCTAATCCGGAATTTATTTAAAGATTTAGTTAACTGATTTCGTTTAAATTTAAGAAAGTCACTGCACCATATGCTCCTCTCCTCCCCTCCTTTTATTCTATTGAACAAAAAACTTGAGCAGGTATTATCTCTAACTTTTAAAAATGTGGTAAGAAATTTGAAAATGAGCTGAGTTTTTGCATTCTTAGATATTTTGTAACTAAGGAGGGGTGGTACAGGAAATTAGAAGGTGATTCTTATTCTCTAGAATGATAGAAACAGCCAAATTGACTTCAGAAGATAGAAATCTAAGAATGGCCATCTACAAAAGAAATTACTACTGTAAGTTCACAGCTAAGCCAGACTGGCTGCTTCTCCTTAAAATACAAGCAAGTTTTTATTACCTAGAGCTTTAAGTCATCTTCTGTAGGACCCCACTCCTGGTGTTGACATACCTGCTTCCTTACCAATCTGTAATGCAAAATAGGTTGAACTCTGCTTTTTGATATGAAACCATTTTGGATATTTCTTACATTTGCCAAAGAGGCCTAGTCTTGTGGCTTTTTGTAGTTCTGTGGATTAAGTAAGGGGATGGGGATATAGAGCCCTCTCACTTCTGTTAAATGAATGCAAAGAGAGCTGGGGAAGATGAAGATCGATATGTGATTAATGATCACTAGGAGTGGCTTTATTGTTTGAACCAAAGTATCTGAGTGGAATCCTTCCCTAGATTACAAATATGTGACTCTGTTACAGGAGAAAATGTCCACCTTGGTTCTGGTGATGGGCAACCGAAAGACTCTGGGCCCCTTCCTCAAATGGAGAAGAAGCTCAAGTGTACAGTTGAAGGCTGTGACCGGACATTTGTGTGGCCAGCTCACTTTAAGTACCACCTCAAAACTCATCGGTGAGCAAACCTGAGATTCCATACTTGGAGCTTAAGAAAGTTGATGCTTCTGAAGGAACTTGACAGAAGTCCCCCCACTTGACAGATTAAAGGAAAGCAGGGGCTCCAGCTCACTTGTGGTTAAGATGTCTTTTGTTCTTTAATAGAAACATTTGCATTGTCTCATTTACCTTGTTCTTGACAAATATTTAATAAAACATTTGGCACCTAAATATCTTAGAGCAAGAGTTCTCAAATCTCGTCATAAAACATAATGTCTTGGAGAACTTAAAAATTATACATAAGCTTAAGCCCCACTCTAAACCTGTGAAATCAGTATTTCAAGAAGTAGGGCATCTGTAGCTTTAACAAACTTCAGGTGATTCTGATACATCTAGATTTGGGATTTACTGTCTGCCTTGAGAGTCAGTAGGAGCTTTGACTTGTCCTCTCTAGCAACTTGTCCTCTCTAGCAAAGAGCATTTTCAGGCATTGTTGCATATGTGATTTTTTTTTTCCCCCAGAAACGACCGCTCCTTTATCTGCCCTGCAGCAGGTTGTGGGAAAAGCTTCTATGTACTGCAGAGGCTGAAGGTGCACATGAGGACCCACAATGGGGAGAAGCCCTTTATGTGCCCCGAGTCTAACTGTGGTAAGCAGTTCACTACAGCTGGAAACCTGAAGAACCACCTGCGCATCCACACAGGTGTGTGTCACCCCAGCATTCCCGCAGGCCGTCTACTGCTTGGCTCAGGGCCTGCTGGCTGTCCTTAGGAGACGAAGGTTGGGGTTGTTGCTAGAACTCTGAGGATGAAATTTCTTTTTTCAAATGCCTCATGGCACTTTTCAGTTCTTTCAGTAACATTTATTGTCACCTCTTTGTGAGAATGGACAGTTTGATTTCTGTCTCTGGTAGCCTTAAGTAGGAAGGGATATAAGACCATCACTGATAACAATGATATGATCATATATGGACAGAAATGAGCCTTTCCAAATATCTCCGAACTTAACACAATTGTAGTTTTGGTCATTAACATTTATTGAGTTACACAAACCACACAGATTCTGTTCTAGGCACTAAATGGGGGGTAAGGTGAGGGGAAATACAAAAGCTAAGATTAATCCCTGACTTTGAGTTTACTTTCTTGTTAGAGCCTCACAACCTGAGAAACAGAATGGAGAAGTGACTTGTCTTGAGTCAAACAGCATGTTAATATCAACGGAGCAAAAGAAAGATATCCTGATTTCTTAATCTAAAAGCTTAAGGGTGACTTTACAAGCCACTTGGCCCAGCTGTGCTAAGTCTCTTGCCAGAGCTTAATCACTGAGCCCAGACTACTACCGTAGGGTGTGTAACTGTTCTTCCCCTTTCTCTTTCTTTTCCTTGTTTATTCTTGCATTGCTAAAATGACAGCAGGTACAAATAAATGACATTTAAAAAGTGAAACCCAAGCTGAAGCCACCTTTGTTCTGTGCATGTCCCTATGATTCCCTCTAGATTGACATTACCACTGGATATATTTTAGGGCAGAATAGCTCTGTTCTCAGCTTTCTTTCTTTTTTCTTTCTTTCTATTTATTTATTTATTTAATATTTGGCCGTGTTGGGTCTTTGTTGCTGCACGTGGGCTTTCTTTAGTTGTGGCGAGCGGGGGCTACTCTTAGTTGTGGTGCACGGGCTTCTCATTGCGGTGGCTTCTCTTGTTGCAGAGCATGGGCTCTAGGTGTGTGGGCTTCAGTAGTTGTGGCACGTGGGCTTCAGTAGTTGTGGCACGCAGGCTTAGTTGCTCCTCAAGCATGTGGGATCTTCTGAGACCAGGGCTCGAACCTGTGTCCCCTTCCTTGGCAGGAGGATTCTCAACCACTGTGCCACCAGGGAAGCCCCTCAGCTCTTTCTTGAAAGAGTATTCTGGCTCCAAGAAAGCAGTTTGAATAAAAGAACAGGAAAAACATCTAGCTGAATAGTTAAGGAAAGTAGTAGAATTCACTGTGCCTTATTAAATTCAGTAACCTCTTCGTCCTTGTGCCACTTGTCATCTTTGTAGCATTTGATAAAAGTGAACATATTTTAAAATGCTTTCTTTTATTCAGAGTGTGACCTTATTTTCTCTCTTCATTCTGACTCTTTCTAGCTCTGCCTTGTTAATCTAATTGTTGACCAATTTCAGAATTTTGGGTTTCTCCCATTTTACTCGATGTGCTGTCTCATTGCAGTCTCAGGGTTCAATTTAATCATTTCTTCCTGAATGTCTCACAGATCTGAATCTCAATAATTAATATAATAATAAAAGTTAGGACTTCCCTGGTGGTGCAGTGGTTGAGAATCCACCTGCCAATGCAGGGGACACGGGTTCGAGCCCTGGTCTGGGAGGATCCCACATGCCGCAGAGCAACTAAGCCCGTGCACCACAACTACTGAGCCTGCGCTCTAGAGCCTGTGAGCCACGACTACTGAAGCCCACACGCCTAGAGCCCATGCTCCAGAACAAGAGAAGCCACCGCAATGAGAAGCCCGCGCACCACAATGAAGAGTAGCCCCCACTCGCTGTAACTAGAGAAAGCCCGCGTGCAGCAACAAAGATCCAACGCAGCCAAAAAAAAAAAATAAAAAGTTAGCATTTATTAAGGCAATTTAATATGTACCAAGCACATATACATTATCTCATTTAATCTTCAAGGTACCTTTATGCTTTAGATACTGAGTTTATTGATGGAGAAACAGAAGGTTAGAGGGTTAAGTAACTTGCCCAACATTATGCAGCTAGGAAATGGTAGAACTGGCATTTGAATTCTGATCTGACTCCAAAGCTCTTGCAAGGATTTTATTTTCAAGTGCTGACAACTCATTTTATCTCAGATGTCAAAATTGACCTCAGATCTTTATTAGTAGTAACGGTAGTAATTAAAGCTGCCAATTTTAGTGGCTTACTATGAGGACTTACTGTGTGCCAGGCACTATGCTTAAATATATTTAACTTGTATCATTTCATCTAATCCTCAGAATAATCTTTTGAGGTTGTATTATGTTAATTTTATAGATAAAAAACTGATTCTCTTAGGTTTTAAATATCTTCCCCATACTGGTAAGTGGTAGTGTCAAGATTTGAACTCAGGGCTAACTGGCTCATGCTCAACCATTATGCAGCATTGCCTCTTGAACCTTCTCTTCTTTATCGCAGCAAAATCACCATCCTCTCAGTTTCCAAATAGGAAGGCCATCTAACTTAAGGCAGCTTGATGAGATTCCTGCCACTAGATTCTGATGAATCTTTTTTGAAATCTTTTTCTGAGGTTCTTGAGTTCATCTTGTTAAACATTTAACCTTATTTATTAACTGAAATTTTCTGTTTTCCTGATGTTTATTCTATCATATGTATGAATATATTGTTCATTCATTTGGCGACTTTTGGAGTGCCTGGCATTCTGGGGTTAGTGTGAGTATACAGATATGCTTTCCAAAAAGTTACAGACCACTGGAAAATCACAAACATTAAACTGTGTGGTACAGTCTGAAAGAACAGTATAATCTAGAGCTGTGCTCCTCCCTCCTTCAAGGCCCAGCTCCTGTATTGTCACCATGCCCGCCTTACTTGCTGAGTTTCTGTTTTTCTCCTTTACTCTCTCACACTGTCACACTCATAACAGTTCTGACACCAAATGTGTTTTCCCACACCAAGCAAGTCTCTGTGACACCAGGTGGGTGTCTATAATTGAACTGAATTCTGACACTATCTGGAAACAGCGTCAGGTCCCACAGGTTAAGGGCTCAGCCCCACAAGCCTGCCACCTACTTCAGATGTCTATTGCAAGTAGCAAGTCCCCAGGTTACTCACAACCTCTGTCTGACTAGGCTACCAATTGGAGTTCCCATGACCCCGACCCCCACCCCCCGCCCCGGATTCAGTTATTTGCTAGAACAGCTCACAGAACTCAGGGAAACACATTTACCAGTTTATTATGTAATAAAGGATATGATAAAGGATACAGGTGAGCAGCCAGACAAAGAGATACACAGGGTGAAGTCTGGAACATTCCCAAGCATGGGATCTTCTGTCCCTGTGGAGTTGGGGTGTGCCACTCTTTTGGCACAGACATGTTCACCAGCCCAGAGGCTCTCTGAACCCTGTACTTTTGGAATTTTTATGGAGGTTTCATCACATAGGCATGATTGATGATTAATCCATTTCCAGGCCCTCTCTCCTCTCTGGAAAATGGGGGTAGGGCTGAAAATCTCAAGCTTCTAATCATGGCTTGGTCTTTCTGGTGACTCGCCCCCATCCAGGAGCCCACCAAGAGTCACCTCATTAGAAGAGACACTGCTGTCACCCAGTAAATTCTAAGGGGTTAGGAACTCTGTGTCAGGAATCACTGTCAAAGACCAAATATTAGAACAACAGATTATCCTAGTGCTCATATCAGTTAAAAAATTACAAGGGGTTCAGGAGCTCTGCATCAGGAGCTAGGATCGAAGATTAAATGTTAGAACAAAAAATTCTAGCACCCCTGTGTACAAGGGTTTTAAAGCTGTGTGTCATGAAACTGGGGCAAAGACCAATATATATACTTATTTCACACTTGTAATTTTCTGAACTTGCTTTGGGCGCTCTCAGTTTCAAGGCTGTGCTCATACTAGTCCTTATGCCTGAAATTTCCTTTCAGCCTTGTCATCTTTAAAGAGCAGCTTAAATTCAGCTTCTTTAAAAAGAGAACTTACCACAGTAAGAATTCCTCCCTTTTATAATTGCATATAGCACTTTTTAATACCAGAATTAAAGTCATTTATGAATACGTTTATCTCTCACTAGGTTGTGACCCTTGGGAGATAGGGACTGCATCTCTGATTTTTTTCACTTTTTATTTTGAAACAATAATAGACTCATGTGAGGTCACAAAAAGAGTACAAAGAGTTCTGTATGTGCTTCACCCAGCTTCCACTCAGAAGTGACATCTTATGTTGCCATAGTACAATATCAAAACCAAAAAGTCAACAGTACTGTCAGTCTACAGACCTCATTCAGTTTTCACCATGCGTCTTTGATTTTTAAAATAACAAAGTAATACTGTAGAAATACTGTAGAAAATGAAAATTATGGAAAAGCAGAAGAAGAAAATAAATCATAATACCACTATCAGGATATAACTACTGTTAACACATTGTGAGATTTTTTTTGTGTACCTCTCACTAAACAGCTGTTTTTATTTGTTTGCTTTTATAAGATGGGATTATGTAATACCTATTTTATAACCTTTAAAAATCTGTACTCTTAAATGGATCTAGAAACTCAATCTTAAAGAGAATTGATGTAAGGTAAAAATCCTGAGAGCGTATACACTGTTTTCTTGATATCCTTGGAAGGGATGGGATCACCAAAGAAGGTAGCTCAGTGCAGCTGGGGCTCAGCCCGTGAGGAGGGAGAAGGAAGTATGCTCAGAGGCAGCTACTCTAAAGAAAAGGGCAGGGCTGTCTGCAGGGCTGTATACTAGGAGATCACTGAGAGGTGACACCTGCTGGATAGTCTGGTTGAAATTATATAGCGTGAATTCAGGAAATCAGAGTAAGTTGTTGGAAACAGGAAAAGATCGATGGGAAAAGAGAATAATAGTTCATCAGAAGACTGAGTCTTTATCTTATTTTCTGTCTCTAGGAGAGAAGCCTTTCCTTTGTGAAGCCCAAGGATGTGGCCGTTCCTTTGCTGAGTATTCTAGTCTTCGAAAACATTTGGTGGTTCACTCAGGTACTAGAACCTGTGCCATTCATAGATTTCAGGGAAGATGGAGAGCCAAAAGGGTAAAAGGTTAGGGTAGTGGTATAAAGAAATCTAAAGAGAAACAAACTGTTCACCATAAAGTTTCCTCCGTATCCTGACAGAATCAGAAATCAAGGCCCTTGATGCTTGCATTCAAAGGGTCATATAATCAAGGAGAAAATATCTAATTATTATTTTCAGCTGAGCCATTGAACTGCTTTCTAATTGAGACCTTTTCCTGAGGAATCAACAAATTTATTTGGCACTACACTGGGTACTTTATAAGTTACATTAGATATGGTCCATGGAGTTATTCTGAGCAGAGACTTGCCAAGGCAGAAGGGAACTCGAAGTGGAGAGAGATTCTAAAATGGAATCTGGTAATTGTTCAAATGGCTAGCCGTGGGAAGCAAAGGGAAGCCAGAATGGGAGAAGTGGGGAGAAGGAACTAGAAGTTATTTATAATGAAGACAGCAAAACAGTTCAGTGGGAGCAAGGGAGTTGGAGAGGTATAATCAGGGATGTGAATTTCAGAGCTGAGATCCGAGGGGTAGAGCAGTTTTTTAATACGATGACAGATTCTAAGCAGAGATAGCAAACTGATAGCCTGTGGGTTAGATGTGGACTTCCAGATGTGTTTTGCTTGGCTTGTAGAGTGCTTTCATTTTAGTGTTCTTTATTTTATTATGTAAAATTTTTTCAAACATACATAAAAGTAGAGAAAAATACTTTTTTACATAACAATAATGCTGTTATCGTATCTGTCAAAATTAACAATAACTCCTTGGTTTTATCTGAGATTCACTCCATGTTTAATTTTTTTCCAATTGTCTCAAAAATGTCTTTTAAAGTGGCTTTGTTTAAATCAGGATCCATCAAGGTCCACTCGTTGCACTTGGCTAGTAGGTCTTGAATCTAGATCTATCTGTACTTTTTGTTTTTCATGCTATAGACTTACTGCACAACAGAGTCAGTTGGTCATCCCACGTTCTGGATTTGTTGGTTTGCCTCCTTTTCTGTCATTTAACTCGTTCCCCTATATTTCCTGGCTTCAAAGGTTCAAAGATTTTGGCAAGGTTATATTATAGGTGGTTGTGTTTCATTTTGCATCACATCAGGAGGCATACAGAGCTTAGTTGTCAAAATTGATCAGCTGGTTCAGGTGGTAACACCCTGATCCCCACATTGTAATGTTCCCTAGCAGCCTTATGGTTTCATCTCTGAATGATGCCTGAATTCGTTATTTCAGCAGGGTTGTAAAATGTTATTTTTCTAATTATATTATTCATTCATATTTGTTAGCTGGAATTCTTCTGTATAATGGGTCTCTATATTATAAATAGGGCTATTTGGTAATTTGTACACGAAAGGCAGGATAAATGTGTAATTCTTTTAACTGTGAGTTTTCAGAATAAGAAATTGGTACTCTGGTTACTTCTAGCAGTGTCATTTTCACTGCTTTCTCTCTCTCTCTCATTAGTATTATCTTGAATTCATGTGTTTCTGCATATTCACTGTATTTCAATCCATTATAGTTATTTTTTAACAGCTTTTGGACCTATTAATGCACATACCTTAAAGTTCACCCATTGTAAGTATACACGAGTGATTTTTAGAAAATATATAGGATTGTACAATCACCACCACAATCCAGTTTTAGAACACTTGCATCACACCAAAAGTTCCTTTGTGCCCCTTTGCTGTCAGTTCCTGTTCCCACCCCCAGATCCAGGCAGTCATTGACCAGCTTTCTGTCTCTATATAGTCTGCCTCTTTTGGAAATTTTCTGGTCATTTCACTTAGTTTTGATATCTACTAGTCCCCTGTAGGCATAAGGGTTTTTTTTGTTTTTGTTTTTGTTCTTTGGCATAAATTTTTGACCCCGCTGTAAGTGTGGTTGTCTGGGTAGGTGGGATAGAAGTTGAGGGCTTCAGACTTGAGGACCTAAGGGATAGTTCAGATCATTGTGTAGAAGAACCACCAGTGTGAACGTTGAAGACTGAGAGTTGTGGCAGGAAACAGGATAAAGGTATATTATGAATCCAGGGTTGGAATCCTTGAGGCTAGTGCATGTCCTTGAGGTCCATGGAAGACTATATCTGAAAAGGGAAGTAAATATTCTGTGTGTCTACCATGATCTTATACCAGAGAAGTTGTTTTGTGGAAGCAGCAGTACAGTGGGTGTGGAGAGTACTGGAGGCTGGGAGCAGTGAGTGTGCTAAGCCCTCTTGGTGTACTTTCCAGCCTTACCCGGTGTACTGAAGGTTGAGAGGCTGGGGGAAGGTGCGGAATGGGAGAAGGAGTAGCCTGTTAATGTTTAGTTTAACATCCTCTGGGCTTCTCCATCTAGGGCTTGAGCCCATTCTCTTGCTGTCAGAAATGTACCCTGTCATTTTGGCTCCCCTGTCTTAACCTGGTCTGTGTTTCAGGAGAGAAGCCACATCAGTGTCAAGTCTGTGGGAAGACCTTCTCTCAGAGTGGGAGCAGGAATGTGCACATGAGAAAGCATCACTTGCAGATGGGAGCAGCTGGGAGTCAAGAGCAGGAACAAACTGGTAAGGAGAAGAGGGTATAGTGGAGGGCTATATTTTGGGGGTTCAAAAAGCCAAATAACTGGCCTGTCTGATGTGGAAATTTTCTGATTCTATTTTGGGTAGAGAGATTGGTCTCATTTGATGGACTAGTGGTTTCCAAACGTACCTGTACAGTAAAATCGTTTGCAAGCTTTTAAAACATATATTGTGTATTGCTTGTCCACCCCTCTCCCCCAGCAAAACAAAACAACGTGATAGGGGCTTCCCTGGTGGCGCAGTGGTTGCGCGTCCGCCTGCCGATGCAGGGGAACCGGGTTCGCGCCCCGGTCTGGGAGGATCCCACATGCCGCGGAGCGGCTGGGCCCGTGAGCCATGGCCGCTGGGCCTGCGCGTCCGGAGCCTGTGCTCCGCAACGGGAGAGGCCACAGCAGTGTGAGGCCCGCGTACCACAAAAAAAAAAAAAAAACAAAAAAAACCTGATAAATGAGATTACTTGGTAGTAAAATCCCGGGAGTCTATAGTTTGTGGTTTTTTGTGTGTGTGTGGTACGCGGGCCTCTCACTGTTGTGGCCTCTCCCGTTGCGGAGCACAGGCTCCGCGGCCATGGCTTACGGGCCTAGCCACTCCACGGCATGTGGGATCTTCCTGGACCGAGGCATGAACCCGTGTCCCCTGCATCGGCAGGCGAACTCTCAACCACTGCGCCACGAGGGAAGCCCTGGAGTCTGTAATTTTGAAAGTTCCTCTAGTGAGTTTGATGGTAACTAGTGCTGATCCATGAACCATCATTTGAGTGTCGCTGTGATGAACATTTCTGTATGACAAGAGTTTAAGCATTTTTTACTTATCAGTCATGACTCCCTTTTTACCCTAGCTTAAATTTGATAATACGTTTTTATTATTATTCCTTTCCATGTCTTTCCTTAATCGTTTTATTCTGAATACTCCTTTCTAAGGATGCACCCATCCCATTTTATATGTTTGTTATCCAGATGCTGATCACAAGCAAGGATATTTATCCATGAGGCTCAAACTCTTCCCTTTTAGGTTTATTTTTGCTTCCCAAAAGTAAGTGAAATAGAGGAGGTGGCATCCAAGATACAGGTTAACTTTTAGTTCTGAAAAAAAAAGCCAGCTTCTCGTGAAGGAAAGTGGGGACCAGGCACAGCCTTGACTGCTGTATATCTCTCACATCCTATTCTCTGTGCAGCTGAGCCACTAATGGGCAGTAGTTTGCTTGAAGAGGCTTCAGTAACCAGTAAAAACCTGGTGTCTATGAATTCTCAGCCCAGCCTTGGTGGAGAGTCCTTGAACCTACCAAATACCAATTCTATCCTAGGAGTTGATGATGGTAAGACTTTCAACTCTCCTTTATTTGGGGAAAATGGGCTGCAACTAGGGACTAAGGAATGGGGTTGTCTCCAAAATGGAGGTTTTAATTAATTTCATTTCTTGTGAGTAGAAATGGTATGATTGAGTAGCATTTGTGTTGTCTCTGGAGTGGATAAGTGAATATTTTAAAGTTTTTTCATTGAAAAGATAATGTTACAAAAGAATAAAGAGAAAAAGATTTAAGAAGAAAATTATCCATAATCCTAGCATCCTAGCCCAACTATTTCTATCTTTCCTATTGCAGTTATGGAAGAACTTAACTTTTAAAATATTTAAACAGAACATAACCAGGTTTTACAGAGGAGAATTAAAGCAATTTCTCCATACCTTCAAAAGCCATATCTTCTGGAGAAAAGAAAGGGCTCTCTAGGAAACAGTTGCTCCTCTCTGGTATAGAAATTTCACCCAAGTTACACAGGCCAGGCCCTCTTCTCTGAAAAACTTAACAGGTGAGGTCAGCATGCATTTATTCAGTGCCTACTGTGTACCTGGCACCATGGGAAAGAAAAGTAGACGACAGGGACCTTAAAATCTAGTTGCGAAGTCAAAACTTACATATGGGAAACAACATGGAGTGAGTAGAAGATAGTGTATAAGCAAACGTTAAGTTATGTGGTATCCTGGAAGAGCAATATAAGCTAGAAAGCCCCTAGAAGATACTCTTAATTTTTTTGAGAGCTAAGTGGTTTATGTGTAAGCAGTTTCCAGAAGATCTTCGTGGTGATTCTGCTGATGAACACTTAATAAGTCTGAGATCCTTTGTTTTCGTTACTCTTATCCCAGTCAGTCAGTTTTGGGTATAAAGACCATGTTTGTGTAACTTATATATGGAGCCTACAAGGCCCAGAGTGTGCTTCCACAATAAGCCTCTTCTGTTTCATAAATGATACTAAGGAGGAAAGTCTCAAGGGAGGAAGAGACAGTGAGAAGGAACTTTGGAGCCAGGTTTAAGCTCTTGACTAGCACGTATTGCACTATTTCTATCACTGGTGACTGCTTTAAGGGTTGGCTCTGGTTCCCTGATTCATAAGCAATTTTAATCCAGTTAATATTGCTAAAGCCATATTACTCTAAATTGGCATACTGAAAAATGGTCAGCTGTTATATCAAAATTTCTTGCCTTTTCTTTCCATCCCCCTTTTGTAATACTTTCCAAATTCACTGATAGTGATTATCAGGCAGGAATTAATTTGGAAGAAACACAGGAATGTGGGATTCAGTTTTTCAGGGAACAGTTTTAAGAGTTCTTAATGAGAGACTTGATAATGAAGGTAGGTAGGTAGATCTGTGGATTCACTTTACATTGAAACATTTTTCTGCTGTTTCAGAGGTGCTTGCTGAAGGATCCCCACGTCCTCTGTCTTCAGTGCCTGATGTGACGCATCATTTGGTGACCATGCAGTCAGGGAGGCAGTCATATGAGGTGTCTGTCTTAACTGCCGTAAATCCACAGGAGGTAAAACTATCTCTTGTCCTTACTTTGTTTCTGTGGAGATTAATGTGGAGAATGATTGGGAATCTATTTCAGAGGATCTGAAAAAATTCTCCAATTTCCCTTTCCTGGAGACTTAGATTAGAATATCTTACCCTAAGCTAAGCATGAGTCCATGTTTGAGTCCATGTTTTTTTTTTTTTTTTTTTTTTTTTTTTTTTTTTTTTTGCGGTACGCGGGCC